>NC_142492.1:32664726-32975726 GCF_965113065.1 Corylus avellana | reverse complement strand
GAGGGTTGTAATGAACCGAGTTGAGTATGGAATGTATAAGAATGAGCTCGAGCTTATCATCGAGCTCGATAATCTATTCAAGTTTTGTTCATTTGTTTTTCAAACGAGCCTGAACTTGTTCACTAATTACTCAATATCGTTATTATTTCATTTTTTTGTAAATTCATGCTAATTATTAGTTATTTAATTACTTTTAAGATTTAGCATTTGCGTAATTAGATAAATTAAATCAAATCTCGAGCTTATATGTTTATCTTATACACATTTCATTACACACATATCTACATACATATAAACCCACTCAACAAAATACACAGACTCACAATTACAATAATTTAAGCTATATTTATTATATTACGAAGATAATTCTTTTTATCTTTTAAAAAACTTAGCATTTTCTCTTTACAAAGTTAAAAAATAATAATAATAATAATATATAAAAATAAATAAAAATGAAGTTATAAGAGCCAAGCCTGAATCTATTCACAAGCAGCTCTGTTACAACCTTAGTCACCTAGTGGGATAATAGTAGGATACTGTAAACAAGACGCGCATTGGTGGGAATTTGAGTCCATATTGATGCATAAGTTAGATTTTTAGACTTAAGATTTGATGAAACTGCTACTGTTGCTTCTTGGCATGCATATATTAACTTCAGACCTTCGTGGACATGCAGGTTAACATAATATCTCACAAAATATTATACACGTTTCATCATGGTATAAACCATAACAAATGCAGATGTTAAATAGATTATAATGTTACACGATGGAGATTCTGAGTTCTGTGATATTGAAGTAATCTTTTGAAAAATTCCCTCTGCAAACACACTGATAAGCCCATTCTCTACCAGCTAATTGAGAGTATAGATTCCAAGTTTGATACTAATCAGAAAATTCTGAAGTTTAATTCTTTTTCCAATTACTATGATCTGCTCCTGCATGATCAAAACTAACATCCAAGTTGTCTTTTTGCAGTCTATTTTCATAACAATGAGACATATTAGCTATTCACTATACCATCGTTTTGAGGAATTTATATGTTTTTTTAACTCATCTTCTGTTTGAAGGTGATGGATCTGACATTCAATCAGCTCTAGGAGAGTGGACTGGGATTAGGACCGTGCCTAATGTGTTTATTGGGGGAAAGCACATTGGTGGTTGCGACAGTAAGCCAAGCTTGTTTCCTTGCTCCTTTTTAGTTTTTCATTACAATCAGTGCCTAGTTTCTTTGCTATCAAGACCTATGGAAATAACAAGAAAAGACTGATCAAATAGTATCATTTTCTTATTTGCTGCTATTGCAGCTGTTATAGAGAAGTACCAGGGAGGCCAGCTTGTTCCCCTTCTCACTGAAGCTGGTGCCATTGCCAATAACTCTGCACAGCAGTAAATAATGCAGATAAAGATGTTTCTGTAAACAGGGTGAAGAGAAGAAACTACATGTTACATGTTATGTAATAACAATGTAATCACATCAGATCTAAAAAACTTTTTAGATCTGATTTAAGTAACTTAATTTCATAGATTCTATATGTTAATTTACAGTTTCTGCAGTCAAGATAATGATACAGCATTGCACATAGGCACATACAACTGAAATGTACTATACTGTTTTCAAATTGAACATCAATGAAGTTCCAAGCCACACCCTACAGATAGAACAATGATAAGACTGTTTCAGAATGTTTTGTAAATGGAACATAAGATGTACAACCTTTCCACAAATTAATTTTCGATAATTCCACTATGAGCCCAACAAATGGGTTACAAAAAAGAGAGAAAGGATTACAACCCCATGAATCCAATTCTAAACAACCGCCCCTTTTCCATTGCCAGCTAAAAGGATTTTCAAAAAGCAGGGCCGCCAGCTTTGCAGTTGTTGGAAGATGGATAAGAAAAAGCCAATTTAAGTTTTTCATAAGAAAGAGGAAGTGTAATTAAATCTGGACCACATATGTATTTTTTATTTTTTTACAGCACCTAAATCCAATCCGGCAAGACTACTTTCACTTGGATGCAAAAATGGCTTCTCTTGGTTTTGACTTGAAATTAGCTGGTGAACATAAAGATCAGCTTTCACTACTTTTACTGCTCCAAAACCCACTCCATTTTGTACGACTGGTTGAGGGATCATTTGCAGCTCCACTTTCTTCTTTGCTAAAGCTAGCCTTTGCCAATTCTCTTAGTTGCTTCGACCATGGTTTATCTGCTGTGCCCAAGCTCCTAATCTCGGCATTCTTGTTACTTTCAACCGAAGAACCGGCAACCCTATTTTCTCCATCCCCATGGTGATTCACCAGGAACCTGCTTTCCAGTTTTTCAGTCAACTTCTGTGGAATAAAAAGCAGGAGAAATCCAATTGCAGCTACTTTCAAACCCTTTAAGAAAGATTTCTCAACAGGGTCCAGCTGCTTTGTCTCTTTATACAAAGCATACCATTGGTTCACCATTTGTGGTATATATCCAACCAGGAAAAGTATAAGCATGAAGACCCCTACAATAGTCTCATTCCTGTCTGAAAATTCCTTCTCCAAGAGAACCAAACAAGTAGCAAATAAACCCACTTCACTGGAAACTGCAATGATCTCAACCAACTGAACCTTTTTCTTAATAAATGGCTTCTTGAGAACAAGGAAGAAGAGCTGAAAAGAGGTGATGCATAATAAGGTTATTGTAGGAGTTTTAGAAGACCAGTAGTTCGCCCGGTAGGCACCGGCCATAATCCCTAGCGAAACCCGTCTCATGGACTCGAGCAGCGTGTAGTATATTCGGAGTATCCCGAAAAGCTTTTGGATAACAGGTGCTTCTGCATCTTCAGTTTCATCATCAGAGGCAATGATTCGATCGCCATGCATATTGGAATTTCCCCCAGAAATCTGTGACAGCATGTATTTTGGAGGGCCTCTTAAATCTTCAAACAGAGGGCCTAAAATGGTTAAGTAATTAGAGCTCGGTTGGTTTTTCCATGTCCACTGGCCTCTTTTGTTAGGACCCAAAGTTACTCGGATTATTTCTTGATACCAGTGAAATCTCTGTCCTTCTTGATGAACTTCCTTGTACTGAAGTAGCTTCCCAAATGTAATACCTATGGAGAGGAACAAGAACAATGCCAGCAGTAGAAAAGACACAACACCAAGCAGCAGAATTCCAACTACAATCCCTGATGCCGCTCCTCCTTAATCCACAAAAGTGAGATAAGATTAAACTAAGATAGTTTTGTGCTTGAAGTTTCCTAAATATTGATGACTTAGAGCATGTAAACATACAATAAATTTGAGCTTTTATAAAAGAACTTGCTCATTCTATGGTTTACTGTAACAACATTAAGGCAATATTTTTATAAAAGAATTCAACTATGACTTTCATTAAGGTATGAATATCATCTTTTGCACTTTAGAAACAGCAAACACAAGAATAATTATCTTTGGAAGCTAGGCTTTTGCTTGATAAGGATTCATGTGTGGAGAAGAAAACAAATATTCAAGTTACCTCTAATTAGACCAGCAGAGGCCTCACAAACACAAGGTAGTGAAAGAATTATGAGGAATATTTCAAATCTTGGAAATGTGAGTGCTCCATAACCCTTCTGCTTTTCAGAATTTTTCTTCCTGAATTTTAGGATGACAAGGAGTAAAGCATGCAGCAGTATCAAACTGCCGCCAATTACGGCTAACCAGAACATGCTTCTACTAAAATCCCTCCACCTACACGAGACAAAATCTAGTAAGTCATTACACTGATAACTAAATGAGCCTGTCTGTTGCACTTCAACCTTAAGAATTCCAAAAAGAAGGACACCAAATCAAAGAAAAATGACTAAAATGGCATGAAGTATCAAGTTTGTCCTCTTGGTTTGATCAACAATTTGCAATAATGCAAGGAACCAATAACTTTCATTTTTCATAGAGCCTACAGAAAATTCTACAACTAAATAACTTGCATTCCAAATGTACATGCCCAGAATTCTTTGTTTTCCATTCAACATTTTTATACAACTTTTGGCAATGTACTTTATTAGTTTCATAGTTTTCCTGCTTATGTTAATCTTGAATATTTTCACTTTTTGTTTTATGTCTCTAAATCCATATGCAAGTTCATGGAATAGATAGAAAACTAGAGTCCCCATAACTTACCCATTTAAAATACGTGGATCCATAATATACTCAGCTTCAGGTTCCATATTTGGGCTCTGCAGGTATAGAATACATTCTATCATAAGATCTATTTATCATCTGATTATAGGAGTTAAAAGCAAGTGACAGGAAAAGTAGAGGTTTCAGACCTCAAAATATGATCTGTATTCCATGGGAGTTAGTGGCAACCCATATGGTGAAGCAGCCCTACTCAAATTCTCTTCTTTCGATCGCACATTCTGGAAACTTCCTGAATCATGAATTTTAGACATGTAGGAATTTGAGTAGGCAGGGGAACTTGAGCCCGGCATGACAAGCGGAGCGCGCTCAGTTTCCCATGGAAAACTGAAATAGGGAATGCTCCATCGTAATCCCCTTGCAAATCCATAATACTCAACTGGCAATGTCACAACCAACCATCTAGACAATGCAAAAACCTGAATATGGCATGCAATTCTCTGTATGAAAGAGAAAAGGAAAATGCTAATTAATTTTACAGTGATGATGGCAAAGTTCATAAGTTTTGATAAGTTAATAACACATACTCCAAACGATAGTATGTTAACACCAATTTACCCGCCACAAACTTTAAGGGGGAGCTCTTTGGGGTTGATTATCCTTTTTCTTCGTCTCTTTTTTTTTTTTTTTTTAACATTTGAGCGAGGATCATTTGTACATTAGAAAGATCCTTTCTAGAAAAGAAATGCTTTGTAAATACAATAGACATACTTTGGATAAATCAGCAATATTGTGCATAGTGTTGTGATTCATCATGGTTGTCCAAAGAAAGCTAGAGGTGCATATTGACATGCTATTAATACTTTTTTTTTGGTCATGTGTTTGTTTGTCAAGAATGTCATAGAAAGAAAATTTTTAGTTAGAAAAAAGTTTCAACACCAAAGAGTAGCAAGATTTTTTTTTCTTACCCATTTTTTTATCCTAGACACCGAATCTCAGCATATTCAATTTCTATACTGCTGTCTTTCTAACACTGCAAAATTCCCAGTCTAGAATATTATCACGGTATAACTAACTAATCACTTAATTAGATAAATGTTCAAATTAGTTAGATAACATACGAAAAGATTTCTTGAAGGATCACAAAAAGAAGATGGTCTTAAAAATGTCCCAGTGGAGTGAAGGCTTGCAATTGAAACCGTAAGCAGCCCGGCAGCAAAAGATGTCGCCAAAAATGAAGCAGTTGTAATCTCCGATATCACGGAAGATATTTTAGGTACTGAATCTGTAGATATTTTCAATACCTTATATCAGAAAATAACTAGACAATTCAAAGGGATAAATCCTCTAGGCCTTAAGATGTTGTAATACAATTAAGCTGATACAAGAGAAAAGGGTAAGAATCCTTACAGTGCCTTACTTGTAGAACATTGGAAGCAAGATTTTTGTTTCCAGCAACATCCTCAGTTACATTTTCAGGGACATTGACAGATACAATATCATGGTCTGCTTGTAACTCCACAGCATATAGGCTTCTACTTATTTCACGAAAGCTGAAATATGGTAATATTTTCATTGAAAAGGAATTAACATGAAAATATGTTAAAGTAAATGCATTTGCCTTACTAATTGAAATATCATTTCCCACCAAGAACCGAAAAATAGAGCATAGATGTCATCATCATGATTTCTCATTTGCTAATTAGATTGCATTTTTATGTGGAGATGTATGGTATAGGTAATAAGAAATAACTTACCTTTTAAAATACCCTCCTGAGATTGATATATTAGAAGAATTGAAGCCAAATACAGGCTTCATGAACTTTATCAAAATTGGAATGTTGTGCTCTGTTGTCCTCATATAAGATGTGGTACTCAACCTCACAACAGGTCTCAGAGAATCTGAAGGTCACATTTATATCTATGTCAGGAGGAAACAACAAAATCTCATAAAAATTGAAATCTATATCTATATGTAAAACTTTGATGATTCCACAGAATCATAATAGTATTTTCAATGTCAAAAGTTCTTGTATTCAAAGAGTTGAGTGAAACAATATTGAAACTAAATTTTGATTCCACAAAATAGTTAAATAATCTTATCTTTGTAATGTTTGTAAACTAATGTAGATCTTACCATACAGGAAAGAAACTGGAGCAATTGCAGAAACTGGAGTCCCTTGCAGGCTTATTATAGAGTTTGAATCAATGTTTAGTGTGACTACAGCCATGCCAGATATATTCGCGACCTGAGGGGACAAAGTGAAAATGAGGCAAGCACGAAAAAGTATGAGAAAGAATAGGCCCTTAGGCATATAATATGCAATTCAAGAACATAAAGGAAGTGATGAGGAAGATCAAGATATGCAACCATCAAGATAAAAAGTTTGAATTCAGGACATTCTACAAACTTTTGAAACTGATTAGCTTGTCCATTACAATGAATGGCTCCTCTTTTTAAGTGACCCCATTCAAGATGACAAAGTTTGCATAACATATTGCACAAATATTCATTGGACAACTAAACAGACTCTAAACGTATGAACCAAATTCTATTCTCATAGCTCGGAAAAAAAAAAAAAATTGTATGAACCAGCTGACCTGGAAGCCAAATCTGCGATTCCCAATGTTTTGTCCGCTAACGGGAAGAAGCATGCCTTGACTTGTTTGGAGAGAATTTAGAATTTCTGCAGATGAGTTGAGAACCGGTTTTGAAAAGTACAAGTACACCTTTAGTTTATCATAGCTATTAGTGGCCTGCACCAGTCTAGTTTCACCATTAAGTTGAAGTAGCCTTTCAGGAATGTGACTCCTCAGGTTGACAAACACACTTCTTCTATCTGTAGAAAAAAAACCACCAAATGAACAGAGCTAGTAAAGAACAAACTGACAACAAAAAATAATAAATAAGATTGTATCTTCACGAAATATATGAGAAAACATCAAAGGTGCAACGAGTGAAATATTTAACTGAAATGGAAGGTAAATTATGGACTCCAAGTTCGAACTCATGATTACTACTCTATTATCATGTTAAATCATTATTTATCCTAAAAGTTTAAGCTAATACGAAATAGAAAATTTAATCATTTAATTAATATTCTAACAAACATGAAAATTTGCAATGATTTGATCCTCAAAATTAAAACAGGCGAAGTCGATGCATTTAGTGTTGTATATATTAACAGTCTAGATCACACCATCTAGGATGAGAAAAATTGCTGGTAAATAAAGAGCAAGGCATCAACTAGATCATAATAGGAATAGCCCTGAAAAGACATATCACTTGCAACTATTGAAATTATGAAATAATTATGGCATATTATATATTCAAATAATAACCTGTGGAATGAACACTATACTCACCAACATGCACATAGAAACTCGAATTTGCAGTTCTTGTAAATTCATTCCCAGCACTGTCGGTACAAAAATTCTTATCCATTACCACTATCACTCGCCCATACTGAGTAGTAGATGATAAATTCACAAGAACAGAATATTTGAGGTTTGGCTCCAGAATGTTGAGCGAGGACGGTATAACTTGGCCAGCACCATAGACCAAAACCTGTAATGAGATTTACATTGTTAAAGTATTAATTAAATGATTAAATTCACTATTTCCTATCAGCTTAAGTTTTTAGAGTAAATGGTGATTTACCATTGTATCAGAGCAAAAGTCCCGAGTGATTTAATATACATGAATGAGGAACCTATTAGAATTTGGTTTCTTATTTGGTCAAGAAAGCATCGGTAGTCGAAAAACTAAATTATGGAATTCAATTTACACATCTTCTCAAATTAACATGGTGGACCGATCCAGAAGAGGAAAACCAAGAGATCTGTCAGTGATTCAAAAAATTAAAAGAAAAAAATGATTTATCATATATCATAGCAAAAACACATATTAAGCAATTTTATTATAAAATATTCCTTTTAGAAAAGATCTGATAATCAATCATTGGCTAGGGAGATAATCCAACATAATTGCTTGTGTCAGGACTCAGGTGGACTCCACTACATTAGAGGGAACTCCATTTTATATTCTCAAATCGACTAAAACCATTCTTCAATTAAAAATCTTTAGAAAAAGTCCGGCCCCAAAACCACTATTCTAAATGGCAATAATCTGAAAATCCCAGAAAGAACAGGAAATTTATTTATTGTTTTTTTTATGACTTTGTTAGCCACCTACTCACGTTGCAGGCATTCACAGATGAACATCCAAAACCTCCTCCACCAGTGCAGGGTTCACTGAAAGATATATTTACAGAAACATTAAGAGCATTTGTGAAAGGTGTTGAGGCTGTGATATATGCTGTAGGTGGGACTGTATCTGCAAAATTAAGGTATAATTTAAATCAGCTAAGGGATGGAAACAAATATAAGTCAGTATAATTGCTAGCAAATCTAAATTTGAATGTTCAAATCATAGACTCAGTTTGGTTTCTGCAGGCTTGATGATATGTAAAACCAAACTTCAATGTAAACTGGGTGTGTTGCAAATTAAGAATAGTTGAACCAAGACCTTCAATGTACAACATCTTAGTAAGACAGGATTTATGATTTGATACAAAATTGAGTAGCTGGGTCTTCTAGAGTCCATTTTAAGAAGAAAACACACACACACACACATATATAAACAATAAAAAAACTGGGTAAAAGAAAAGGAAAACATGATCTAAACATCAAAAGAAGTTGATGGAAGTTGATTTTGTCATGTTCAACCATTCAGCACACAGGGGGTCAAAACATTGCATTGTAAGACATTTCCACAAAGATACAATTGAATTGATGTTGAGGACATTTAAGCTATAAATGGCCATTAAAGTTGAGTGGCAATATGAACAAAAAATAATAACAACTAGAAAAGGATAAAAGGAAGGCTCTTAACCAATACTCCATTTATAGCTAGCACAGCCAATTCCTCGAGACCCATTGGTGCAAACCTCAAATGTATGATTTCCATCCTGCAAGCCTGCATACGAAACCCTTCTAGTAGCTTCACAACCTGAAGTAACGCCATCATCCAGCTGCATCAACATGTTTATCAACAGATAACTTTGTGAAAAAAGCTAAATAGATATCAAGAGAAAAACCAAAGCCAATGTTAGAATATAGGATTTCTATATTAGGTATTTGCCTGATTACCTTATTTACAATATTCACTCCACTTACCACATTTTCCCTATAAATAAGGGTTATTTGTATGTAAACAAGTAAACTAATAAGAGCACAATGTAGCCCTCCGGGCTCTTCCGAATGTTCCTATATTCTAACGGCCAACCCAATAAAATCAAACCATGAGGAAACTTCTTCACTACCCAATTACCACTGAAGTGGAAAGAAAAACCAGAAAGAATACGAACACACACAAAACAAAAATTTATTGCAGTTATTAGCTTGGCACCAGGAAGAATATGAACAAATATCATTATATCAACTGCAATTCTTCATTATAATAACCCTATCACTGTATCACCTTTAGAAAAATAGTTTAAAGAAATGAATAAACTGAATTCCAATTAGTTTTCTTGGGTAATCTAAAAGAAAACTCAAGCTCATTACATCCATAAAGCGTTGAAAGATGAGCTAATTACTTTAACCTCTTGAAGGGGAAAACAAAATTGTACGATAAAGTCCAAGAGCAAGTTCGTTGAAACAATCACAACCTCCCTGAAATCAACCGCCGTCTTACATAAACTTCAGAATCATGAAACTTATTACTAAAAGGAGGGAGGAAAAGAATACAATCATAAAACCCAGAACAAAAACCATGAGAGAGAGAGAGAGAGAGAGAGAGAGAGAGAGAGAGCACCACAAGATAAAAGCCAAAAAAAAAAGTAGCTTAAATTAGTATTAGAGTTTAGCATACCTTACAAGTGACACTACAGTTTGTGCAAGGGCCATTTCCCCCAGCCAGGAAAACTTTAAAGACAAATGCGGATGAGTTGAGATGCGAGAATGCTCGGGGAGCCTTCAAGAACTTCACAGTGACCTCTGAGGAATCACAGAGTGCTCTGAAACTCAAAAGAGAGAGAACCCAGAAAAGCACCCATGAAAGCTTGAGCAGACCCATTTGAGAAAAACAAAATTTACAAGCAAAAGAAACGCATTTGTGGGGTTTGTGGAGAGAGTGTTGAACAGTGAGAGCTGGGCATTGCGAGGAAATAGTGGTGAAAATGTGATAGAGAGAGAGAGGCTAATAGTTTGGACTGTTTAGTGGTAGATGAAGGTTTGTTAAGGATAGTGCACATGAGACCAATAGACAAGACAAGTGCACGGCTAGATAAGTTAGAGAGAGAGAGAGAGAGAGAGGGAGAGAGAGGGATTCTAAAGTACAAGGATTTGAATCAGGAGTACTATAACGTGAAGACAGACAGAGAGACAGGAATGAAGCATTAATTGCTGTTTTGACCATTAAGTAATTACTAGAGGGGCTCAAAGCAGTATCCACTATCCACTTCCCAGTTTAAGAATCGAGATTCCGTGCAATATCTGGGAGATTGCACGGGGTACAGTAATTTAAATATTACAAGGCAAATGAATGGTTTAATTTTTATTTTTTTTTCCTCATAAAAAAGTTGTCAGGGAAAACCAGTTGTGATTATTTTATCTAGGTGTGACCATAGTAACACCTACCTGTTGGGAGCCACACAGAAAGGGCCTAAATAGTAAAAATTGTAAGCGATCCCTCAAATCCGACTGAGTCATAACTTGACTCAGCCCCATCAAAACATCAATGAAAATTCAAAGCGGCTAATATTAATTAGGCATATGTGAAAATTCTTCATTGCAGAGATTCAAATCCACCCCCTAATATATGCCTTGACCACCTATGAATGGTTTAAAATTTGTTACACCATCCATGTAGATTAAAAATCATAGTCCTCAATCCCAACCTTTATTGTGACCATTGATAATTTCATCGTTATAGCTATCATTTCTGTTCTACTGCCACTATTAGTCGCATTTTCTTTGGCAAAGTTGATGATTTTATCACTTCCAACATGATCTTTGGGGTAGTCAAACAACTCCTTTGGCTAAAGATGCCGGTAGACTGATAGTAGCAGCGTGGCAATGAGGGTAGAACTATAGTAATCATGGTGGAGGCAAAGGTTGAGGGCTAGAAAGCGAGAAAGAACAATTAATTTTTAGTAGATATCGATGATGTGATAAATTTGGACTGTTCATTTAAACTAATTAATCACGATTCAAATAATTGCATCTTGTGTTATTTCACGGGGTCTCAATCCCCGATTTAACATTCTCATTGACACAGTTCAAAAATCAATCTTTGTGTCATCTAGGAGATTAAAATACAAAGTTAATCACTAAGTTCAAATTAAATTCTTTGGTAAACATGTAAAATATGAGCAGGCTTATATTGTCTACACAAGTTAAGGTCTCTCTAATGGTGGGCAAGATTGGCAAAGTTCTAAGCTCCAGAAAAAGCATGCCACCTTTTTAGTTCACTTAGATTATAGGGGTCAATATTTATTGGGTTAATCCTACATTGCAAGTCTTAAGAGAAGCAGCATGTCGACATGCTACACAAATATGATTATTTATTGCACTTTGGGTCCACTTTAATATATCAATTTGTGATTTAGGTACATATTTTTTATACATTATTTTAATTTAAATAGGTTATAAAGATGATATATTATGTTTTTCCGGTCTCTTCTTTGGAGACACATAATTTAAATATTTAAACTTATCAGGATAAGACTAAAAAATACTAAAGTGTTGGGGATTTGGCCAATTCTAATAGCCATGTCTCTACATGGGCCAAAGAATTACCAAGATCCGAAATCAAGCATAACGCGTGTAACAAAGCCCGTTTAGATCGGTCGGGTTCACTACAACGGAATTCTAGGTATTCAGTTATCGAGAATCCCAAACCCATTACTAAAAATCATGAGAAACAATCGCCTAAAATCTCACAACCCATCACTAAAGGTTAACCAGAAACCAAGACACGACTATCAATGGACATTAGTCTCGGGACCCCACTACTAAGGTTAGCCACGATCACTCCCATGATCCGGATAATGCTAAGGCTAGAGAGTTAAGGGATAATAGTCGGTGCCGACCGTCATATTGTTCTATATAAGCCTCCATTCAGGCAAACGGGTATACACTCTTGATTCTACAAATTGATTATTATAACTAAATTGAAAAATTAATGACTTAAGCATCAAATCTATACCTCGTTGACACCCTCCGACAAGGTTTTTTGTCTAAATTTTCTTAGTGTTTTTGCAAGTATCGAGTTGAAAACTGTTCTAACATAATTAAAGGATATTATTTAACTCGCTAAACTATAACTTTATTTTAACTACATATTGACAAAAACAAAATTTAACCCAAATCACAAATTACAATTGGCTAAAATATAGTTTCCATTGATTAAATTAGGGAACAAAAGAAAATTGTCACATCTTCATTCTCAATGATGAGGACAAGGAGCATAATAATATGAATTTTCTTGAATTAAGCCCTTCACTTTCTGGCCAGAAAATTAATGATACAAAGGCTCTCACATCGGGCCCTCACTTGTTTTTACATTTCTCTTTTCTCATTGCCATAAAAACAGTTCCACGTGCATCGACACCTTCCTCCCATGTTTTCCTTTCAGATTGTTTAATCTTAGTACGTTTGTACAGGTCAGAGTGTCCGATGATCCGATCCAACGACCTCAGTTGTCCACCTAAAATAATGAATAATGTGGAGCCCATATAAGTAGTACCATCATTTACTATCAATAATTAGCTTTTAATTTCAGCAGCACTTGTAAGAGAATTTATATATTATTTAGGGTAAAATCTATTTAACTCTCTCGAACTATTACTTCAACGAGAATCTATCCCTCAAACTATCAATTGTGATAATTTATTCTCTAAACTACCAAAATAATGACAATGTATTTCTAATTTTTTAAAAATGACAAAATTACTCTTACTAAAATAAAAATAAAAATAAAAATACCAATTTTAAATTTTTTTTTTTTTAATTTTAAGGGTATTTTTGTCTTATTGAAAATTTTATAAGGGTAATTTTGTCATTTTGCTGGCATTGGGGGTACATTATCATTGTTTTGGTAGTTTGAGAAGTAAATTGTCGTAATTGATAATTTTGAGGGTAAATTGTTATTGAGATAGTAGTTTGAGAGAACGAAGTAGACTTTACCTTATTATTTATCTGTCTCAATAGGTGGTGGGACAACTTAATATTTATTTGGACATATTAATTGCTGGAAATTTCAATCTCTGAGATAAGGTATTCCTCCTTGTTTGGACCATAATGTTTCATTCATGTGAAGAGAATAATGCAATGTCGTTTTCAATCTGAACCAAAAAAAAAAAAAAAAATGTTAAATCGGATTATTCTATTGTCTTGGTTCCAAACGATAAGAAAATGGCTCAGCAAATTTGTCCCCATTCTTCACTATTATGTTATGTAATGCATGCCCAGGAATGGTGTGATTCAGTGATTGGCTCAGATTATGGACCATCAATTTCAGCTGTAATAGGATGCACAGCCACGAAGAAATTCTTTTAAAAAAAATATATAAATTAAATTAAATTAAAAACAAAAAAAATATATAAAGTCCATTTAACCTCCTCAAATTATCACTCCAATGACAATTTACCCCCCAAACTACCAAAACGATGATAATGTACCCCACAATGGTAGCAAAATGACGAAATTACCCTTATAGAAATTTCAATAAAACAAAAAAAAAAAAAAAACCCTTAAAATTTTGAAAAAAAAAAAAAAAAATTTAGTATATTTGTTTTTATTTTAGTTAGAGTAATTTTGTCATTTTGTTAAAATTTGTGGTACATTGTCATTATTTTGGTAGTTTTGGGGGTAAATTGTAGTAATTTATAGTTTTAAGGGTAAATTGTTATTAGGGTGATATTTTGAGAAGGTAAAGTAGACTATACTCTAAAAATTAAAAAAAAATAAGAAATAAATAAATAAATAAAAGGAAAAGGTAAAGCGTTGGTGTCTCAACTCTCTAGTCGTTGGACCCCCACATAAAGCGCCGAAGAAAGGCCAAAGACACGAAAGTGATTGAAAATGAAGATCTAGACAGAAAGATTGAAAATGAAGATGTAGACAAATGTAGTCAGTAATAATTGTAAGATTTAATAGGCCTTCGAAGCTCAACCTCAAATACACAATCCTTACCCTGCGCACACACTCTCTACCACACATGTCATCTACTTATTACGTCAATAATATTTGACCCGACACACAAATTTGAGATGATATTGTGAAATTAGAGGATTAGAGTTAAAAAAATTAACTCATTTAATTAAAATTGTCGGATTATGATTAACTTGTATAGTCTTATACCTATGACATTAAGGCTGATAATTTTTGACACAGCCCATGAACCCGATATGAATCAAACATAAAATTAGTGGGATTATAATTGAGAGATTTGACATGTTTAATTAAATGGGTTGAGTTAATGTGATCTATATAGTCTTATACCTGTGTGTCAACACACACAAATTTGGCTCGAGAATGCTAATTGGCACCCCTACTATTTCGCTGGTCTGAAGGTGTAAGTTCTGATTGCCAGACTAGCGAAAGCATGCAAAAGTTGGACCACGGGCTCATTGAATTTTTAGCAGGCTGTAATTGTTAAATGACCAGCGTTTCATGTCAGAAGACACCCAATTTACAGGCAAGCTAAGAACATGTGGTCAAACATGAGACCAACTAGGATGCTTCTGTCTGTGAGGCAAGGCCCACGCAAGATCCTTTGGTTGTGTGTCTGTGGTTTTGGAGGGAGGGTTTGTGATGTGATGTGAGTCTTCCCCAACACCCAGGGAAAGAACAGTAAGCACAAAAATAAGCACATTCCTCTATTATAGGTTTTCTTCAGCTGTGAAATTGCCTCAAGTTATGCTAGCAATTTTTTCATGTGAATTTTGAGGCAACAGGTTGATGAAAACAAGGGTGGGGGAAAACTGAACAGGTTCAGCTTAAGGATTGCATAGCTGGAGAACTGAAATATAGAAAACTCAAGCAAGTGTAGCAGAAATTGTGAAACAATGGCTTTCTCCAAGTCTTCCATTGTTACAATATGGTCCGCAGTTTTATAAACATAAGCCCAAAATGTCAGCAAATATTAGTTCACTCTCTCTGTGCATTGAAGTCCATAGGGTGTGGCTGCACATATTGAAGGCAGCAGGCTGCAACTGATTTTAAAGCTAAAGACATAGGTTCAGTGGATTGAATTGGAGCTCTTACTCTAGCTAAAGATAGCTAGGCGGGGAATAAGCTAAACCATCACCAATAGCGTTAGAAGTGATCCACAATTTCAGTTATCACATGAGAACATATTTAAAAAATCATGTCTACCAAATACAATTCCAGGTCCAGCACTAGAAAATGTTATTCTCTGCAACAGAAAAATTAAAGAATCCCTTTTCTCAAGGATGGATGCAGGCGGACCACTTTAGATGACAGTAATATTTTATAATGGTAAAACATAGCGGGGAACCAAAATATCTTCTTGAATCATGTTGAGTGAAGGAAGAAAGCGTAGTTACCCTTGCCTTAACATACCTAATGAAGCAACAATAAAGATTCCCCAGAAGTTACAGGGGTTGGACCTGAATCTTTCTGACTGCAATTAAACAAATGTGCTTAGATCCGGTAAATCATGTTGCAATATCACTTTGTTGTGGCATCCATAGCCGAAGAAGCCGGTCATAAAACGAGCAAGTAGCCACCAGAGTGCTCTTATTTTTGCCATCCTGGAAAGATTCCCCTCTCTGCCAATCTGCCCCGTATGCAAGTGAGCCATGCTTGCTATAGGTTTCAATCACTTCAGCTTTATCCCCTTCAATCTTAACAACTGCAAACCCGTTGTGCATGCAAGCTGCTAGGACAAGGCCCGGTACAATGGGGTGGGGCTTGATTCTCCAGACACCTCCCCCTAAACAAATCGAAGTTTCGTTTACAGGTTTTGAGATTGATCTTACATCCCATACCCTCAAATACTCATCATAGCAACCAGTAAGTAAGGTATTAGGGTCACTGGGGCTCTTCACTATGCAACAAACACCCATCTTATGAACCTTGGTATTCTGAAATGCTAACTTAGAAGGACTATCACGCAAATCCCAACAACTGAATTTGCAGTCATCTGAACCAGTGTATACCAGTTGGGGTTGGTGGATATCGAAGGAAGTTGCCCAAAGCTCAAAATCATGTGCTTTCCATTCTTGTTGTATTTCCATTTGAGACTCCAATAAGGAAACTATTGAGACAGATCCATCAGAAAGCCCCACTGTGATTGATGTGGCTGAGGGGTTCCAGTCAAGGCAGAGGCACATGGACGAACTGATTTTATCTCCAGTTATCTCTTTCAATAAACCCCCTGCATCAACAATAAAATAGAAAAGGAAACAGATATGATAGCCAAAATTTGTATCCTTGCTACTACACTAGTTTCAGTTGAAACAAAAGGGCATTCACTTATCCAAAAAAAAAAAGAAAAAAGAAAAATGAGGTGAAGCATTTTTCATTGCCACCATTTTTACAAGTGTAACTCGTACTCTATATTTTGTTCTTGGAAAATACCAGGGAAAAGGAAAAGATATTCTTAATGGGTTCTATTCATAAACATCTTTGAACATTTTGAACTTTTTTGACATTTTTCCTTCCCCTTTCTCCATTCTTTCTGAGAAACAAAGAAAGAAACGGACTGCAAAATTATATGTTGTCGAAGTAGAAAACATACCTTTGGCTCCATCTAAACAGCTCTCAAGACTGTGAAATCTCAAACAACCATTAGCATCCGCTTGAGCAAGCAAACAACCTACATTACCCCCAACTGGGCTCCACTTCAGATCAAATATGCCAGCTGTATCCACCCGATGAAACAAATCAAGGCAACCCTTGTTCGCATCTACATTGAAGAGCGATATGCTCCCGGATCGACTGGGTTGATCACCCTCTTGCAGCATGTACGTCGAAGCTGCCAGAACATGATGGTAAGCATCATGCGGACAAAACTCCACACAATCAGCATTGCCATCTAGATAGCAATGTGCGACATCCATACCTAAATTATTGACAAAAAAGTAAAAATCAAATGCAAATCTTCTATTATTGTAAAACAAGTAAATTTAGCAATACATGGACATTTCGTCGAACAGCTTGCGGACAAAACTTCAAAAAGCAGCTTTAGCCGCCATGTCGTCGCTTTGGTTATACGAGGAAAAAACAACACAAACCTAAAAGAATACAATAAACATGGATTTCTGCAAAGCTTATGCTAAGAGAGACAGTTAACGAAACGCCAAAGTGAAGGCACCAAAAGATTGAGATCTTACCGTTATGTTAGTTGGGAATTTGCTAGTCGTCCCCGGGTTTAAGTTTGTGTGTTTTTAATAGCGGTTTATAGGCTTCACTATTAAGCCCTACTATGGAGCCCATACCTTTGGACCCAATCTAATTACTATCCGACACTTCTATTGGGCACGCCGAGTGCGTTTTCCTTTTGATTTTGTCCAAATACAATAATGGGCCTGAGCCTAGATCATACTAGGATTTTCTTTTTTTTTTGATTCGGATGTTTTAACTTAGGGTGCTCATACGGTTATAACCAGCGGTTATTGGTTATAACCGCAACCACAATCGCCTTGGGCGGTTATTGATTTTTAATAACGGCAACTGCCTAGGTGGTTATTAGTTATTTTATAACCGGCGGTTAGCGGTTATTCAATCCAATAACCGCTTTTTTTATATGGATTTTTGGGTTTTTTAAGTGTTTTAGGCCTTAAATTGACCTATTTTTTGAGCTTATTTTATGGGATTGGACTATTTTATGGGCTTATTTTAAGGGTTTAAGGCCAAAATGTTCCAAAAAATATGAGAAAAAAAGAAGAAGCTTTTTTTGAGCCAGCCAATATTTTTGAATAAGACTTAGTCCAAAACATCACATACCACATTATATATTTCACATACATAATCATAAATAGCCCAAATTCATTAATCCAAATACAAATGAAAAAATTAATATATTTTATCAATATAAAATATTTAATATATATTTATACTATTATATATAAATGAAGGCGGTTCATGATTATAACCGCCTTGTCCTACCCCCTAAAACCGCTTACCAAAGCGGTTATAAAACCACACCGTTTAAGTAGCCCTAGTTTTAACGATTCTTATCCAGTTTTGAATTTACAATAATACTCTTATCGTATATATGACTCAGAATGAGACATGAATAATCAAGTGTTTTAGTTTTATTTAGATTATTAGCATTTAATTTTTATATTTTATTTAAAATTTAGGAGTTTTATTATTTTCTAATTTAATAATGGGCTAGACATAAAAGGCAGTCCAATTTGGGTTTAAATTTTTGTCAGTGCCAATTTAAGTGATCTTTTATACTTCAATAGAGACCGATTACGAATGATGACAAAATAAATTTGTTATTTGAGAGTTGTGAATACTAGGGCTGGCAAAACGGGTAATTGGGTAGACCCGATTAGGACCCGCGACCTAATTACCCGAAATATGAACACGACCCGTTTAGCTAAATGGGTTAGCGGGTCTGACACGATTATAACACGGAAAATATCCGGGTAACTCGACACGACCCGCTTAACCCGTTTAGCATAACCGAGTCATATCGGGTAGACATGACCCGACCCGACTCGTGCGCTAAATAGATAACACGACCCGACCCGACCCGTTTTTTTAAAAAAAAACCCTTAATCAAAATTGGAAAAAATAATTTAATAAATGGATCTCTTAGGCCAAAGGACTAGTCAAATTTATCTTAACCATTCAAGAAGAATAAAAAGTTTTAAAAAAGAATGTTTTAATATATAAATAATGATTTAAAAGATAATGTTTTAATATATAGACACACAATAAAAAGTAATGGAAAAACAAGGAATAGGCCAATGAAGTAAAGACTGTGAAGTCGTGAAGTGAAGAGTGAAATGAAGCCGTGAGTGAGTCGGTAAGTGTTAGGGTTAACTTAGTTAGAACTTAGACATAGTTTTTTTTAAAAAAACAAAACAAAAAAAAACAAAAAATAAAAAATAAATGGGTCTGGCGGGTCACCCGAGACCCGCCAGACCCGATTGACCCGCTAGACCCGACTAACCTGCCAAATCCATTTGTTAAACGTGTCTGGCGGGTCGACCCGCCAGACACAAATTTAATCGTGTCTTAATCGGGTAGACCCGATTAAGACCCGAACCCGATAAGCCCAAACCCAATACCTGTTAACTTCATGTCGTGTTCGTGTCGGGTTCGCAAGTCGTGTCAAAATTGCCAGCCCTAATGAATACTCTTCTCTTATAGTGAAATACCATTCCACTTGGTGTGATGCCAATTCCTATATTTGGAAGACATCAATTCTTTATTAAGTCGATATATGATATAAGGAATATATTCTTTGCTGAATAATATAAGTATAGGCATCTTAATGCGGCGAACCGCTTTGAATTAGCACTTGATAGTGAGTGAAATGACAAATTCTAGTTGTATATATAAGTTCAATTTGTATCTAATTGTATATGTATATAAGACGTTGTGTTATTAGTTTGAAAAAGTGTTTTTATGTGATATAAAAGTGAAAATTATTTTTACATTTTTAAGTGTATTTTTTTATTATCTTGAATTGTTTATTATATATATATATATATATATATATATATATAACAAACATTTGGGCAATAATAAGATAAGTTATTGAAATTCCTTATATTGAAATTCTTTATATATACTTTTAAAAGTAGTATATATAATAGTTTCCCTTTTGAAATTCCTTATACTTACTTTATGAACACTTGGGTGCGAATCATGAGAGACAAAATGTAGTGACATCTTTGCAAATGCTAATGAAAACAATTTGGCATATGATGATATATTCCTCTAGCCTCTTTGTTATATGGGGGAGGCTTGCGTATGGGGAATCCATTTTTAGCATAGATTAGATTTTAGCACGTTTCTCAACCCTCATTCGGCCGTCTACTTTGCGCTCAACCTTTTACTTTGCGATCATTGTGTCCTTGTAACCTTATATATATATATTAACAAGATTGACTGCCTTCATCACTCCAAACGTTTATGCATTACTTCCCATTAATAAACTATATATTAAAATATTGTTATGGGGATCATTAAGGTGGTCCATCATCAACCATTTAGAAGATCACACAATCCAATTCAACTTCATCGTCTAGTATAGTCCAAGACTCCAATGCCACTCCAAAAATCTTATACAGAATATAATCGTATGGGGAATACTCTATGCACATATATACACATATCTTTTCTTTTTTTACTTTTTGTTTTGCTTGTATAATTTATCTTTACATCTTGACAAGAACTTACAACAAACAAGTATACAAATCATTCCATCGTAAGGTTATAAACAAGTTGTGTATTGAATGTTTAAGTGTATTCTCTCACTTAACATTGGATCATTAGGTGTACTCCCCCACTTAACAATCTATCGTTACTTTAAAAATTTTCTTTATATTGAAAATTGGTCATTTTCATTTCATTTCTAATATCTATAATTTCCGCTGTGCTATTCTGTTGGTGGGAAGCTTTAGTAACAACTTTCACCAAGTCCTTTGATTATGTGTTTTTTTGCATTACGTTATGTTTACTAGTAAGGCTTCATACCCATTGGGAAACCCTAAAACTTCTCTTGAACCCTAAACAACCATTTTCCTGCAAGAGGCACTAATTTTCAATGATGGGCTATCTTGGTTGATTGAGGTTTGATCAAGGGTTCTATCGAAACACTCTATAAGGCTCTCGATTGACCGAACTTCGACCATGAACATTTGTAACTCTCTGTGATGTGCTCAAATAATCAAGCTTCAATTGAGGATTATCCATGAATATTTTGTAACTCTCTACGATGCACACAATTGATCGAGACCCATGCTCGGTTGACCGAAACACCAAGACAATGTTCTCTTCTTCCCAAAAACCCTAGTTTCCAACTTTTTCATACATCAACTCCATCAACCTAACTCCCTACTATCCTAATACAACCAAAACCCACACTTGTTCACCTTTACAAATCATTACAACAACCAATTATGCTCAAACAATCATAAAAACCCTAATTTCAAAAACTCCATTTTTACGCTAACAACTAAAAAAAACCCCTAATTTCTCCAATCATTTATGCCTTCTTTCAGCCTCTCTTTCTTAGATTCTCACCATCTTGGACAAGCCAAGTGAAAAAAAAAAAAAACAAAAAACCCCTTCATTTCGCAAGTTTAAATAGCCTAAAAAATGCTAGTTGAACTAAGCTCGGTTGATTGAGCTTTATACTCGATCGACAAAGAGATGCTCTTCGTTAATTAACTCCTCCTCACCTTTCGCTGCTCGATCAATTGAAAGGTGCTCTGCAACACTTAATGCATTGTCATAGCTTCGTTGCTGTCTCCTTTGATTCCACACGCGTCAACAATTTTCAGCTACCCATGAGGATGGATATTGGATTTAATTTTTTTTTTTGGGTGTTAAAATTTTTATTTTTATTTTTGGGGAATGAATTTTAAAGCTAATGTATTTAAGAAATGTGATTTAATTTTAGTAAGAAGAATATATGAATGATGATTCTATTCAATCTCTTGTATTCTTAATAATAATTAATTAATACCCAATTTTTATTCTGAAAAAAATTACTATTTTTTCAATGTACAAACAAAGGTAAAAAGAAAGTGCATGTACGCATATAATTGTAGCCATGCCATATTTTATTGAAAGAAATGTTGGCTTTCATTTATGGTGATAATGATGACGTAAAAGGGGGCAAGGGAGTAATTATGGGGCGTAGGGTTTGAGAAAGACTGCATGTTAAAATGGGGAATCCAAACAATTTTCGTCTCCACGAAGAAAGCGTATGTACGTGTGTTCGTTCGATCACTTCATTCACATTCACGAGTCCCCTTACTGCTCCTCCTCTCATGTCACATAGCGTATGTAGTGGGCGACTTTCTCTCCTTTCCTTTATTTATTTATTTATTTATTCTTTTTCACCCAGTGTTCTTGAACCAAACAATCAGCTGTGACAGGCCTACTCCCTTACCGCCCTACGCCCTACGATAGCTACCCAGCACTCGCGGTAACTAGCTTTGCTTTGCTTTGCTTTGCTTGTGTGATATTTTTGGTCATCGTCTTTCTTCATGTGCATGAACAGCCTTGATTTTCTCAAGTTTCAACTGTACGTAACTATCACTCTCATTTAATTACCAAAAAAAAAAAACAAATTATCAATCTCTCTTAATTTCTCTCCACCTACTCTTTTCTCACCTATCCATAATTTGCACCCAGATATTTATATGTATATGGTGGAAAAATTAATGAGCCTAATTATATCATGGGTGAAGGCCATATATATATATATATATATAGACACACTGTTGGTACCAAGATTCAACAGTAGCTTTAAGGCTGCCGATTGGGGAATTAAGTACAAGGTATAATTAGACAGAATAAGACTAAAGGTTGAATTGCGTATATATATACATTTGGGGCTCACCCTATATACATTTGGGGCTCACCCTAAGCTCTTTATATAGGCCCGCGTCCTATAGGGTTTTGGGGAGATTCTTATCAATTCTCTTTTTCAATTTGTCATAGAGGTTGACAAGGCGTGAGAATTCAAGTTACTTGAGTCGTCATAAGATATTGCTTACTTGTTGGCCTTCCATCTGTGAGAATGCATTTAGATTTAAGTGACTGGCTAGAAAGGTGAATCGTGGTGATTATAATTGAGCCGTGTCGAGTTTTTGAATTGTCTGGTCGTCTAGAGCCGAGCCTTTGTAATGCTTAAGGGCCCTGTTGGGCTTTGCTAAACAATTTTTTTTTTCCCCTTTTATGTGGGGACTAAATTTCATAATAAAATGACGACGCTATACATAATGAGTAAAATATGTTAAATCACTTATTAATCATTCGATTAGTTTTAATTTTAAAACAAATAAAGTTTTCATTTAAACTGCCTATAGTAAAACAAACTGCAGGTAATTTCCACACACACATATATAAATATTTTTAAACTTTTTTATTTATTTAATTTTAAAAAAACTTTGATTGGTTGGCTGTATGGACATCTCATAATCAGAGAGTTGGAACTTGTTAAAGATGTCCCATAATCACACCACAGTAAACAAAGAAAGAAAGAAGCAGTTGTTTGTATGAATCCGAAGAAGTTGATCCCCACGCTTTTCATTAAGAGCGTGGACCCACATCGACTGATAACTGAAAAGAAAGCATGGATGGACTAATGAGGCTGCTGCTCCAGCTTCTCCTTGTTTGTACGCTAAAATTTACACTTCCCCAACGCTCTCACTCCCACTACTCCCTTCTTCCTTCTCTCTCACTCTCGCTTTCTCTCTCTTTCGCTGTCTCGGCGATGGATGAACTCTATGGCCTCCATTCTACTGCCACCGACTACTCAGTAGATAACTATCTGGTCAACAATTACGCCCACTCCTTCCCGACTCCGGTTGCCGGTTTTGGCGACCGGATACCGCTGTTTAGACCCGACCGGTTGTTGTCTGGTTCCGTGTCGTCTGTGGTGTCCGATGCCGCTTCCATGGTGGCTGAGATTCAAAGAGGAGGAACGGAAGAGGAGGTTTCCGGTGCAACCAGAGCCAAAATCGCTTCCCATCCTCTCTACCCTAAGCTTCTCCAAGCTTACATCGATTGCCAAAAGGTGTGGAACCCAGCTTTTCTTTTCTTTTCTTTTTTCACTCGTGTTTGACTCCCCGTTTGGTTGCTGGGAAAACGTACAAACAGTTTTTAAGGAAAAAGAAAGAGAGAGAGTAATACTACAGCGTTTGTTAACCTTCCACTTTTCCCATTAACCAAACGGAGCAATATTAAAGTGTTGGTTTGTTCCTTCAGATCTCAAGTTTCAGTTATACGCTTTTTTAAGCTCGTGCTTTCCTCTGAAATTTCCTTTTCCTTACGGAATTTTTTTTTTTCCCCGTCGTTGAGGAAAAGAAAAAGGACAAGTAGAAGGAAAAAAAGAACAGTTTGCTATAATGGATACTGTGAAGCAACTGTAGTTTGATTGTACTAGGGTTTTTCTTTTGTACAGGTCGGAGCACCGCCGGAGATTGCTGACGTGTTGGACGAAATTCGAAGAGAAAGCGATCTTTGTAAGAGGACATCAGCTGCTTCCACTCGCTTGGGTGCCGATCTAGAGCTCGACCACTTCATGGTCTCTCTCTCTCTCTCTCTCTCTCTCTCTCTGAGAATGCTTAATTTATACGGATTTTATTTTATTTTTAATTAAATTTCATTCTCTTTCTGGTTTTTCAAGGAAACTTACTGCGATATATTGGCAAAGTATAAATCGGATCTCGAAAGGCCTTTCGACGAAGCGACTTCGTTTTTGAACGATATTGAAGTGCAACTCAACACTCTCTGCAATGGTGCTTCCAGAATCTGCGTTTATGGTCTCTCTCTCTCACTCTCTCTGTGTCTATATATATATATATATATATGAAAGTTTTTTTATTTTTATTTACTTTGTCGAATTCTGTGCTGTGGGTTTTATATTTCCTATATTGCTTGCTGCGTCTTTTTTTCTTTGTTTTTCCCTTTGTTTTTCCAAGAGGGATTTACACATTTAGGTTAGCAGTGGATATTGGACAGATGGCTCACATGAGTAACAGTAAAATATGGGCGTAGGTTTCATAGGTCAAATTCCCCAATTGGTTCTGAACATTTATACCTAGTGAGCAAAAAAGGTTTCTGATTTCAGATACAAGTAATGACAGCAAGTAACCAACAACCAAAACCCTAGAAATGAATGACACCCTTTGCTGGGAAAGGTGCCTGTTTTTGCTTTTCTAACGTGGAGGAATGTTTTGTTTATTAAGGGTTTCCATGATTGAATCCTTTTTTTTCTTTTCTTTTTCTCCACTTCTAATAACCAATGTTTATCTGCAAGACTTCTAATAACTCTCTGCAGTCTACTACTGAACCTTTTCTTTTCTGTACTATTTTTTTTTGTCTTTCTTTCTTTCATTTTTTTCTTTCTTTTTAATTTCCTTCTTTTGTCTGTTTCTCATGAATTAAAAACCCCTCTCTCTCTCTCTCTCTCTCTCTCTCTCTCTCTCTCTCGTGTTAGTATAAATAGAATAACCATTAATGATGAACATTCTTCTTTCTTTTTCCATTTTTTCTCAAGTAAATTTCTCCAAGAAAACTCTTCTACATATGATACAAGGAGAGGTGCAACTTGGCTTGAATGATGAGTAAACCTAAGAGTGATAGTGATCCTTTTTTGTAGGATTGAATTATTGATAGGATTTTTTTTTTACTAATTAAACCTAGGACTGCAACAACCTTCTGATTAGTTTATGGGCTAAAGTTTCTATCATTGGAGATAACATTATTTGAGTCACATGTTATTTGTCCACATGTTAAGCTGATTTTCAACTAAATACTAATTTATGTAACCGCTTTAAAAATCTCAGTTTGTCATAATAGAATATTGTCAGATTATGTTGGGGGTGCTGGCATCCTTCCAGCTGTTATAGCTATTGTATAATTAGCATGCTAATATATTGGGCTTGGTTTGCTGCATTTTGTTTCTCTTTCCATTGTTTGGATGGATGCTATCAAACCTGAAAATGAAATTTACTTAGATGGGTGTCTGTTTCCAAAATTGGTTTTAGAATAAAAATCGAATATTCTATCATGAAGAACAATAGAATTTGTACCTCAGCTTTTGAAGTACATGGCTCTTGAGGGTTTCCTTCATTCCTTATTTGATTCGAGTCTTAGGCAATTAAGGTTGAGACACTATTTCTTACTTAAATCAGTGGGATATATATATATATATATATATATATATATATATATATATATATATATATGGTGATTGCAATGGAGGTGTAAATCATGTGTTAGCTCACATTTCTAGGCAGATGGCAATGGTTGCAGTCACTTGAGATTAATGTATTTATGGATACCATGGGCGAGAATAGAATACTAAACATTTGGAAAGTTCTTAGGACAATCAATTCTGCCATCCAAAATAGTAGAGATCGAGAAAATGTTTTCTAAGAACATAGAGGATCTCATCAGGAATAGTTGCAGGTAGTTGCAAATGTATTAAATAATATACTTGAACCTAAAGGAAACCCCTTTTCTTCTTAATCAAGCATATCATTAACACAAATAGATTCCTAATAGAATCTTTGCATTGAAAAACATGATATCATGGGTGAGTGAAGTACAGGGAGTTAGGTTTCCAAAATATTACATTTGCTCGTGTTGTAGTTCTGGTCTCATCTTCCTTTCAGACCTGTCTCATATTTTAAAATTTGCTTGACCACTGTTGATGTCCAACTTTTAAGGCTATGTGCATATTTAAACAATGGTTGAGTCCATAGGCTTTTGTACGTGGTACAGATGGATTTTGTCACCAAAATGCTTTCTTTAGTATTTCTTTTATGAGGTCAAGGCTATGGGAATGCTCATATCGTGTGGTCCCAAGCTATTTTTAGCATCAACATGAGAGAAAGCTGCTTTTTCATGCAACTTTAGTGCAAGTCATGGTGGCCTGGAGGTTATAGATTTTGTTTGGAAATGAGAGCCATCAAGGTGGATTGTTACTAATTAATTAAAGTGGTTCAGACATGCGTAAAAACTTTATGATTTTTAAATTTCAAAGGAATTGCAGATGAGAGATTTGGCAATGGTTGCTCTAGATTACATTTTAGCTGCTTGTGGTCTCAATGTGTGCGTGAGCACGTTCATTGAATTTTCTTTATGACTCTAGAATTTTTTTTTTTTTTTGACGTGTCCACCCAAGGTAGGGGATTCGAACTAGTGACGTCCTCTTCATGAGACGTGGTTCCCAACTGATTGAGCTACCAATAGCTACCTCTCGGGAACCACTCTAATATACTTTGGACAAGCTCCAATGTAGAACAAATGGATTTGACATATGTTACATCAATTACATGTTGTTAACTGTTAAGGAAGCGTGTTTTGTCTTGAATGTTTTAAACTATATATTTGATGTACTTTATACCAATTACATGCTGTTAGCTTGCTGTTTAGGAAGCGTGTTTTCTCTTGAAGGTTTTAAAGTATCTTCTGGTTCATCTGCCACATTGATAGTATTGCTAATCTCATCCCAATCTTAGATGATATGCAAGATTTCTTTCATTTGATATTTCATTTGATGCCCCTAGTGTTGAAGAGTGGAAAAACTTGTTTGTTAATTAGCCTCTTGAAGTGAACTTTTTTTTGCCTTTGGGATATGATAATTCAATCTTCCATGAATGAAACAAATTTGAGTTAGAAACCATGGCTGTATTAAACTGATTTGTTGTCTATATTAGAAGACCTGGGCATTCTGTATCTCATTCAATGTACCGATATCTTAGTTTTATCAATGTCTATTGGTAGAATGCAAGGCACCTTCAGTTCTTGTTTTTAGAAGTATTTCTCAAGCTATGAGGTATGACAGTAGATTTGCAAGGCTCTGAATGTTTTGGTTTAGACAATTTTCTATAACTTGATATATCCGATCTAGATCCATGTCTTTATAGCATGTAGATTATGTCATCTATTTATTGGAGATGCAATCTCCATTAGGTAGTTTGTTTAAGTTTTAAGCCGTATTTTTCTGTTATCATGTGCCCACCACTCCCCCATTTTATCTCGTTCTCCACACGTTGGTTTCTCCTTCTGTGTGACTGAAATGCACTTAACAAGTGCCTATTGTATTGTGAAGATTGATTCTGTGATAGCAGAAGCTTAACAGTCCTAGGAAGAATCAAGGTTTCCCCTTGTTTTTGTTGGCAATATTTAAACATGTTGCTCCAGAAGATTGTTTGTTGTCTAAAGATAACTGTCATATTACATTTGACTACAGTTTAACATTGTCTTTCGCGTCCAGAAGTTTGTTTAGGTTTGAAATAATTCGGGTTAGTTCTTGTCAAAAGAAGATAACTGGGGTTCTTCTTAACTTCGATAAAACCAAGCAAATTTACCATAAAACCAAGCCAGCTGCAAGCTCTCTCTCTCTCTCTCTCTCTTGCTGAGACGATTCAAGCCTTGAAAGAGCTTACAGGTCTAAGAATGGTGTTTCATACATGTGGGCTTAAAAGCTACTCGCTATGCTGTTTTCTGAAAAATCTATTTTTATTGTCCGACTTATAGACAGTTTTTGGAAAGGCATTAAATTACTTGGAAGCTTGCTTCACCGTAGACAAAGTTATATGGGTTATGGAAGTCCTAAAATTTCATGTGTACTTTTCAGCCTCTTGACTATTAAATATCCTCCCCCCCCCCCAAAAAAAAAGGCACGTAAAAAATTTGATTTTGGCCAGCTTATTGTTCATTATTTTTTGACATGCATTCCCAAGTAGAACACACAAACAAAAGGAAATCAAAGTTTTTCTTGAATAATTTGTTCCTTTTGCTGCATGTGACTGAAATTCCCGGTGCTCTTCTGACACTCTTTTAACTGTTATACAGTTTGGAGTTTTGCTCTGCCAAGTTCAAGGATTTGCTTTTTACATATATGAAAAATGCTATTTTTTACCTTCTCCCGTCCAACTTTTCCGTCCAACTCCATTCATTTGTTTTTCAAATTTATCATTGAATCTGATTGATGCAAGCATGGGTCGTATAGCATGTGCTCTAACACCAGATAATTAGTAACGAGGGCTCAGGAAAAAAAAAAAAAAGTACAAGTTTTCTTTCGTTTTTTCCTCCTTCACTTGCACTAGTTTTTGTTCTATTTGATGCCGAGTTCCGATGTGCTGAGGTTATGTGTGTTATATATATATATATATATATATTGGATGGGCATTGGAAGGGTAAAGTTGGGAAACGTGTGTTGTGGAAAAGTTGTCCGAGACAACAAATGGACTCCCGCAGTTCCCGCTGCAGACTGCTTTTAAACCATGAAGCAGACTGGTCCAACCCTGCGGTTGCCATTCTTAGTCTCTCTCACTCCACTCCACCGCCCCTTCTCCACGCCTTATAGTTGCACAGAATTTTATGCGCTCTCGCTCTCTTAAAATTTAATTAATGCTAATTAGCTTAAACAACTATAATGACGTGTCTCTCTCTTTCTTTTTGTCTGGTGTGGTGGGGAAGGAAACCCATTTATTTATCTGAGTTCGTGGGTGTCAATCAGAAGAGAAGAGAAAGTGATGGAAAAGAAAGCATTGGGCGGGAGCGTACGATGCGGGTTGTGGGATGTTATTTTTCTTTTTCTTTTTGTTGAGCGATATGGACAGGCCGTATCCGTTGAAAGACGCCTCTTGATCCGCCCACTGAGCGCGATACGACACAACGAACCTCGGAATCTTTATTTGTCTGGTCTCTCTCTCGCTTTGTACTGTTTTATGTGGAAGCGGGACCCGCCTCCTTTGGTAATGCATTGGGTTGTCGTAACATCACATCCATGGAAACATGGAATCCTGCCTCCATGAGAATTGATGAGAACAAATAGTGGTTTGGTAGACTCCATTATGATCCCCTTTGCCTTTCTTCTGTGTGCTCGCTGACCCCACTCCCCTCCTCCATCACTACTCCATCTCTTTTTCTTTTCCTTTATTTTATTTTATTATTTTTTTTTTATGATCTTTATTGTTTACTAATTTTTTGGTGTAAAAACGGAAGAGTAGAATATATTGGGTTGTTGTGAGAGGGCTCATCAGGACTAGTTTTTTTTTTTTTTTTTTTTTTAAAAAGAAATTTGAAGTGCACATGATGAACACTGTCATGTCAGTTTAATGGGACGAGAGTAGTATTTTCAAAAGCGTGGATTATACTTTCTTCCAAGTTTTACAAATTGTTGTTTTAACGTGCTTCGTTAATGTTTTGTCAAAAAAATTAACAACTATTTTGCCATTGGTACATGTGGCCACACTATAGCCTATAAAATTGTGCCGCATGTAGACCCAACCAGAGCTGACTTACCACATCATCTCATTTCAGCCCCATGTAGCAATTTGGTAGAAACAGCTCAGTCGACTCATGTGCCTCATAATTTTGGTATTTTTGGAAATAAACTCGTTATTACTAGAGAGAGTCGACTATTCCTCTATGTTAGAATCAAGTTGTCTGTGTATATTTTGTGGACACGGATATATGATCTAAACCAAAGGTTATGGATTGCCATTGACTTTATGAACTTATACAATTATTACCTTGATCATTGTTTATGATGATGATTAATTCATGTTTCCCATATAACATATCCATCCTTGATAAAAGCCATTCATATGCTGTGTGACATTAAATAACTTGTCTATTCAACAATGTACTCTTTGGTTTGCTAAAATCATAGTAACATTTTGGTTGTTTTTTTATATTTGAAAGTAACATTTTTTGAGTTCAGTTTCTTTTGGCATATATAGAGTGCCTATGCAATTCCTTTAGTATGGTTGTAAGCTTGTGACAAAATTCATGCATCTGGATGTATTCGGACCAAAAGAGAATTCATCTCTTGAGAATTTTGATTAAAGGGTTCGTTTGTCATTGGACGAATGCAATTTTCTCTTCATGAGTGATGGTATTAGTGTTATGGTGGGAAAATGAGCATGTTTATTTGAAAATTTGCCTTTCAATTTGTACTTGTGTCATCCTTTTTTATGAACTTCTCTGGCATTTATACCACTAAATGCCTAATCTTATTAGATCCTTTGTGTGTGATCCCTTTTGGTCCCTCCACATTTATTTGAAGCAAGGACAAGTTGAAAACCAAATATAAGTTGTGGGTTTTGGTATCCTCTTATTGTTGATCTTTTACCAGATGAAGTAGATGCATCATCTGAGGAAGATGTCAGCGGAGGAGAGACGGAGGAGTGCCAGCGGACGGATGAGGATCGTGAATTAAAGGACAAACTCTTGCGTAAATATAGCGGTTATATCAGTAGCCTGAAGCATGAATTTTCAAAGAAGAAAAAGAAGGGAAAGCTACCTAAAGAAGCAAGGCAAATCCTGCTCGACTGGTGGAATATTCATTACAAATGGCCATACCCGACCGTAAGCATTTTCTTTTGAAGCAATAGTTGTATAATTGTGTATCCATGCTGAAACTATATATCTGCACAAAAAGAAAAAGGAAAAGAAGTGCTAGGCTTGACATTCTAATCATGCTTTTTTTACATATTCAGGAAGTGGACAAGGTTGCACTGGCTGAGTTAACAGGCTTAGATCAGAAACAAATAAATAACTGGTTTATAAATCAAAGGAAGCGTCACTGGAAGCCGTCGGAGAACATGCAATTCACAGTTATGGATAGTATCTACGGACCGCTTTTCCGGAATGACTGAGGTGGGATCTTGTGATTTTGTGTTTGTATATTCTTGGACATGACCCTTTGCTAATGCCTAACGAATTGCCTAGCCACTTAGTTTTATTACAGCCCTCTACATTGTGGTCACTAAAGTTAGTTTTGGATGCTAGCGTGTGCTATACAATAGAGATTTCGATTGTTCTCCATTTATTAGAATGGGGCTATTGCATGTATATCTGAGGTGTCCATCAATGTGGTGGCAACTGCACTCATCAAAATTGAATTTACATGATCACCATGATGAGCACAGCTAATGTTTTCCTTTTTGGTCGAATGATGAATACAATTCAACAATTCATATTCTGCTTGCTAGTTAAGGTTGTGGGATATTCTCAGGAAAAGAAGCTATAGTGGTTTTGTTATGTTTTTTTGGGGGGCTTTAGGGTTCAGTCCAAATGTTGTGAACATTCCCCATGCTAGACCATTATACAAGTGAAAATGGAGCCCTAGTTTGGGTTGAGGGATCGGTGGCAGGAATAAGCCAGCTTTGTTTGTTTGTTTGTTTTTTTTTTTTGAAAATCATAAAAATGTATGATGGAGCAGCAATTGTGTCTATTTACTTGGGCGTGATCATAACACTTGTTGGGAACCAATGACATGAAGGGCCTAGGGCAATTGCTGGCACTCCTTCAAGCTAGGTTGAACCATAGCCAGACCTAATATTATCATGGGCATTAGTAGGTACTTAAGGTAGCTAATACTAGTTAGGTTTAGATATAAGTGGAACCCAAGCTGGTTTAACTTACACAAGCAACATGTGCATTTTTTTCTTACTAGGCAAGCAACGTGCGTTTTTACAACAATGGAACTTCGTTTTAATAATGTATTATTTGGAGAGTATTGAAGACCATCATGCCTATTTTTAGGAAAAAAGTTGTCTTTTTACACCCAAGAGAGGAAAAGAAAGGCTGTTTAAAGCATGTTGATTGTTGTCAATAAACCCTTAATAATGTAGGCCGACAATGTTCGTCTAAGATATCTGTTAATGGGTTGTATTGGTTTTTAAAAATCAATTATTGTTATAAAAAAAATGCCTCCTGCAACCAAAAGTTGAATGCTATTGACCACATGTAGTACTTTCCCATCAAATTCCCCCTCCAATTCAAGTTGTCTTGATAAAATATGACTTAAAAGCCTTTCATCGGTTTCCCTTCATGGTCACGGCTGACATTTTCCCATCTAAAACTTCATGGTTTGAAAAGTGTTCTTTCTTTTTATTGGAGGATTGTTTCAATGTGATATAAAGGTAAGAAGTATTTTCTATGTTTTATTAAAAAAATATTTTAAAAAACATGAGCTAAATTCTTATGTATTATAAAAAAGTGGTAGTGTGGACACCTTGAGTGGAGGAGAGGTGTGGTCGAGCGGCCACCTTTAGCCTATTGTGATGGCCATGCGGCCAACCTAATCTAGTCAGGTGGCCATGCAACCACCTTGGACTTCTTGTGGTGGTTGCGTGACCACCCCTCTCTCTCTCCTCTGGTGAAGGTGGCTACACGACTACTGTATTTCTATCGAACTTGAAAAGTAGTATCAAAATATGACTTTCATGTCAAGCTTATTCAAATTGAATAGGATGCCAACCAATATTTTATCATATCAAGATATGACCCTCAAAAGCATTTGTTGGAGAGAGCATTTTTGACTACATGGTATCCTATGGTTTTGCTTACCACCTTCAAAGTGATGGTCAAATTGAAGTAGTCAATAAATGTTTGAAACACTATTGATAGTGTTACGCAGGGAGAAACCCAAATTATGGTCTTCCCAGTTACCTATGGCAAAGTGGTGGTACAATACCGACTACCGCATCTCTATTTGGAAGAAACATTTGAAGTTCTTTATGGTGTTCTTTGGTAGGGTTGACTTTGTAAAAAATAAATCCCTATAGTTTTGTAATGAACTTATCAATTCATGTGGTATGCCTATGTAACAAATGATCAATCCATGCAAATTTGTGCCATTTTTTATAATATAGTCCTTATAGAATCACAAATTTACCCTAAAAACGGGGGGAAAAAAAAGGTTTGGGTTGGTAGTGCTAGAAGTGGTTGGACTTGGACACCTTTATAGCTATGGTGGTTGCGCGGTCACCTCCTCTAGCCAATTATGAGGGTGACTGAACGACCCCCTAAGGCTCTTAGAGGTGGTTTGGCCACCCTCTATAATCAACCATAGAGGGTGGTTGAACCACCTCCATACCGTAACAGTCAGTTTTGAAGGTAGCCTACTACTCCCTATACCACCACCCAACCTTTTTTTTTCCTTTATTTTATTTTTATTTGAGAATAAACTTTAAAAACACACAAACACTCGGTTGGAAAAATGACCAAAATTTATACAACGGGATGATTATGTTACAAAAGCATTCCACATGAATTTATAAGTTTATTTTGAAACGATAATGATTTATTTGTTACAAGGTCAAACCATATGGACTATTTAACAATTTTCACACAACAAATAATTTTTTTTCAAAATTATCCTCCTTAGTTTAAATTTGGATAAAAAATAAAAAATAGGTAATTACTTTTCAAATAAAGTAAACGATAAATTAAGAAGTTATTAAAATTCTATCCATTGGTATTTTGAGGTAGGCCAGTATTTTGAAACATCTCAAAATATAAGAGAGGACTAAAAATAAAGGACAGAGTGAATAATGTTTTATTTCCAATGAAAAGGTTACTGTAGACTTAAAAATTAGGCTGAATTTTTATGGAAATTAGACTTACTCATTCATTCATGCTTTCACGCCTCCCAATAAGAAATTTTGGTTCCGCTCCTCCTGACTTTATGACTAACATTTATTTGAAATTTTAGTTTTACATACCGAAAAAGGAAACCAACGATATCTCATATCCATCCCTTGTTATTATAGTTTTGTTTATAGTCTTAGGGTTAGTCAAAACGTGCCATTTCAAAATAGAGATTTTAAAACGTGCAATTTTAAAACATAATTTTTAAAAACGTAATTAAATATTTGGTAAAATTATAGTTTAGCATTTAAAATCGTGGAAACCAACAATATCCCATATCCATCCCTTGTTATTACAGTTTTGTTTATAGCGTTAGGGTTAGTCAAAACGTGCGATTTCAAAATAGGGATTTTAAAACGTGCAATTTTAAAACATAATTTTTTAAAATGTAATTAAATATTTGGTAAAATTACAGTTTAACATTTAAAATCGTGCATTTTTAAAACATACACCCACTTGCGATTTAAAAACATAAATTTTTTACAATTTCAAATAGCAAGTTTTTAAAAAAGCATTTACAAATAATACATTTTCTACAATTTAATGAAAAATCACATTTTTACTCTGCGAAATAACTGTGTAAAATGTACTAGACCACTATGCAACAATTTTTTTAAAGCATTCCACACAATCTCAAAGCTTTTACTGAAAACATTGTTCTCTTTAACCCATCTCCATAAAAAGCCAAGCCAACTTGTAAAACCTTCACTTACAAGTGTCTAACATGAAATCCAACGGGGCAAACTTTCTTGGATTAATAATTTGTACAAAAAATAGACGTGTTTGGTGTCATTCTTAAACGTATCTTGATTATCTTTTCTTTTTTAAAAAAGGTTACCATTAAATCTGTAAGACTCATGTGTGGATCTTGTACATGTGTGTTTGGTAAAGGAGTGGGCCGGACTAGACTCAAAAACCCAAAAAAATCTTCTTAAAATTAACCTCAATATTCTTACTTTTTACATTACATCAATAACTTTTTATTATTATTCAAATAAAAAAATCGTTACAAAACAAATTTTTTCACATTTTTATATAAAACATTCTTATTTTTTTATTTTTTATTTTCATATCAATCAAATCTACTATAGTTTTGATCCACTTCTTTTTTCAAGTTCTTTGTCAAACACAGCCGTAAATTTAATAGTAAATTTGTCAATTTCTTATTGGGAGATGGACAAAAAAATGGCAAAAAATGCCACTAAAAAGTAGCTAATAGCTAAATAAAGGAAAAAGAGAAACAAAACCAGCTCATACATCCTCTCAAAAACCCACCCATCTCTCTCTAAAATCCAAGAGCTGAAAACAATAATCATGCCTACCATATGGGGTTCAATCCCTCCCATCCTCCCCCACTCTCCCACAGCCCTCATAAAAGACCCTCACAGAGAGAGGTCAATTTGCTGCGTTGATTCGAGCTGCAACATATAGAAAACAGGGGAAACAGAGCATCAAACATGCTCTGTTTCTCTGAATTCCAATAAAGAAACCATAGCGACCACCCCCCATCCCATTTGAATTAAATGCAACACCCAGTCCCAAATCCTCAAAAACCCAGATGGCTGTTCCTTGTGTTTCTCTTCTTCTTCTTCTTCTCTCCCTCCCTCTCCACCGCTGAAGGCACCCTTTTGTGCGGCTCCTCAAAGGAGGACAGCAGCCCAAACTTCATTCCAAATTTCACTGCTGCAATGAAAGAAGTCTCCAAGGGAGTCAGTGAATCGAAATGGGCATCCCATTCTGTCATTTCTCCGAGTCCCAGCATCTTCACATATGCCCAGTGCTATGACTTTCTCTCCCACAATGAGTGCAAAGCCTGTCACAGTAAGAGCCGAACAGAGCTCCCCAGATGCTTTCCTGCCAACTCTGCAAGCATTTATCTTAACGGCTGCTACCTTCGTTATGATATCTATAACTTCTACAACGAGGCGGTTGACGAAGACCGTGATAAGGTGATTTGTGGGCATCCCATATATGTTCACAAAGATCAGAACTTCCAACGGGAATTTACGAAAATAGTTCATGACATCGTTCGGCGTGTGGCTACGAAGGCGGTGAGCGACAAGGGGTTTGCAGTGGAAGTGGAGGCGGCAGGGGTGGCTCCTGTTTATGCAATGGGTAAGTGCTGGGCGACACTGACCATCCTCAACTGCAGTAAGTGCATGTCGGATGCAGTGAAAAAGGTGTCTAAGTGCGCGCCCAACGCGGATGGCAGGGTTATGAATGCTGGTTGTTATTTAAGGTATTCTGCAGAGAATTTCTTTACCAATGACAAGGAGGATGACTTGAATGAGAGACATGGTAAGAACCAATTGTTTTGAGAAGCATTTTGTGTTCTTTGGCGCTTTTGATTTTGTTTCTTTCTTTCTTCCTTTTTTTTTTTTTAGTTTTTAATACTTTTCTTCACATGGGGATGGGGGTCTCTGTTTCTCTTAATGGGGCTCAAAATTAGCCTTATCCCAAATACCTAAACCCATCATAAGAGATAAATTCAATCACTTTGCGGTTATTCTAAGTTCTTGAGTTTTTTTATTTATTTTTATTTAATTTGAATGTTGGGTATGGTCATCTAGATTTAACGTTCGACTTGAGATTTGATTATGCATGATCTTGTCATTTCCAATGGAATTCCTGACACACAGAAAACAAAACAGGTGTTTTTATGACCTTTTCTCTATAAGGTTTTTTTTTTTTTTTGTTTTTTTGTGGGTGTTTTGATTGTAAAAAGTGTTTTAATGTGACTTAAAAGACCATTTGACTTTTTTGATATAAAATTGAAAAATAAAAAGAAAGAAAGAATGGGTTAGCAAATGAGTAATAGAGTAAATATTACTCATTTACTCATGCACCCTAGAGTAAATGAGTAATAGATCTCTCTGAGATCAGTGGATTTCTTTGAGTTTTATAATGCTGACGAGCCCATATTAGGCCCTTTGTTTCTTGTTTCATTTGGTCAAGAGCCTGTAATCCTCAATGACATGATTGATCCCTACTCCCTATTATAATAAATTCATTTCTTAATTTATGTTATGGCATTTCATCTCTGCTTGGGGTTGCTAATAATCTTACTAATAATAATTTCATTTCCTTGTTTCATGCATCTCCAGAGGCTTCTGGGATCATTTCTTCAGGAATTGCCTTAACTTTGATTGCTCTCATTGGTGTTGCATTTGCCTATGTGAGAATATCAAGGAGGAAAAGAGGTGCAATTTCTGTCAAAAATCATGATAGCCTCTTGATTTTCATCTTCTTCTTCTTTCTTTTTTTTTTTTTTTTTGATTTTTTGATTCATTCTGCTCTTGTACTTCACAGCAGAGAAAAAAAATTCAATTTATTTGGACACGTCTCATTTGAATTTCAAGTATGAATTGCTGGAGAAGGCCACCAATTCGTTTGATGGCTCGAGGAAGCTAGGGCAAGGTGGAGCTGGTTCTGTGTTCAAGGGGATTCTCCCTGATGGGACAATTGTTGCAGTCAAAAGATTGTTCTTCAATACGCGGCAATGGGCGGATGAGTTCTTCAATGAGGTGAACTTGATCAGCGGCATTCAACACAAGAACCTTGTTAAGCTTTTGGGTTGCAGCATTGAGGGCCCAGAAAGCCTTCTGGTTTATGAATACCTACCCAACAAAAGCCTCGATCAAATCCTTTTCAGTGAGTAATCCCAATAAAAGCTTACAAAAAGTTCAATCTAATAGCCTGTTAATTTATATGTTTATCTTATAGCTTGCATATACGTTCATTACGCACACATATATCTATATCAATACTTACAATTACAAGAAGTTAAGCGATATCTATTACATTATGAAGAGAATTTCTTTTTATCTTTTAAAACTAAAGTTATATAAGCTTATAAAAGCCGAGCCGAGTTTATACAAGCTCGATGAGCCTAAATTTTTATTCAAGCTCTATTTGCTTAATAAATTAACCGATTCTAAGTTGAGCTTATTTGAGTCAAGTTTCAGTCGTGAGTGGCTTTGTTCATTTTGTTGAGAAATAGTCTCACATTGCCTATGGACAAGATCTTGGACATGTTTATAAGGAATGAGCAACCCTCTCTTATAGAACCGATTTTATGAGATGAGTTAGGCCCATGAAATTTCTTCACATTTATAGCCCTTAGATTTTGGGTGTCTATTTATGCAGGTAAGCACACATCCCTTCACCTAACTTGGCAGATGCGGTTTGAAATCATCTCTGGAACAGCAGACGGCCTCGCATATCTTCATGGAGGTTGTGGAGAAAAAATAATCCACAGAGACATAAAAGCCAGCAATATTCTCCTTGATGAGAATCTTACTCCAAAGATCGCTGATTTTGGACTTGCTCGAGGTGTAGCGGCGGATAAATCTCATGTTAGCACCGGAGTAGCAGGAACATTGTAAGCACAAACTGTCTCCATTATATAGTTTTGTCTTGCTTTTGATTCTCTACATGATTGTTTACATACAGCTTAAGGTATAGATTTTGCATGCGAGATAAATGCTACATTTACCAATAGTTGGATTTCAAGTTATGGGAATTGCAACGCATCACTGGAAAACCAACTTTTGGGGAGAAAATTTGGTCGGTGTAACATTTTACTTTGCGTTATATGTTCTCTTGTTAATTATCTTTTACATTATAATCCCTACAAACTTTGACATTTGCTGCAGGGGATATATGGCTCCTGAATATCTTGTTCGAGGACAGCTAACCGAGAAGGCAGATGTTTATGGTTTTGGAGTTTTGGTTATGGAGATTGTAAGCGGCAGGAGGAGCAGTGTTTTTACTCAAGGGTCAAGTTCAGTTTTGCTTTCTGTAAGATTCAGACCCTTTTGCATTGCTAATAAATAGTGATAATATATATTAAGCATATGAAAAGTGTCTGGCTTTCATTGTTGCACATCAGGTTTGGAGGCATTACAAGGCAAACAAAATCACTCAATCTGTTGATCCTGCCTTGAATGGTATATATTCTGAGAAAGAGGCATCCAACGTGCTTCAAATTGGGCTTCTTTGCACGCAGGCTTCTGTTGCACTAAGACCATCCATGTTTGAAGTGGTTGAGATGCTAAGCGATGAAGAATGTGTCATCCCCTCACCCGAACAACCTCCATTCTTGAATGCCAGTGTCCTAAGTTTGGGTGACACGACCACTACCTATGATCCCATGATCCCTTCCACCTCATCCTCTTTGTCCAACAATAACTCCTCAAATGGGGAATCTGCTGCTGAAGTGTCCATTTTTTATAGTGCAGAGTCCGACAATATGAGCATTCATGGATCAGATTTTCTTTCAACATTTCAAGCATTTAAGGGAAGCTAGATTGGTCATCTCAAGATATATGCTATCTTGAGCAAAAGATAAGGACCCAAGGTCCCAATGCAAGGAGGGAAGTAACGACCCACGTAATCAGGGGTGTGGAATGATGGTGAAAATTTTGTCATGTAGATGGGATGTTTTGGTATTTTCCTTTTCTACTAAGATAGAAAAGGGTTCATATAGATCATAGAGAAGAGCTTTCTTTTAGGGAAAATTATCCATTTAGTAGCCCTTGCAGAGATTTGTAGTTGTACCAAACTAATCTCTCTTGTATAGGAGCATCTTAAAGATATGTAGGTACACTATTTGACAAAAACCATTAGACACACATGAATCCACGTCACAATCAATTGACACGTGGTGTAATTGATGACTTAAACTATAATAAAATTACAATTTCGCCCACGTACTAATAAAACAAAAAATAAATGAAAAAAAGTGGGACCGCCCCTCCCTAAGTGAAGGGCGCCAATTCCCTCATAGAGCAGTCTACCAACTGTAATGCCCCAGTGGTTTAACTAACTAATAGTTAACTTGGCGTGCCTTTCAAGACTTATTGATCATTTAATAAGCCTTAAGGGATCTCTAATCCTGCAACTCTAGGGAAAAGTAGCAGAAATAAAATACTTATTACATCATAAGATAGCCAATTCTAATAAAATAATAATGCATTAATTTATCTAGAGCAAAACCCTAGTATTCCAAAGTAAAATAAAACCATCAAAATCTAAATCCCAAAACAACTCAAAAAAAATATCTTTAAAGCAACATAAAGGAAAATAGGATCTTCAACTTTGATGTTCGCATAAAATGTGAGTCATCAGTCATCCATGTCTGCAGAAAACCATTCTTTGACATTCGGCCGACAACGGGCACAGTACACCAAGAACATAACTTCTATAAGTTCATCAAGCTCATCCTTAAATTCAACCCATAAAAATGCAATCAATTAGGGTCTAACTCCTCATAAACCACCCTAGATAAGTCCTCCACAGTCACATTCCTCCTCACAGGATTCGACATCTAATAACTAACTAACCGTATGAGAACAAACGGATTTTAAGTTCATGACTTAGTGAGTAAATATCACGTAAAAGGCAGTTATCAATGTTGTGAACTCATGATTTTGATAAAAAAAAAAGTTTCAAAGTAAAATATCATCATGTAAGATAGTTCTTTGGCAAGATATCAATGTAGGAATGAAATGCATTATACATATAATTACATGATAAGTAATGAAGTAAAGTCTTAGCTCAACATCATGTGATTTATCTGAGCCATTAACCCCTTCTTAGTAGGGTTTACGTGTTTCGAGAAACTTTTGATATTACATCAATGCCTCAATGAGGTATAATAGTGGTTACCATAATAGTTCGATCGGGTCTGACCCCAAATGGGCCACACTACCAACGATGATCTATAGTGACCATCATCTGTACATGGCTGAATCGATCACTTATTTGGCCCATTAGATCCAAGTGGCAAAATATAAACGTAAAACAGGACCATATGACCATACTCGTATAATGGTAGGCTCATGACTAGAAATTATGTCATATGATGTAATTGTTCTATGTCTTTTACATGCATGCAATCATAAATACTTACACGACATTTCGATTCTTTTCAATTTCATTCTTTTTCAAGTATTTGATGTGCGTAAAAGTTGAGTTCACATCACTATAAAATAATTCTGTGCAAGTGGAGAGTACGGATGTTTTATATATCCAAATAGTATGGCAATAGAAGATAGATAAAAGCATATGTGTGACATGATCGTAGGGATAATCCTTAAAATCAACCTCGAACTCCTCAAAAAGGTTTTATGCAAAAACCCTAATGTTAGAAGGTTTTACTTTTAACGCCCCAAAATCAAATACTTAAATTTACTTAATTTGGAGTGTTACTTGTAGTGCCTCCAAACTAATTAAATGGTAATTAGCTGAAATCACTACATACCACTAATTATTAGAGTATACAATAACATAAAGCGGGAATAAATGATTTGAGACAATTAATCATATAACTTTAAAAAACATCATGTATCATCAATATAGACTTAAGAGCTTCCAAACAAACATTTCCATGACGTTGACAGTATGCCAATATGAGTCATTCGTTCGCCATCTTCATCCCAATGAATTTCTCACTCTACAGCCGGACAACATTGGTATCATGTTTGTGATCCTGATGAAGCTGAAAGTACTTGTCTTGAGGTTTTTGTGTGGGGAGGTGACTTCAACTTTCCCGAATACTTCAGGTTTGGATCATCTTGGATTTGCAATAGCACCTCTATATCGTCGAGATATTAAGTGGCATGAAGTATGGAGTGATCAAAGGTACCGACATTGTCGCACCAGATACTCTTTAACCTGGTGTTCAGCTTAGAGTCTTTTTCTAAGTGATTTGCAATTCAATTCTCACAGAAGGTGCCAAACTATTGATAGGCTCAACATATTTTGGGGCCTTAGGCAAAACTTTGAAATTAGGCCTAAATTTTTTTTTTTTTTTTTTTAAATTCAATTTTTTTTTAAAGTAACATATATATATATATATATATAGCAATAAATTTAGATACATCAATAACATTTTCATTATCTTCTAATTCTTTTTGATGAGTTTCTTGTTTATTTATGAGTTTTTCACCTAAATTATCCTCAATATTTTGTTTATTGCTAATAACAAATTTATTTAGAGCTCCTCTTTGAGATTCAATCAATTTGTTTACTTTTTTTTTTCTTTTTTTTTTTTAAAAGTTTTTCATATCCAGATGCATATTTTCTAGTAGACATGTTTAATTAAAAATACTAACAAATTAAACAAACATGATTTATCAAAAAAAAATTATGACTATAATAAAATAAAGGACAAAAATAGAACAATAAAACCTGATTTGGCAAAGGAATTATGAAGCAGTTCTTGGAGATAGGACAAGAGACTTAATCACTCGGAGTCAGAGAGGAAGAGAAAATGATGAGATAGGCAGAGAAGAAAAATTCATAAAAGAGCAAGTAAAGAGGAGAGGTAAAGTGACAAATATAGAGACTGATATTTAAAATGCCCATGGTTGACAGCAGTTTATATTTTTGGCTCTTGGCTTTCCCTAGATGGCTAAATAATAAATAGAAAATAAATGGTAATATTTTATTTCTAACGTTTATATTTTCTCATAAAAAACAAAAAATTTCTAGAAAGAGGCCAAGAGGATGAGTGAATGATGTAGGCATGTACTGTAGCGTCAGGAGCTCTAGGGAATTGGCGTAATGATGTATAAGGCTTTAATGCTTTGTCCTTTTTAATTTATTTTTCGAATTATTTTTAAAATTTATAGTGGGCTTATTAATTGGGATCTTATTAAATTGAGACCTTAAATTTTGATAAAAAAAAATTTTAGGCCCTACTAAACAAAATTTGGGCCTTCAATTTTTTTTTTGGTCCAAAATAAAATTTTTTTTTTAACTAAAAATATATTTTTTTGAGCCTTATTAAATTGGGGGCCCTAGGCGAGCATGAGCCGGCCCTGAGTTGACCACACACCATGACTCCAATGGAGAATGTGTGTTAAAAGAAAAAAAAAAAAAAAAAAAAAGGAGGTAAGGGAGCTTGCCGGATGTGCCGACGAGGATCACTTTGATGCTTAATTCAACATTTGGAATTTGGAGAAGTTGAACCAACTACTAGTGAGTAAATGAGTGGGATCGTACCTAAAAGAGTTGCCTTCTTTCTATTTATAAAGCATACTTTCCCGCCTCGTTCCCAGTAGGGTATGGGCATTAGAATCGGTTTCCTGCCCTTTTTTTTGATCCGATAGGGCAGCTCAATACTGTTGGCAACAATGTTTGTTAAGACCAAGGCTGTCAGCCTGTCACCAGCTGTCTTAGACAACTAAAGTATATTGTTCACAATTAGGATATCTCTTCCATGTTGAGTTCCTAAAATTAAGTGGTTTGCTTAACGGTCTTAATACGTAATTAGACAGTTGTTAAACCCCTTGGAAGACCTTTTGCTTTTGGCATTTCAGCTAAACACCTTTCATGAATCTTTCTTAGTTTTCAGACCCAATTTATTAAAGAAAAAACAAAAAAACCATCATGTAATGATAAAGGGTATGTTCATAAAATGATAAATCCTGCATTTCTCCAAGAAAACTACATTTTTCTTGATGGGTGAGTGCAATGGAACATGCTCTGTTCCTCTGAAGAATTCTAATGAAGAAAACATAGCAACCTCTGCATCCCATTTGAATTAAATGCAACTCAAAGTGTCAATTCCTCAAAATCCCAGATGGCTGTTCCTCGTATTCCTCATCTTCTTCTTCTCTCCCTCCCTCTCCGACCCTGAAACCGCCCTAGCCGGGCTTCTGTGCGGCTCCTCAAAGCAGGGCACCATCCCGGACTTCCTTCCTAATTTCATTGTTGCAATGGATAAAGTCTCCATGGAAGTCAATGAATCCAGGTGGGCAGCCCTGACTATCACTTCGCCGGCTCCTAAGATCTTCGCCTATGCCCAGTGCTATGACTTTCTCTCCCACGACGATTGCATAGCCTGTCACACTCAGAGCCGGACAGAGCTCCCCAGATGCCTTCCTTCCAACTCAGCCCGCATTTATCTCGACGGTTGCTACCTTCGGTATGATAACTACAGCTTCTTTGACGAGGCGGTTGACAAACGCCGTGATATGGTGAAGTGTGGGAATCCCGGCGGTGTTACCGGAGATCAGTACATCGGACGGGAATTCAAGAAAACGGTTCGTAAAATCATTCATAATGTGACTAAGACAGCGGTGGGGACAATGGGGTTCGCAGTGGCGGCGGAGCAGGGAGGTGTGGAGGGTGTTTATGCAATGGCTCAGTGCTGGAGGAGACTCAACCCTGATGGCTGCAAGCAGTGCTTGTCCAATGCAGTGAAGAAGGTGATTATGTGCGCGCCCGCCCCGGAGGGCCGGGTTATGAATGCTGGTTGTTTTTTGAGGTATTCTACGGATAATTTCTTTGGCAATGGCAATGCCACTCTTAATGCAACATCAGGCAAGAACCAGTTACTCTGTTTCTCTGAATAGGGCTCAACATGTTTGATTTGAAAGCATTGCTTTTAAGTTTTTCAATTTGAATCTTGGGTATGGTCGTCTAGATTTAATATTTGACTTAATATTCGATTCTGCCTGGTATTGTCTTTTCCGATGGAATTCCTGACACACAGAAAACAGAGCTCTGTTCTTTCTTCGTTTATGAAATGATTGATTTATAATCGTCAGTATGAAATGATTGATTTATAATCCTCAATATGAAATGATTGATTTATGTTACGGGATTTCTTAATTTATGGGGTTGCTAATAATCTTACTAAAAATTTCCTTTTTTCGTTTCATGTATCTCCAGATTCGTGTGCCTTTGGCATGATCGTAGTAGGCATTTTGTCAGCATTTGGGTTAACTTTGATTGCTCTCATTGGTGCACTATTAGGCTATACGAGATTAACAGGGACGAAAAGAGGTACAATTCTGTCGTGGTAGCCTCCTGAGTTTCATTTATTTAATGTTATGATTCGGTGTCTTCTTACTTCACTGCAGAGGGAAAAAACAATCATGCTGAAATTCCAATTTCTGTGCACAAGTCTAATTTGAATTTCAAGTATGAAATGCTCGAAGAGGCCACCGATTCTTTTGATGGCTCGAGGAAGCTAGGCCAAGGTGGAGCTGGTTCTGTGTTTAAGGGGACTCTCCCTGATGGGACAATTGTTGCAGTTAAAAGATTGTTCTTCAATACGCGGCAATGGACGGATGAGTTCTTCAATGAGGTGAACTTGATCAGAGGCATTCGACACAAGAACCTTGTCAGGCTTCTGGGTTGCAGCATTGAGGGCCCAGAAAGCCTTCTAGTTTATGAATACCTACCCAACAAAAGCCTCGATCAAATCCTTTTCAGTGAGTAATCCAATATGTTTGCCTTTGAATTTTGAAATGGTGGATGACTATGACTTAGATTCTGGGTTTCTATTTATGCAGGTAAGAACACTTTCCTTCTCCTAACCTGGCAGAAGCGGTTTGATATCGTCTTTGGAACCGCAGATGGCCTCGCATATCTTCATGGAGGTTGTGGAGAAAAAATCATCCACAGAGACATTAAAGCCAGCAATATTCTCCTTGACGAGAATCTCATTCCAAAGATCGCTGATTTTGGCCTTGCCCGATGCGTTGCGCCCGATAAATCTCATATTAGCACCGGAGTTGCAGGAACATTGTAAACACAAATTGTCTCCATTATATAGTTTTGTCTTGCTTTTGGTCTACATGATTGTTTACGTACAATGTTATTACCGTGCACAATAATGATGAATAATACCGAAACAAAAAAGAGAGAGAGCAAGAGAAAATCGAGACACAGATTTACGTGGTTCAACAATGTACCTACGTCTGTAGGAGGATGTGGCTTTATTTTACTATTCAATTATTTAGGGTTACAGCATAACATACTAGTATTTCAATATTACTTACTATGCCTGAGAGGATATGAGCTACTTGTTTCAACATACAACTTAAGATTTAGTGTTTACATTATAATCCCTACAAACTTGACATTTGCTGTAGGGGATATATGGCTCCTGAATATCTTGTTCGAGGGCAGCTAACAGAGAAGGCAGATGTTTACGCTTTTGGAGTTTTGGTTCTTGAGGTTGTAAGCGGTAGGAAGAACAGTGTTTTCTCACAAGGGTCGAGTTCAGTTTTGCTCTCTGTAAGATTCATAGCCTCTTGCATTGCTAATAAATAGTGATAATATTATATATTAAGCATAAGAAAAGTGTTTGGCTTTCATTGTTGCACATCAGGTTTGGAGGCATTACAAGGCAAACAAAATCACTCAATCTGTTGATCCTGCCTTGAAAGGTATATATTCTGAGAAAGAGGCCTCCAGCGTGCTGCAACTCGGGCTTCTTTGCACGCAAGCTTCTGCTGCACTAAGGCCATCCATGTTTGAAGTGGTTGAGATGCTAAACAATGAAGAATGTGTCATCCCCTCACCCAAACAACCTCCATTCTTGAATGCTAGTGTTCTAAGTTCGGATGACAGCTCCACTACTAGTTATACTACGATGTAGCAAACAACAACTGAATCATTTTGTTCTTCTAACAATTAAGTCCTGAAATGGGAAACCGGCAGCTGAAGTGTCCACTTTTCTTTCAAGATTTCAAGCATTTGAGCCAAGCTAGATTGGCCTCAAATTCTCTAAAGATTGGAGGAGAATACTGAATGTCGATGTACTTTCAATATATGCTATCTTTGAGCAAAAGATAAGGACCCAATGCAATTGTATTTATGTAAATCTACTCCAAGTTCGTGTTTTTGATGAAGTGGGAGTTAGATTCTAGCCAAATTATTCATTAGTCTATGGGATTTGTAGTTGTACCAAATTGATCCCTGAGGTATCGAAAATGTCTTAAAGATTTTTAGGATAAGTTATTTGTCTAAAATGGGACACCGCCCCTCCCTAGATGATGGGCGGTTGGCCGGCCCCTTCTAACGGGAGGCTAACCCTCTCATGTCCATCTCTCAAATTGAGTCATTAACCATACCTCATGCCAATTAACGATTGGTTGTAATGTAGATCATGTGTGCATCTATTGGTTTTATCAAATAGTTAATAGTGGCGGAGCCATGACTTTGGTTCACAAGGGTCACGATTTTCTTCTTAAGAAAAGATCCACAGGAAGATTCTTTTATTTAATCTTCCTTTTGTGACTGACAACTTGTATTTTTTTTTTTTTTTTGGCCTTTTGTTGTCAACATTTCCACCATATTTATATTTACAATGCCTTGAAGCCACATTCAGTTGGTCTTTATTTTCTTGGTTGTTTGTGTTGTCATTACAAGGATGAGTTTTTTGATCCGACAGGCAGCTCAATGCCGTTGCCAACAAACACACAAACTGTTTTTGTTAATACCAAGGCTGTCACTAGCGGTTGGACATCCCTTCCATGTTGGATTCCTAAAATTAAGTGGTTTATTTCACTGCCATAATGCTTAATTAGACATTGTTGAAGCTCTTGGAAGACCATTTTTAGCAAAACACCTTTCATGCATCTTTCTTAATTTTCAGCCCCATTCTATTGAAGAAAAACACACAAAAACCATCATGTAAACATGCTGTGTCAATTAACATAGAAAATGAAAAATCATAAAGGGGAATCTATTCCAAGAGCTGTTATGATAATCTTGCTCAAACAAAACTACATTTTGCTTGATGGGTGAGTGCAATGGACCAATTGAAAAATAGCAGGCTTATTATCGGTTTAGTTTTGACTACCATCTTGTCTCACACATTCGAAGAACTAATTAAGACTAAATGAAAGTAGTCACATTTCTGCCAAAAATAAAAAATAAATGGTGTCGTATGTCGCCTTTTCCCTCTCCATTTTTCGGCCCCCCTCATTGGGTTTTAAGAAGGAGGGTGGCGCTCTGAATCAATCAAAAAGCTTATTGATTTGATTGAAGAGAACTAATACTATTTCTTAGCTTAGCTAGCATTTTAGGAGAATCTAGTAATTTAGTCGGTTCATAACAATCTCTGTAAAGCAAGGGGCAAAGCTTCTATGGCAACTCCCCTGATGTAGTGTCGGTCACTAGAAGAGTTCGCCACGTTTATATAAAGACAAGGATCCTCTCAATTTTAAATAAAATAGAAAGTACGAGCCTTGAGACAAGGCAACACCATATAACAAAATGGGATAAATGCTAACTTGGTTGGTTTGTGGTTTGAACAAATAGTTTTCTAGGATTTAAAAAGTGAAAAAACAAGTTCTTGCTTATAGAAAAGTTGATGGAATCCGTTAATGTACTGTATCAACACCAATCATATTGTGACACATGTTACTAAAGAGAGACACAACAAATGAGAGAAAAAAGAGAGAGAAGAGACCGCTCATCCATAACTAAGAAGTTTGGAAAACAAGTATCCTGCCAACCCCTGCCGCTAAAAGGCTGCCAAGTCATTTTTAATTTGAGGTTGCGCCATTCACCTTCTCTCTCCCTTAATCACTTTCTCCTCCTCCTTTCCATTCCATGTGGTTATTCAATTGGTGTTGTAGTGATCATCCTGCTGTTAACATTACAGTTGCTTATTACTACTGATTGTTGTTTTTTCGCTGGAGCTGTGATTACTGTTACTGCTAAAGTTATAACCATTTTCATTGCTGAATCAATATTATGATTATTGATTGTGTTCATGAAAACCCCAGAGAGATAGAGGAAGCGAGAGAGAGGAAGAAGTATATAAACGTTAATCTACTCTGTTTCTTCCAACTCCAAAAAATATGTAAAACGGAAGAAACAGAGCATCCATCAAACATGTTCTGTTCCTCTGAATTCTATAAAGAAAACAGAGCAACCCCTCCATCCCATTTGAATTAAATGCCAATTCCTCAAAATCCCAAATGGGTGTTCCTCATATTCCTCTTCTTCTTCTTCTTCTTCTCGCCCTTCCTCTCCGACCCTCGACCCGTCCTTTTGTGCGGCTCCTCAAACAGGGGCACCATCCTGGACTTCCTTCCAAATTTCATTGTTGTTATGGATAATCTCACCGAGGAAGTCGATGAATCCGGATGGTCAGCCGTGTCTATTCTTTCGCCGGCTCCTCAGATCTACACCTTTGCCCAGTGCTTTAGCTTTCTCTCCCACAACGATTGCATAGCCTGTCAGACTGAGGGCCGGACAGAGCTCCCCAGATGCTTTCCTGCCGACTCGGGCCGCATTTATCTTGACGGTTGCTACCTTCGCTATGATACCCATGAATTCTTTGAGGAGCCGCTTAACAGAAACCTTGATACGGTGAAATGTGGGCGTGCCGGAGCTGTTACCAGTGATCAGTACGTCGGACGGGAATTTGCGAAAAGGGTTTATAAAGCCGTCCAGGATGTGACTACGACGGCGGCGATGAACAATGGGTTCGCATTGGCAGGGGAGAAGGGAGGGGTGGAGGCTGTTTATGCAGTAGCTCAGTGCTGGAAGAAACTGACGCCTGATAGCTGCAGGAAATGCCTGACCAATGCAGCGCTAAAGGTAAGTATGTGCGCGCCCGCCTCCGAGGGCACGGCTATGAATGTTGGTTGTTACTTGAGATATTCTACGGAGAATTTCTCTCGCAATGTCACTGAGCTGCCTAAGGAATCAGGTAAGAATCGGTAACTCTCACATACCAATTGTTTTGAGTAGCATGGGCGTTGTTGGGCGCTTTTGATTTTGTTTCGTATTCCTTTTTTGATTTTTGATTTTTTGATAATTCAAGATAACTCTTCTTTGAAGTTTTTAATACTTTTCTTTCCCACGGGGGTCACTGTTTCTCTGAATGGGGCTCAACATGTTTGATTTGGAAGCATTGCTTTTAACCATTGTTCTAACACTTCTAATTTGGAAGCATTGCTTTTAAGTATTTTAATTTGAATGTTGGGTATGGTGGTCTAGATTTAACGTTCGACTTGAGATTTGATTATGCTTGATCTTGTCATTTCTGATGGAATTCAAAACAGGCGTGTTTTGATACTTTTTTTAGAAGGTAGTTTTTTTGTGTTTTGATTTATAAAGTGTTTTGACGTGACATAAAGCCGAAAGACTTTTTGACTTTTTTGATAGTCAAAAAAATAAAATGATTAAAAAACTGGGTTAACAAACATATAAAGCTATGTAATAGATCTCTCTGAGTTTGGCTTTATGTGATCAGTGGATTTATCTGAGTTTTATAAACCTGAAGAGCCCACATTAGGCCCTTTCTTTCTTGTTTGTTTCATTTGGTCAAGAGCTTGTAATCCTCAATGACATGATTGATCCCTACTCTCTATTATAATAAATTCCTTTCTTAATTTATGTTATGGCATTTCATCTCTGCTTGGGGCTGCTAATAATCTTACTAATAATTTCCTTTCTTCTTTCCAGCATCTCCAGGTGCGACCATCGTTGGGGTCACCATAGTAGGCATTTTGGCAGCAATTATCTTAACTATGCTTGCTCTCATATGTGGTGTACATAAGAGAGTATCAGAGAGGAAAACAGGTACAATTCTGTAAAAAAAAAACATAAACTGTCATGATAGCCTCTTCAGTTCTTTTTTTTTTTTATTTTTTTATTTTTATTTTAAATGATGTTATGATCAAAGAACCAGCAGGCAAATCACTACCAAACAAAGGAAATCATAAATCACTGTTACTGAACTCATTTGGCTTCAATCCATGCTTTGTGACCTAGGCATTTTTCTTCCCACTTCTCCCATTCTATTGTGTGATAACATTGGTGTCACATATGACATACGAACGACAAATCCAGCCTTTTATGCACGAACCAAATACATCAAGATTGATTTTCATTTTGTCCGAGATAAAGTTGCCTTTAAAGCGCTAGACGTGCACGTTCTTTCTAACAAGGATAACTTGGCCAACATCCTCACCAAACTCATTACATCACACCGATTTATCTCCATGAGGACCAATCTCAACATCATATAACACACGTCTCACTTGCGGGAGCATGAAGAACTAGCAGCCAAATTAATCAAAAATCAAGCCACCACTAAACAAGGAAATCACAATGCTTTGATCATGCAATCTGACCAACCACTACACATTACAATTCTTGTCTATATAATCACATGTATAAGTAAAGTGTGTGCAAAAGAAATCAATCAAATTACCTCAGCTTATTAATGATTCAGTCTTCTTTTACTTCACTGCAGAGAAAAAAAATCTTGCTGACATTTCAATTTCTGTGGACAAGTCCTTGAATTTCAAGTATGAATTGCTCGAGAAGGCCACCAATTCTTTTGATGGCTCGAGGAAGCTAGGCCAAGGTGGAGCTGGTTCTGTGTTTAAGGGCACTCTCCATGATGGGACAATTGTTGCAGTTAAAAGATTGTTCTTCAATACGCGGCAATGGGCGGATGAGTTCTTCAATGAGGTGAACTTGATCAGCCGCATTCAACACAAGAACATTGTTAAGCTTTTGGGTTGCAGCATTGAGGGCCCAGAAAGCCTTCTAGTTTATGAATATGTAATCAACAAAAGCCTTGATCAAATAATTTTCGGTGAGTAATCCAATAAGTTTGCTTTCAAGTTCAATAGCTATGATACCATCATTTTCTATTACTCATTGCCCCTGGTTTCCCAACTTCTCTAACAGTAGTCCTTTGAATGTTGAAATGGAGGATGACTATGACTTAGATTCTGGGTGTCTATTTATGCAGGTAAGAACAACACAATCCTTCTCCTAACCTGGCAGAAGCGGTTTGATATCATCTCCGGAGTAGCAGCCGGCCTTGCATATCTTCATGGAGGTTGTGGAGAAAAAATAATCCACAGAGACATAAAAACCAGCAATATTCTCCTTGATGAGAATCTTACTGCAAAGATTGCTGATTTCGGACTTGCTCGATGTGTCGCGCCAGATAAATCTCATATTAGCACAGGAGTAGCAGGAACACTGTAAGCACAAACTATCTCCATTAGTCTTATCTTGCTTTTGGTATAATTTCTGCATTATATACCCTCATGTTATCTTTTGAATCTCTACAAACTTGACACACAATTAGTCACATTATGAAAATGTCGCTGAATTTTTGTTTTTTTTTTCTTCTTTCTTCTAAACTATGACATTTGCTGTAGAGGATATATGGCTCCTGAATATCTTGTTCGAGGACAGCTAACAGAAAAGGCAGATGTTTATGCTTTTGGAGTGCTGGTTCTAGAGGTTGTATGTGGCAGGAAGAACACTGTTTTCACGACAGGATCAAGTTCAGTTTTGCACTCTGTAAGATTCATTGCCTTTTGCATTGCTAATAAATAATGATATATATATATATATATATTAAGCATATGAAAGTGTCTGACTCTAGGCAGCCTGGTGTCCTGTCTTTCATTGTTGTCATCAGGTTTGGAGGAATTACAAGGCAAAGAAAATTACTGACTCTGTTGATCCTGCCTTGAATGGTGTATATTCTGTGGGAGAGGCTTCCAACGTGCTTCAAATTGGGCTTCTTTGCACTCAAGCTTCTGCTGCACTAAGACCATCCGTGTTTGAAGTGGTTGAGATGCTAAACAATGAAAAATGTGTCATCCCCCCACCCAAACAACCTCCATTCTTGAATGCTAGTGTCCTAAGTTCAGATGACTCCAGCAATAATTCTTATTCTACGATCACTTTGACCTCAAACTGGAAAACAACAACTGAAGGGTTCTCTTTGTCCAACAGCAAGTCCTCAATCTCAAGTGGGCAACCGCCAGCTGAAGCCACCACTTTTTACAGTGCCCAATCTGCCAGTGTGGGCATTCCTGGATCAGATAATTAGTCTTTCAAGATTTCCAGCACTTGAGCCAAGCTAGATTGACCTCAAATTCTCTAGAGATTGATGGAGAGGGAGTTAGATTCTAGCCATTGCAATGAGGGAAGCTTTGTAATATGTAATAATAGTGAAAGTTTTGTCACATAGCTAGGTGCTTTCTGTTGGGGAAATTTACTTAATTAGTTCTTGGGATTTGTAGTTGTACCAAATTGATCCCCGAATATAAAAATATCTTAAAGATTCATAGGTAAGCTATTCGCCCCTAATGTTGGGCGGAAATAAAATGCAGTTTCAATTTCGGTTTGATATAGTAGGCGGTTTTTTTTTTTTTTTGTCGGTTAACTGATAATTAACTGACTTAACCGATTTTTCAAGTGAATTTTGAATTTTATCTTGTAAGTTTCCTTATTGTTTTGTCGTGCTAATTTGTAGCTGTCCTTTTGGTCAGCATTGCATGAATTTACTTTTTTTCTTTTCATTTACAAAGCATATGCTTTATTGATTATGTAAAAGAAGTTGATAAATCTTAACATAAAAACTTGCAACCGACCGTTAACCGATCACCTATTAACTGATTAACCAAAAAAGTTAAAACTATTTTGTCGGTTAGTTAACCGACTTAACTGACTTTCATGGTTCAGTAGACAAAAATGCCCCTACCGACACTAATGTGATACAAATTTAAAACTATCAAAAATTGGTCAAATAAATGACATGGCCTTGGATGCCTTTTCTAGCCCATCTGATAACCCAAAACAAAGGTGGGCCGGCCCCAGAATGCATATTTTGGCGCATAATCTGGAAAACAATTTCTCGGAGATTTCGAGTGGAGATAATAGAAACTGGGAGGAATCAGAATCTCACTGAGTCACTCCAACCGAGAAATAGAATCCCCGTCTGTTTTTTTCCCTTTCCTTCTAGCTTTGGCTTTGTGAAAATCCCATAAATTAGCTTCTAATGGCGGGCTCGTGAGGGACCGATCGAAACGTTGTCGCTTCGAAAGCAGCCATGACTTTGAGCACAGACTCTCGCACTCCTCTGGAGTGGAAGTTCTCCCAGGTCTTCGGCGAACGAGCTCCCGGAGAGGACGTCCAAGATGGTTAGTTTCTCTCTGTGTGCGTGTTTGGTTACTGAGAAACTGTGGGAAAAGAAATTAGATGTTTAATCTTGTAAACTTTGATAATTGTGGTGTCGGTCCCGGGAAAAGTTGTAATTCTTGCTCAACGGAGTCTTGTGTTGTGTGTGTGTGTGTTTGTTTGCTTAGAACATTTGGGAAAGGGTGAATAATTTGAAGAATCGTTAATAGTCTGATGCGTGGCTTAGCATAGTTGAGCTTTCTTTTTTGAGAAACAAAGGCACTTGATAACATGACAACAAGGTTTTTGTTTTCTTTTCATCCGTTTTCGCAGCAACCAAACATACTGTGGTCTTACTTAACTTCGAGAAAGTTTGACACTAAGCTAGAGCTTTGTTTTATTTCGATATAACTGTTCAAAGAATTTCTCCTATTCTTGACAATATTGTTAAATTAAGTATTGGCCTTTCTTTTAGTTGATATCATTACCACGATGGGATTCGATAAGAGTGGAGATTACCTTGGCGTTGGAGATCGGGGCGGCCGTGTTGTAATTTTCGAAAGAAAGGATGGGAAAGATGTAAGAATCAACCATTCATTATAGGGTGCTTCTAAATATGTTTTACTTTGAAGTTAGGAAGCTTTTTCTGAATTCATTCTGGGCTATTTTGTTGTTTAGGCTGGCAGCTGTAGTGGTTGTTTGGCATCTAAGTTGGGTAAATTGGGTTTATGATCTTTTTATCATTAATTATTGGCTTATTAGACTTCGAATCCGCACCTTTCTCGGAATGAGTTGGAGCAGTTGGATTTTAGTTTCACAGGCCATCCTCAATTCCAGTATAAGACTGAGTTTCAGAGTCATGAGCCTGAGGTATGCTTTATTCTTTATGTTTGAAAATATGGGATCTATGATATATATTATATGGCTGTTTTTAGTGTACTGGTGCATTTCGCTTGTGCTGCCTATGTGTGTTGCAGATCCTGATGGTATACCTTTTCTTTAGTTTGATTATTTGAAGAGTCTGGAAATTGAAGAGAAGATCAGCAAAGTACGATGGTGTGCAACACAGAATGGATCGCAATTTATCCTTTCTACAAATGATAAGACGATTAAACTGTGGAAGGTATGGGTATTTCAGAATAAGTAACTCTATCTCTAAGGCTTTATATTTTGCACAATAAAAATATTTTCAACATACAACTAAAAAGGATTGAGTATTACCCTCAAAGTTTAGAGATCCAAATGCTTTTGTACATTATGCCTAGAAGATGAAGGTTGAGTGGTTTGTCAACTTCTTCTCTTGATTAGTTAAGATTAGTTATCCTGGATTGAAAATTTCTCTTTGGTCAAGTTGCTTATTGTAGCCTATATCTAACTAGTCCCTTGCTATATCCAAAATTTCGATTATGTTCTTTAGAGTGTATGGGTTGGAGATTTGAGAGTAGGCTGACTAGATATTCAAAAAGGTGATGAGAGTAAGGGTGGATTAGAATGGGCGGGAGACTTATTTGTGGTATATTGTCAAGGGAAGAAAACATGGGACTCACTAAAGAAGGGAACCGAGTACAGAAATTGGAATATGTCTTAGTGGACTACTTCGGTTGTTGGCTTAGCATGGAAAAGAAAAAATAGGATTTGTGTTCTATCCTTATAGGGTCTTCAATTTTGGAAGCTTGTTTTGTGTGAATCATTTGGTTTTCTATTCATTTAGATGTTCATTAATGCTGAAGACTAAGGTTGGATGGAGAGGACAGAGAAAGATGGTCCTTTGAAAGTTAGAGTTATTTAGGGTTAATAATTTCGTCCCCAATTTTCTAGCTGTCTGGAAATATCCCAGAAAGGTGGTAGAGAGAAGGAGGGAGGGAGGGATGTTGGCACTTTCATTATATAAGTAAGAGGGTTTGCTCCCAAAGGTCTCCCCAAGGCATGTTGGGCCACTAAAACTTTCTTTTTGAGCAGGAAACTGAAATCCCAGATAAATTCTGGAATGTTATATACAAATATTTCTCGAATTTTGTTTCAAATTTTTATGAATATATAATTAGACAAACTGTCAGGAAAAACATTTTCCTAGATGTTTTTTTTTTCCCTGCCTTAGTGGACAATAGGGAGTCTCTTTCCTCATTAGTTGTCTAGGGAAAACGTACTTTGTTTTGTTAGCTTGAAAGTTGCTTTCTCCACCAAGTAAGTGGTAATAGATAAGATTGAAATCCAGAAATGGTGGAGATGCCTGATTGCGGTACTTGTCATAAAAGCCAAGTGGATATCTAACACCCCGGTTCTATATTGGGAAGATGAGGAGTAACCTACACAAGGTAGGTAGTTTATAAAGATAGGTATGAATGCTAAGCCTCACATTGCCTAGTTACTAGGTGAAAATAGGCTTTATAAAAAATTCTAAGAAAGCTTCAAATTAATTAGTCTTTTTGGGGTGATAGCTTAGACGTGGCTAGAGCTTTTCCTTGAGTTTTTATAAATTGTATCAGCCACCTAATAATAGCAGACCATGTGGTATTGGAACACTACGTGACGTGATCATGACAAGGACATCAACAGTTTAAGAGGGAGAGTGTGTAAGACCTCGGTCTCATATTGGAAAGATGAGGAGTAACTCACATAAAGTGGGTGGTTTATAAAGATATTCATGAGTACTAAGTCTCACATTGCATAGTTACTATATGAAACCGAGCTTTATAATGAATTCTAGGGAAACTCCAATTTGACTAGTCATTTTGGAGTGATAATACAGATGTGGCTAGCGTTTTTCCCTGGATCATTACAAGATATCATGTTACAGTTGGTACCAATTTTGTTGCTTATTTGTTACTTAGTGACTACTGTTACATTTTTGGGGAATCCTGATGGAAGGTTATTTTTCACTGCATGGAGCGTGAAGATGCAAATAATATGGAAGGCTGCAACATTTTTGATTATTTGAGAAATTTGGAAGGAGTGAGAGGAAGATTGAATGATATCATTTACATACATCTTGGTGGTGTTCATCTTTGCGTCAATTCTGGATTTTTCTTTGGCAAACTTTAACAAACATCATACACCTCTATGCATTTTTCATACAATTTCTATTTGAGCCCTTTTTTCAGTGATGAAGGGCGTTGTTAGTTTTATACAACTTGCAAACTTTTTGCTTTTTGTTCTTTTCTTTAACTCTTCTTTCCTCATCCATAAAGATTGCACCCTTGATGGTTTCAACCTGTCACTACTGTTCTAAAATGATTTAGGCAATGCTAACTTGTTCTTTCTGTGGTTTTTGAGGCCAGGTCAAGGAACGTAGAGTGAAGAAAGTAAAAGAAATTGACCATAATCCGCTTGTGTGTTCGGAGAATTCACTTTTGGCTGAAAGGAGTTTCATGAGTGGGCAAGATAAACCATCTGTTGATAATGGCTATCATCTTGAATGGACAGAAAAGATGGCTGCAAACATGTTGCCATTTCAAGAAGTGCATCCCAAGGTCGGTATTTGTGGATTATAGTATGTCTATTACAGGTTGACTGCATCAGTTTTCTTTAGTATATAAATTTAATTGTAGTAGTCTGTTTTGTAACTAGATTGCTGATATTGAAGACACTGCTCGTACAAGATGTCGAAAGGTGTATGCTCATGCTCATGATTTTAACATCAACTCCATCTCAAATAATAGGTGAAGTTTGTACCTGCTACCTTTGTATTGTACCTTTAATATAATTGCTTGCTTAGGGAATGCCTTGCAGCACAAAAGGTGAATATGAGAGAAGGATTTGTATTTCTAGTTTGTCAAATTAGCCAGCCTTTACTTTTTCCTTATCTATTTACCCTTACCTTTCTCTAGGTTGCAGGAACAGTATTTGTTTAGTAATGTAGAAACTTAATATATGGGTGTTATGCTGACACTAAAACAATAATCTGGTGTCATAATCTATGCACAGTGATGGTGAGACATTTATTTCGGCGGATGACCTGAGAATAAACTGGTGGAACCTTGAGATTAGTGATCAGTGTTTCAATATCATTGACATGAAACCATCAAACATGGAGGATCTTACTGGTAATTCTGTCAATCTCTAAAGAGTTTATGGTGTAATTTCTGCCACATTCTTTATTTATTTTTTACAGTACTCTAATTTTGTATCATCTATATATCCCCTACTCTCCTTTTTTCTCATCATTCTCAATGAATTTTTTTATTTTATTTTTATAAGTAATACAATGTTTTATTAAAAAGCGTAAAGGTGCCCCAAGGTACACTGGGAGTATACAACAGGATCACCTAACTAGAAAGAGAAAAACGAAGAAGAAAATCATCATAGCTAATCGATACTAGAAAGACATGCGCAACGGTCCAAAGATACAGAGAATGAAAGCAAGAGGCTAGTATGTCTTCCCAGGTCCACCTGAGATACACTAGGGCTTTTCTTGGGGTTTGGTTGGGTCTCTTGTATTCCCCTTTGGTTGGGTGTTTGGTTTGATTGGATTTTTCTGGGTTTTTGCTTTGTTAGGGTGTTTGGTTGGGTTCCTTTGTATACATTTGTGTACTTAGAGGCGCTTTGCGCTTTTTTTGTTATATACTACATTACTTATCAAAAAAAAAAAAAAAGTCTTCCCAGGTCCCCTCCAAATCCTCAAAGCACCTATTATTCATTTCCCTCCACAGACACCAAAAAAAGCACGTAGGCACCATTTTCCATACCGCGGCACTCCCCCTCCTCCCCGAAGACCACCAACAAGCGGGCAAATTCGAGACTCGATTCGGCATTAAGATTCAATGAATTGCGAAACATTAAGAGAAAAAGGATTATAAATTGTGAATGTTGCAGCAAAAGAAGTTGCACTACCTAACTAATTCTATTGACAGACCTTTTATTTGTCCTTTTGATACGTGTAACTTTTTTTTTTCCCATTACTGAACACTAAGCTGCAACTGTTGGATGTTTAGAATCAGGGGAGGAGGTTGAGGATGAGCAGAATAGAGTGGGATTCATTTGGTTTTGCAGACTTGAACTTTGAGCAATATTCGAACTCTGAACAGTAGTTAATCATTCTTTTGTCTGGATCAGCCATAGTATTTGGAAATTGGAACTGGTTCAAAATTCCAGATTGATGGTTTGGAGGCAGAACCAATTTTCTTGTGGAATAATTAAATTTTAATGTAGTTCTATAAGATGCCATGACCACAAGTGATGGTAATGTTTGACAAACCTGTTTATAATCCTGACCCAACACCTTACAACTCATTCATATATTTATTGAGTTATGGTGTGAGAACCTAGCCCATTGGATATGTGACATGATTAAGCAGCAAATAAATTAAGGTGCATGGATTTCTTGGTGCCATGGGCCATTAACATAATCCGTCTACTTGTGTTTTTTTTTTTTTCTTACCTTTTTAACTGTAAATCACTGGCAATAAGGGAATGTGCTCATATACCATTTAAGTAACCAAAAAGAGGCGAAAGTGGCCCGAGGCATAGATTTATTACGTTATGTCACTCATATATCTGTTACATCTTGAATTTTTATTCAGAGGTCATAACATCAGCTGAATTCCATCCAATTCACTGCAATCTGCTTGCATACAGCAGCTCTAGAGGGTTTATTCGTCTAGTTGACATGCGGCGTTCGGCATTATGTGACCACAGTGCAAGAATGTGAGTTTCTGTCCATTCCTGTTTCCTTTTTTTGGTCCATGTTTCATGAGTTTTGATTTTTACTTTCACTTTTCATCTGTACTTTTTTACTATTTCAGAACACGTGGAAATATGGTCTGATATTTTTCATATGGAGTTTGATTTTGCAGATTACAAGATGGAGGATCCCATGGGTTTAAATCATTTTTCACAGAGATCATTGCGTCCATCTCTGATATAAAGTTTTCAAGTGATGGGCGGCACATCTTAAGTCGTGATTACATGAATCTGAAGGTCTTATTACTAAATTGAGCCTGGCTTTTCAATTCAAAATGTCCATCCAGACTGTCATCCGCATAAGATTTATACTATTCATGGATTTAGGGAATAATATGATTACAAGTTTCTATTACAATCAAATTTTCAAGGCATGTTTGTAAAAGACTTTCCTTTTAGATCTAGTTATTAGACATCATCTTATTTTCTTTATATATGATGTGACAAGTCTATGGCCTACAGCCACTGTAGTTTGGGGACACAATTTTTTTTGAAGTGAGAAAGATCATTTTTTGACTTCTTAGCTTATTTTCGATGAGTTATTTTGACACAAGGGCAAGCCCATAATACATTTTATACCAACCAAAGAACATTATTTGTACTTCTCATGACTGTATTTTGTTTTTTCTGCCTTTACATCTGATTTCTGTAACTCCTAGTTTTAAATTTCTTGCATGTACTATCTTTTGTGTTTGCTTTTGTTTTATGTCAATATTTTTCATATATTGTGATTAAAAGACACATGACACTTCTTTGGTGGTCTGTTTTCGGAGTAATAATTTTGATGACAAATGCATCTTCTCATTCATGATCGTCTTCTACATTACCACCTTGAAGACAACCCGGTAGTTCACTACTCTCTACTAATTGAGGCTTTATTTCTTGTTGCAGCTGTGGGACATGCATATGGATTCATCTCCGGTTACAACATTCAAGGTTCATGATCACTTGAATCCTAGGGTAAGTGAGCCAATATGATTCTTCATACCACCAATTAAAAAAGATGGTTCTTACGGATGTTAGGATGTCTTTGTTTGTTGGCAAAGAGTGTTGTGTTTCGAAATTGCCTTTTATTTTCTACCGAATTATGCACCTTCAATTGTAGTTGTGTTGGTTAACTGATTTTGCCCAATTCCATTTTCACACTCAATAAGCAAAAGCAATTGGAACGAATGCTCTGGTTTTAGCTTTCATCAGATCAACTGAGAGCCTTCTTTCATTTTCTTGTCTTCCTAGAAAACAGCACTCGCTTGGCTATTATATTTTCAGTCTATTGGCATTTTGTGATTCAAATGTTGACCTTAGCTCAGTGGAAAGAGCAGAGGATTCATTCTCAAGGTTGCTGGTTGGACTCCAGCAGGTTGAATTATATTTTCTTGACAAAAAAGGAACAGAAAAGTTTTTTACTGGTGAGGCCAAAAAAGTTGAAATTGTTCTTTGTCTCATTTCTTCTGCAGGAACTGCCAGTTTGTGAATAGATCTTTATACTAGAATAAGGCCATGCGTGAATATATGTGGAGTACTGGATCTTTTTTTACCCAAAAAATTGAAAATTTACCCTCTTTAAACTCTTTCAGGATGAGTTTACCCATGAGAAGCAGCTTATTTTAAAAGAATTGTATTTGTTCTTGAAAAATTGGTTGTTCTTTACATAAAGTCCATGAGCTTAGCTGTAGGAGCCTTCAGTAGTATTTGTGATGTTCCACTTAAAAAAACAAAGTGCTTCAGTTCTTTCCTGAATAGGCTTTATTATTGATAGAACCATGGGACAAGAAAATGCACATGACCCACCAATCAAAAGCACAGTTTTATCATCATGATGGAATTTTTCATGATGAAGATTTTGGTGAATCGCCAGATAAATTTCCTGCAAGACTGCACCTGAGCTTGAGCACCCCCTATGTGCCTATCATACCAATTTTATATTTTATTTGTGTAGGAGGCATAAAGAAGCTTTGGAAGTAACTGCAGTGACATTTTTGATTTAGTGAGATTAGAATGACTTTTAGGTGGGTCAGACTTCGTTTTAGATGGAGCTTCCTTAAGCCCTTAGTGGTGACAGGTGAATGCGGTGCCAGCTCCACAAACTCCTGCTCTTGTCTTTCCATTCTATTTAGTTCATTCTTTTATCATCTTTTTTCTTTTTTTACTGTGACTAAGTTGTCTAAGGGTTGCCTGGCGCTATCTTTTGCCACCTATATTGAGACAGTGATCCACAATGAATTATCTTTAAAAGATCAGTGATCGCTTCTACCATATAACCTTTCATCCTCAATTTAAGTTGTGTGAAGGACACATAAACACATGTTGGTGTGCAATGCATACAAGATGGGCAACATTGACCTCGAAAAAGTAAAATGCAAAACAATATAGTGGAAGCCATGGTTTTGCAGTCCCTATGCAGGAGGAGAAAAGGCAAACATAGGAGCTTCCCTGTTATGTATTAATTTGTACAAGGACTGCTCCAAATCAAAGTTGTCCTTTTGAACTTGTACTACAATTAGATCGGTCATGACTTTTGAAAGATGTTCAGCACCTACAAGTCCAAATGACTGGTTGGTAAACATCCCAATTTCAGTATAGAGCTTCAGAAAACTTTCAAGTTAAATTACCAACCTTAATTGACGATGATCCTTGAACTTTGTTCCTGAAGGAATGCTTGTTGGTGTTATTCTGAGTTTCCTTATGTAGAACCGAGATACTTGTACTCCAATGGTGCTGTTAACTTTGTTTAATTAGTTTATGCTGTGTAGGTTTCTTTAAGGATAAATTTTCCCAAATGCAATGTTCATTTACATGTATCCCTTTAGCTGACAGTAGCCATATGTTGTGCAGTTATGTGAGTTGTATAATAACGACTCAATCTTTGATAAATTTGATTGCTGCCTCAGTGGAGATGGAACTCATTTTGCAACTGGATCTTACAGGTTTGTCCTTTCTACCCGAACTGCAGTTGCAAATTAAGTCTTGGGAGAGAGTGTCATAAATCATCTTTGTGCTTGTGTTTCCCTCTAAATAAGGCAGCTTAGCTTACCAAACTTCTCTGAATTTGATTTAGCAATCTTCTACGTATTTTCTCCGATGGTGCTGGAGGTGCAGAAGGGATCACAATAGAAGCTAGCAAAAGTCCCAGCAGGTTAGCTTTTGCCTATTTCTCTTGCTCTTTGTTCCCCAAAAACATAAGCGGTTGAATTGATTTAGGATACATTGACCCAGCTTCTATTGAACCTTTTTTTTTTTTCCCTCAACTTGGAAACAGGAGGCCACTTCGTGATGCTGCTCCAAGGACTAGAAGGTCATCCTTAAGCAACCTGACACGGGGACTTTATCGCCTTGGTTGGTGTTGGCAATTGTTTTTCCTTTCTTTTGGACTTTTATTGAAAAATGCGATTCTGATCTGCTTCCATTTTGTGGTTCAAACCTATCGACTTCTTCGATTCTCTGATTTTGCAGGGCATGAAAACTCAAGCTCAGGTACTAATGAATTCTCTTGTAACTTAAGCTCCAAGCTACTACATTTGGCATGGCATCCAACAACAAATTTAATTGCCTGTGCTGCTGGGAATAGCTTGTTCATGTATTATGCATAATTTCTTGTACAGTTGTACTCCTAGCAATAGAAAGATGCCTTAAATCAACTAATTCTAGGAAGATTTATGTGCATATTAGTTTGTCTTTATTTCCTACAAATCTTACTTGGGTGTGTTCTAGTTTGAAAGCAAAGGATATATATATATATATATATATATATATATATATATATGATCATTGAAACTTGAAAGGAAAAAGAGATGAGCCTTCTCTATCATTGTCCAACAAATGTGACATCATGATGACAGGGTTGACTTGAGGCATACCTTTCAGCAGTTTCTTGGTGTAATAAAAGAATAATTTTCCATTAGAACGGAGAAAGATTTTGGATCTAATTTTTCCTAGTGAGAAAATAGTATAATAAGGAATTTTTTCTTTCTTTTTTAACTAGAGATGTGAAGTACATTCAAAGTTTATAAAATAGCAATTAAAAACGGACATAAATTAGCTAATTCATACAAGCTAATAAAGTGATGCGTCTCTTAGCATGTGAGAAGCACGTTTTTTTAATAGTATAATAAAGCATGTGCTTTTTACATGCATTAAGAACACATCACTTTATTAGACTGGTATGTATGACTTAGTTACTCTACAGGCTACAAAACAATAGCTAGCACTTTCCACCCTAGAGTGTCTCCCCTTAATAATGTCACCTTGATCCGGTCTAGGGCGTGTGTGGCATGTGTAGGTTCTCTATTCATTAATTAACCAATGGTTGATTGACCCACACTCGCGTGCAAGTTCTATGCAAAAATCTAAAACTTTGTTTTGACTTTCACACGATAATCGATTGAGTGAACCTGAACAAAACTTTCGCTCGATAGTCACTCAAGCAAGTTTATAAGAATTTTAATTTTGTTTTCATTGGGATTTCTTATTACTGTTCTCCTACCTATAAATACATTTATCTTATGTGAACTTTTTAGGTTAAAAGACTTTTTTAAGGAAAAAAAAAAAAAAAAACCTATAGAGAGAGAAACCTAATTCATTTCTTTGGTTTAAACTTTTTTACATCTCACTGTATTCCCATATCACTATAAAATCTTAAATCCTTTTTGAGAATTAGAGTTTGGGTAATGAGTTCCTCAAAGGAGGGTACAGATGAGGTGTAGTGTGAGGACCACCGAGATACTCGTCTGCGAGCCCATCTAATATACATACATACAAGATATCCAAAGAAGACCAAAAAGATGTATTTACACCTAATCAATCATCATAGAAGACCTATATGATGTGGTTAAGTTTAATCAATTAAATAAAAGAGCAAATCAAAATTTCTTTAATTGAAGTTAAAATCGGATTTGATTCAATTCCTTGTTCTGCACACATCTTAATATATTGATCATAACTTTTGACTCAAATATCGAATTGAGGTGAAACCAGTGGCATTCAAAAGCTAACTCGAAATGCGACAAATCTCTATGAAATAAGATTTTTTTAATTCGGACATTTATTATGCCAAAATTGTCCCGCAATATAAGGAAAAAAATCTGAATGAAACGTATTCCAACTAATACTAAGTTTTCTTCATATTTCAACTAGTATTAGGTTTTCTTATAATATAGAGAATTGCTATGCACGAAATAGTAAGGATTTGTACTTTTGAATCCCATGTGCTAAGAGAGTGCTTGAGATATTGGGCATTTGGGTTAATCTCTCCTAAAGTAAAAAGTTGTGCCTTCATCACAGATCACCAATAACGTCCAAAGCCTATCGAAGGTTCCGATTAAGGAGATACACTTCAAAAAGATTATCAAACTAAGAGACAAGCAATAGACTTGCTGGTCTTACAGAGTTTACAAATTGAAAAGGATTATAAGTTTTCTTAGTATCTATAATCTAGATCTTTTTATAGTAATTTTGAGTTTACCTACCTCGAAGTGATTTTCCTTTTTTGAGAGATTTTCATAAGGTTTTCACTCCGTCACCACAATATCTATGTTTATTGAATTATTGCTTTTCATATATTTGGTGATTATACGTGTGATTAATAATTTTAAAATTTTGTATTAATAGGTAAACACATATTCAACTACCTTCTAAATGTTATTTGAAGTCTAAAGTGATGGTAAGTCACTATAGAAGACAATCAGAGTTCTGAAGTCACCTTGACGCAAAGATTGTCACTCGTAAAATTACAAATCTAACTTTAGGTCTCAAAAGGTTTTGCAAATATATACAAAACTTTTCTTCTACAGTAAAATTTGTTGGTGGCTAACTACCCCAAAGTACTTTTTTGAATCCTTCTGCATTTTCATTTATTTACTACACTTAAATTTTAAATTTTTGTTGATTGATTTTGTTGTGCACCTCACTTGATTTTAATTGGTAAAGGTTTTTTTTTTTTTTTTTTTTTTCAAACTTATGGGGGAAAAAAGTTACAAGGAAAGGTCTTTTCCATTCTTGTTCCGAAAGGAAAAGTGGGAGACCTTAGAAAAGGGGTGGGCTCCCCAACAATAAACCCAAAGCGAAAAATTACAGTGTAAAACATACAACGAAAAAGAAAGAAATTGATCAAAAATGACTTAGTCCTTTCCATAGGGGCCACATAAATCGGTACCAACACCACCGACCATGACATTGTGAGACCCTTTAACCCTATTCAAACCCCTAATGCAAAGGGCGCAAACAGGGACATGACCCTCGCAATAAGGAAGCTAAAGCGAAAGAGGCCTAGCCAAAAACAATATGGATTCAAAGAAGATGTAGCACAAGTCTCTGCAACAAAAACAAACCATAGAGGCACAAAGATACTACAACCCACAAAACCCAACAGGAAAAAAGGGGTTAGGAAAAGGGGGAAAGGGAGGAGGGTTGAAGAAAACATCATCCCTCCTCCCCCAAAACAACCGCAGGAAGCGGTGGAAAGCCTCAAAGAGGTGGAGAAAACCTTGGTGGAGCCTCTCTCTCTAAAAGAGAGAGGGCTGGATCCGGTAAAGTTTGTCTTGAAACACCTACTTGCCCTCTCTAGGTGTTATATTTGGGTTAAGATCGTTTTTCAAGATGCAACGACTTCAACCACCCCACCGGCCCACCCTCCATAAGGTAGAAAATTTTTGGCTACACAGAGCTATCACTACAACACTATGCTACAAAGGAAGGAATAGAAGAAAAAGAGCAAACACAGAATCTATATTAATACATTCCTTTCGTCCTTGACTGTGCTCAAGGAATCTAATTCACCCAACATCCGATCATATTCATGTTGAACCTCCTCAATTTCAATTTTGAGTTGTGTCACCTGCACATACAAAGAGAATGATTCTCATTTAAGACAGTCTTACTAGTTAAAAGAGCACCCATCACTTGCTCTAATGTAGGTGATGGGATAGCAATTTACAATTTCAACATTCAAAAACTCAGCTGGGCTAAACATTATATTAATCTAAAATTTGTTTGATACTTGCAAAATTTACAACACATGAAGACAGAAATCTATAACACAATTGGTGACTATTGGTGCATTCAAAGTACCTGGAGATTAAGTTCTTCTTCCCTCTTTTCATGCTCCAAACATCTGAAAACACAAAACAAACAAACAAATAAGTGCCTTTTCTGGGCATGAATTGATGCCTGATGTGATCATAGTTCCTCATAATTTGGAGAGAAAGTCTTGATTTATTCAAGACATTTTCACGCCAAAAAGGGCTCTTTGCTATACAAGCATCAGCCAGCGCTTTGTATAAAGACCCAAGAAATATGATATTAAGAAGTAGATCTCCAAATTATGACCAAAATGTCAATCCTTAAAATAAACCATTTCTCATTCAGGAGCGAGATTCTCCATTCAATCTAGTCATTGAGCTCTATCTCATATGGCACCTCATAAGAGCAAAGTAGAGAATGAGGTCATGGGATCAAAACTGACAAGATACATGTATAAGTTGCGAATTAAAGGGGTTTAAGTGCAAGTGCAGCTAACCATGGAGGACTAAACACCTAACATACTTACTTTGCACGTAGCTTCCTGTTTTCTTGCAACAAATTTACAGCCTCTTGATCTTTCGGCTGATTACCAGTAGCATCCGGCGGCTACATAAAATGCATGAAAACCGTTAACAACAGTTCCCCCAACACAGGTACAGGAAAAGGAGGTAAAAAAAAGGTTTGATTTTCGTTTAAAGATTTGCGTGTTTTTGCAGACCCTCAAGATCAACAAAATGGAAACAAACAGAACATTAGCATTGATGTTATATCCATTGCTAGTCTCTTAATAGCCAATATATTCAAATTAATCAAGTGGCATCAATGTAAATAGAGAAAAGGGTCTAATTTCTTGGGGTAATTACCTTTTCCCCCATGAACTCCCCCATGAACTGACTAACAACCCTACTGTCCGACCTTATCAAATTACTATTTTGTGCCCAAAACCCTCCTTCCGTCAGTCAACCACGTTAAAAAACTTGAAATGACTCAAATACCCTAACTTTATATACAAAAATTACATATAATACCCTTAAAATCAAACAAATATATATATATATATATATGAGTACTAGTTTCAAAAAATATAAATATATTAAAATTAAAACACTTATAATTTAATTTATAAAAAATAAAAAAGTGAATATAAAAAATAAAAATAAAAACAGTTAAAAAAGACTTAAATTATATATATATATATATATATATATATATATATAAATGAAAAATCAATCCATGTGGTTGTCCTAAATTAAAAATTCATTTGTTTGATATAAAAAAACAATAATAATAATAGTAATTCACAGATTATCAAGGATATGCCAAAATAACAATTTAGTCTCTGTAATTAAATTCTGTCAAAATACTTGACGAATTCCAATAGTGTATAACGTCATCACTAATAGAATGATAATATATGTTATTATTAATTAAAAATATAAAAATTATTTAAAAAATAAATAAAAAATTTGAGGGGTGGCTGCCAGTTGGGGGAGGGGGTGGCTAGGGCCCATGGGGTGGCGCGCGGCCACCCCAACCACTTTTGGGGTGGCTCTCAGGCCACCCGAGGTGGAGGGTGGCGAAGATATGGCTGGGGGTTAGCCGTGCACCACCCCCAACCACCCCACCTCAGGGGTGGCCGAGGGTGGCCGCACGCTACCTCCGTGGGTCAGGGGGTGGCCACAAGCCACCTCGGCCACAAAGAGCCACCCCTAAAAATATAATAATAATTTATATATTTATATTTTTTGAAAAAAAAATTATTTTGGGGTATTTCTGTCTTTTTAGGAGATTTACCATCTAAAAGAGAATGTTCCGTCAAATTTAATGTGGTTGACTGACGGAATTGGAGTTTTGAGCACAAAATTGTAGTTTGATAGGGTCGGGCAATAGGGTTGTCAGTTCGTGGAGGCACAGTGACAATTCATTGTAGTTAACGGGGGAAAAGGTAATTACCCCAAATTTCTTTGAGCTGAGGTGGGTGGGTGGGTGCAGTAGTGGTATTCAATGTCAGGGAAAATTAAATTACAAGTTGCCCTCCAGACCTGTATATCCTGATAATGCCCATTATTGTTTGCATTGCCCAATTCCACTGCCTGCCATTTTGCTTTTTGTACCTCTATTATATCACCATGTTCCTTCCTCTTCGCACGTAATCCTATACCAAACGGGGTATCGCATGTTGGCTAACGTTTATTAACGTTAGAAACTAAGAAAATTGATTTTTAACTTAAAATGTACCAAGTTCAGATATGCTTGGGGACTTGGATATTGATTGCTCTGCTCTTCCAAGAGCTGCTTCTGTACCACTAATAGCAGGGGAACTTTTCTTAGACATGACAAGTTGTTTGCCGCTCTGTGGCATACTACGAGATGAAACCTGCGGAGTCACTGGTGCTCGAGGGATTTTTTTGGGCTGATACCCAATTAGTCCACAATGATAATCCCTGCCAAAGTTCATTAATATGCATGAGGGAGGTATTACAAATCTACTATGATACCTTAACCTACGATTTCATGGCACAATTCCATGCTTCAAAGTGGATTTGTCTTTTGTTCGTATTTGACCAAAACCAGTTCAACAAAGAAACTGATGACAAGAGTTGAAGAAAAGTAACTTATTTAAATAATAATGAAAACAATCCCATACATCAATTTAAAGAAAACAAAAGATAATTTAGATGCTGTAAAAATTCCACCCCAAAGCTACGTAAAACTGAAAATTTAGTAATTACCTTCTATTCGGTGGATGAAAATTCCGTAGATAAGTTTTGAAAAACAAAACAAAACTTTATAGCTCCAGCAGGCTTAGGAGAAGGGCTAAAAAGCAGGACAGTGAGAAATCAAAGGGAAATTTTCTAAAACCACAACAAGATATTACTCCTTCAACCCTATATTCTTGGCTCTATATAGAAAATCCAACTTTCCAAAGTTAGACATCATTTAATACATTTTGTTTCAAAGTAAATAGGAGGGAAAGGAAGGGAAAGAGGGATCAAGGTGGGAAAATACAGTTACACTAGGGTAGAAGAGAGTTATGGGAATACATTCGCATAAAAGGTCGGATGCAACCCATTTGCCAAGATTGTGCACAGAGGAGTTGATACCACGGTGGACTTTCAAGGCAGACCAAGATGAAATTTTGCTGAGGAGGTGGTGGATATCACTGACGATAGATGTGATTTACCAGTCTGGACATGATGCTGGTTTAGGATGGAACATATGACAAGCAAGGAATCACTTTCTACAATGATTTAATCCATTGTCTTTCAACTAAAAATATATAAATTTTTAAAACTATCCTGCTTAATCAAAACTCAGATAAAGAAGTAGAAATGGTATTAATTTTTCAAAGAGAAATGCTTGGCTTCATTAAAAAGCCCATATTTTGACCATTTTAATCCTAGGTGGCATGATCCATTTTAAAATTAACAGATTTTAAACAATAAATTAATAGATTTATGAAAAATGAGCCATGCCACCTACGATTAAAATTGCCAAAAGATGAACTTTTTAATGAAGCCAAGCATTTCTCTTTTTCAAATGAAGGAAAAGATAAGTGAAGAAAGTCCTAAAATAACGTCCATTTACTTTTTAAAGTAGACAATATTTTGAGATATTTAAATAAAATAGAGGACCAGCAACAAGGGACGGAAAAAGTTTTTTTTTAAAATGCTAGAAATAGTTTACCAGTATTCCCATGTCATTTCCTTCAATCGAGCTTCAAGCTTCTGGAAAAGGGAAGTTCTCTCAAAATCTTGCTTGTTATGAGTTGGTTCAATGAAATTTGCTTCCAATACACCTAAAATAACATTATCGATCATTAGGCACCTCAAAACTCCAATTTTAAACATAATCAACCTCCGAACAACAGAAAACATTTGATAAGAGCGCTCTTGCAGCCTTTACCAACAACCCCTCTACCCCGACTGTCCTGATAGCTCACAACCTGCCAGAACGGCTGCAAGAACAGAGAAAAAAGGAAAAGATTTAAGTGCACCATTGCAACTAGAAAATATGGCATGGTAAAGGATTTTTTGGGAGGACAGAAAGTTGGAACATCACACGAGAAAAGTATGAAACAGCTACACACTTGGATATTGGGAGGACAGAAAGTGGAACACTCTCACAACAAAAGCATGAAACAGCTAGACAATATCTAATTACGACAATAATCAGTAGAACGTTATCATGATCACAACAACAGCCAATGTCTTTTCCACCGCATAGCATCTCGTCTCAACAAGGACAAAGGGTGAAGTCAAAGGTTCAATCCAGACTGAGTGCGTAAGTTTCATTTGCCTATCTTATTAATACTAACAACAAAATAACAATTAGAAGGGGATGGGGATTTTTTTTAAGGATTTGTCAAATATTAAGTGTGAGATGGAACTAAAATTAGGTTCTGGCATGATTTGTGGTGTGAGGATCAGCCACTAAAGGAATCTTTTCCGGAGTTGTTTATTTTTGCTTGTTGTAAGGAAGTGTGGGTTGCAGATAATATGCAGTTTTCTAACAGTAATCTTCAATGGAATTTATCAATTATAAGATCAGCACAGGATTAGGAGGTCGATTTGGTAATTGCATTTTTTAATTTGTTATATTCCATCAAATTGAGACAAGGTTGTAATGATTGTAATGCTCGACTTTTAAAACAAGCCGTAAGTTGAATTATCTAAATTCACACGTGACTATTACTTATTGAAACTTAAAATTATCAAGTGTACAAAAAATTTCTTTCAATTTTGGGGACTACAAACTCACTCAAATACATAATGCACCATAGCTTCTAATGTAAAAATATATTTATAAACAGGGGCAGAGCCAAGGGGCTTTCAGAGGGGGCATATGCCCCCTCTCAAACCCACTTTTTTTTTCTTTTTCTTTTTAATATGGGAAAGGAGAAAAGGAAATTATACCTTGATAGTTGAGTTGAGTTTAACATGTTAACAATCGACACATATTACATATATATAAAAAAATAAAACCTAAACTCATAAATTGTGTTGCGATTTGGCGATTTCAAATTTGTGATTTGCAAATTCAATCAACCAAATTTCTCTTCTTCAAGCCATTAAATAATTCAAATAAAGTGTCTAATTATTTTTTCTGAGAGGTATGTAATCAAATTTTTACACTAATTTATTATTAAATAACAAAATGTCTAAGCACACTTTTATATTTAAATTGGTCAATTAGATTAATTGTTTATGAATATAAAAAGCAAAAACAAATTATAATTTACATTTATATGTTTTAAACAATAATTAATTATTTATTTATTTTGTTAACTATATTTTTTAATATTTTTAATAATTTTTTTTTCAATTTTATTTTTTAATCTTGACCCCTCTAAACCAAAATCCTAACTCCACCACTGTTTATAACATAACTTATAATGTTATCATAACAAAACCACTATTGTCTACTTACAAACCAAAAGTGCAATAGTGGCATACAAAAGGACTTCCACGGACTATATACAAAACATTCAGGTTATCTGTGTGTGATAAGAACCCCTTTTTCCTTTGAAAATTCCTCTAACTAGCATCTACTAAATAGCTATACGAAGTAGGGTTTTCAAAAGTGTTTACTTCTAAGAACATAGTTGTTTTGCAAACCAAGCTTAGAGGTTTGTATATACATTTTTTTTTTTTTGATAGGTAAAAATGTATATATCAAAAACCCAAAAGGGCGCAACACGATTACACAGGGAGTATAAAAGAGTGCGTCTAAACACCCAATAAAAACCCTAAGTTCCTAGGGAGTACCCACAAGGAACCCAAAAAGATCCACCCAAGAACCCCCGAAATCAAAACACCCTACACAAGAAACACCCTATAGGCTAACCCACAGAACCCAACAACTCACATGATCACCCCGAAATCAACTCACATGTATATACATAATAATAAAGCCTTGTATTTTCTTTTGCATTTTCTTTACTACGTAAATAATCCCACATCCATAATATGCAACCATGAAACACTTTATAACATGATAATGTAAAACATCATTTAACATAAACTAGTACATGTTATATTACATAATAATAAAGCCTCGTATTTTCTTTTGCATTTTCTTTACTATGTAAATAATCCCACATCCCATAATATGCAACCATAAAACATTATAACATGATAATGTAAAACATCATTTAACATAAACTAGTACATGTTATATTACATAATAATAAAGCCTCGTATTTTCTTTTGCATTTTCTTTACTATGTAAATAATCCCACATCCCATAATATGCAACCATAAAACACTTTATAACATGATAATGTAAAACATCATTTAACATAAACTAGTACATGTTATATTACATAATAATAAAGCCTCGTATTTTCTTTTGCATTTTCTTTACTATGTAAATAATCCCACATCCCATAATATGCAACCATAAAACACTTTATAACATGATAATGTAAAACATCATTTAACATAAACTAGTACATGTTATATTACATAATACTAAAGCCTCGTATTTTCTTTTGCATTTTCTTTACTATGTAAATAATCCCACATCCCATAATATGCAACCATAAAACATTTTATAACATGATAATGTAAAACGTCATTTAACATAAACTAGTACATGTTATATCACATGCTTACTTCACATAATACATATGCTAACAAGTTCACTTATCATATTTCTCATGTTCTCATATCACATATCACATAAGTCAAATGCACACTCCCACTTAACCACTAGAGTTTGCACGGTATATAACCTCACTTAACCATCGAGTTGGTTATCCCTCCCTACCTTCAAGGCGTTAAGTGTATAACCTTACTTAACCGTTGGGTTCCCATCTTTTACCATCATTTTCACAAGTCACTTAATTCACAAATCATATTCTCACAAACATGGTTTTCTTTCCAAATCTCATTTTCGTTCATAAACCATTACAACACATTTTCATTAAACACATGTAATACATGATGGCAATATAGTTTCATACTCATTCAAATATGCAGGGCTCATAATTACTAATGAAATCATATATACATTTCATGCATTAAAACTTTAAAACTTCATTCTCTTTGCATTCTAACAAAATTTGGGCAATACAACAACGTACTAACGTGCATTTCCAAAATGTACACAAGCCTTTTTACTACATTTTTTATGAAAAATAACTTACTTTTATTCTACCGCAACTCAGGATAATAGTACAACCACGTGAGTGGTTATCACAATATTAGCAATATGGTTTTCTTCGTATAACTAACTATATACAATTATTCCAAAAAAAAAAAAAAGTGTATAACTATATACAAATATATGATGTTGAATGGGCATTATAACAACACTATAATGACTATATCCAATGCACAAAAGAGAGAATATAAACTTTAAACCTCTCATACTCCACTTTACAAGCACCTCATCACTTGCACCACTAGTTTTCACTTCGGTAGGGCTTCGCTACTCAAAACCCACACCTCTAAGCCTCTTTCACATTACGAATGAGAGGAAATGAAGTTTGTAAGGTTTTTATGATCGTTTTGGAGCTCTATTTATAGAATATTTTCGAAAGCACTACAGTGTCAGTCGATGGGAATTCGAACAGTGATGCGTTAGCATAAAAAATACTCATGTCAGTGCAACATCTCACCGCAGACTGACTGACATTAGTTGATTCCCTCCGGTCAATACGCACTTAAACGATATTGACATTGCATCATTAAATATGCGCATCAAAACAGTCTCTTTAGCACGTGTTTAGATCTAAACCGTTGATCGCCTTCCAACAAAGTATCTGATGATGCCACATGATTACACTTCCGTTTCGAACGACACATTCTCCATTTGAACGCGGTTGTTTGAATTTGTTTTACCGCGCTTTTTTTCCTCTTGTTGCCAATCTCTGGTCAAACGGATTTCGGCCGAGACAGTTTGTTTTAAAATTTTCTAAGTCCTCCTGATCATGTTTTCATTTTGTTTTGTCTTACTTTCTCGAGCATTCATGTACTTCATTTAAAGTATTTTAAGAGAATAATTTATGAAGTTTACTTTTAATTCAACTTTTTTTTTTTGGCATTCATTTTTCCTGGGTGTTACATCCCTTATAAGTAATAATCATGTTTTATTACATAAATAACTTCAACGGAAGGAAATATCATGCCAATCCTCTAAAGGATCTTTGAATTCATGCTTAGTTGGCTCTTAGGGAATCTTGTCCCATTTGTTGACTGACATAGGGTTTACTTCATCATACTTATGAAGTGCATCCCATTCCTCATCCTTGGCCATTTGTGCAACCCAAAGGAATTGGAAGTCCATATAGTCCATGTCTGAATCCTCCTCGTCAGAGTAGAGTACGAGCATTCCGTTTCGGGCAACGCCTCGTTGTCCAAAAGGGATGCATCAACTGCTACATAGTCAATGTAACCCGTGTCAAAGTACTCTTTTGTCCAGTCCCAGTCTCCCCACTCTTTCCCTAGAGCTCTCCACGTAAGGCATAATCCTATCGCTTTCAAGGTCTTGGGGAATTGGCTCCATCTTTTAAGCTTCTTGAAAAGGAAACATCCTTTGCTTTGTTTAAATTTCACATTTTTCTTATCTTGGTCCCACGTTGTGACAGTTTTCTTATTGATAATGCCTCGAAGAAACCTCAAATAAATGTGGGTATTTGTTTACTCTTTTTTTGCTCCAACTTCCACGAGGCTTCCTCTAACCCCTGATTCCGCCATAAGATCTTGACAAGTGGGATCTTCTTTGTTCACAACTCTTCCTCGTAGGTTAGGTTTTCTTGAATCAATAGTAGTCCGTAGTTGACCACATGCAAAGGGTCGTATAAGTACTTCAGCAAAGTAGATACGGGGAACACATCGTGCACTCCTGCTAAGTTTGGTGGAAGAGCAACTCTATATATCACAAGGCCAACCCTCTCGGTTACTTCTAATGGCCATACGAACCGCAGATTTAGCTTTCCCTTTTTGCCAGACTGCACAACACCCTTCATCGGCGAAACCTCGCTAGCCTTGAATTCTAAATCTCGGCGACTCTTATCTATGCAAATTTTTTGTCAGCTTTGGACAATCAACATCCTTTGTAGGAAAACGACAACCTTCTCTTTAGTGCCCTACACCAAATCCGATCCCAAAATTTGCCAAACGTCCACTTCATCCCAGTACAAGGGCAATCTACATTTGCATCATACAAAGCCTCATACAATGTCATTCCCATAGTTGCTTGGAAAGTTGTAGGCAAACTCGGCCAAAGGTAGGTATTGAACCCAAATACCCTTGAAATCGAGCACACACTTCTCCAACTTATCCTTCGAGATTTGGATGGTCCTCTCTCATTAAGCATCGGTCTGCAAGTTGTAAGATGTATTGAAATTTAGCTTCGTCCCCATAGCCTTCTACAGACTTGTCCAAAACCTCAATGTGAACTAAAAGTCTCCATCATATACTTTGGCAACTAGAATCCCACTTGGCGCTTTTGGCAAACCAACCACGAAGTCCATCACGAATTCCTCTCATTTCCATTTTGGGACATGTATTGGCTTCAGTGGCCCTCCCGGCCATTGGTGTTTAGCCTTCACTTCCAGGCAAGTGGAGCATTGTGACAAGTATTTTGCAATTTCCCTCGTCATGTTAGCCCACCAAAAGTGGTTCTTAATGTCCCTGTACATCTTCATACTTCCTAGGTGTACGGTGTATGGATTATGGTGGGCTTCTTCCAAAATATCCCTCTTCAGTTCTTCGTCATCGGGCACACACACCTAGTCTTCATACCTCACCAGCCCGTTCAAAATGATGTAAAAATTGGGCGCCTCACCTTGGCTAGCACTTTCCTTGAGCTCTACCAACTTCGGGTCCTTGTCTGGTGCCTCTCTAACCTACGTCACTAGTTGGATTACTAATGTTGCAATGAATGCCAGCATCTAGCTGGGCACTATGCCCAAACTGAGCCTCTCCATCTCTAGGATGAGCTGTGATTGGATAGGCATGTTTGTCAACATTTCAGCTTGTGACTTCCTACTTAGCAACTACGTTGGCACTTACAAGGATGGTACTGGATGAGTTTCAACCATCTCTGCAGCCTCATGTTTAGCTCCTTCTGGGTGAAGTACTTCAAACTTTTATGGTCCGTGAAAAATTTGCACTTCTCCCCATAAAAATAGTACCTCCAAATTTTCAAGGTATATACTACCACCACCAACTCCAAATCATGGGTAGGGTAGTTCTTCTCATAATCCTTCAACTAGAGAAGGGCATATGCCACAACCTTGCGTTGTTGCATCATCAGACATCCCAATCCCTTCTAAGGAACTTCGTTGTAAACCACAAACCCCCTTACTCTAAAGGAATAATGGGGATAGGTGCAATAAATCAACCTCCACTTCAGCTCTTGAAAGCTTTCATCAATCAAACCAGCCATATCTCATTTTTTTCTTCGTTAGCGCAACAAAGGGATTGGAGAGTTTAGAAAAACCCCTCCACGAATCTCCGATAACCACCTAGGAAACTTCGAATTTCCTAGACATTGGTCGACTGCTCCAACTTGCTCACAACTTCACTCTTGCTTAGATCAACCGAAATTCCGTCTTTCTATGCCACAATATTTCCATTACTGCTCTTAAGTGCCACACCTATTCTTGATGATCAGTCGAGTAGACTAGTACGTTGTCAATGAACAAGATTGCGAACCAATCTAAGGACTCGCAAAATACTTGATTCATGAGGTCCATGAAAATTGATGGCACGTTCTGTAGTGTCCCAGAATTTTCAAAGTTATTTAAATAGATTATTTTGATAATGATGTTATTTTAATATCCATTGTAGCTAAGGATTTTAATTCTTGGGAAATTTATGAGAGTGGTAATTAGAGAATGGTAATTGGTGAAATAGTAAAATGAGGATATAATTGTAAATTGAAGATAGAATGAGGGTATAATTGTAAATTGAAGGTAGAATAGTATAGGGTTGGTGAAATAGTATGGGGTTGGTGAAATAGTAAAATGAGGGTATAATTGTAAATTGAAGATAGAATGAGGGTATAATTGTAAATTGAAGGTAGAATAGTATAGGGTTGGTGAAATAGTATAGGGTTGGTGAAATAGTAAAATGAGGGTATAATTGTAAATTGAAGATAGAATGAGGGTATAATTGTAAATTGAAGGTAGAATAGTATAGGGTTGGTGAAATAGTATAGGGTTGGTGAAATAGTATAGGGTTGGTGAAATAGTAAAATGAGGGTATAATTGTAAATTGACGGTAGAATAGTGTTTGATTTTCTCCTATAAATAGAGCTCTTCTCCTTCACAATTTTCACCACTCATCTCCTCTCCCATCTCTTGCATATATTCTTCCTTCTTCCGCTTTTTACTCGGTCTTTCTTCTTTCTAAGAGTGTTTACTCAGAACAGAGAGAGAAAGCGCGAGACCAAGCGCTATAAGAAAGAAAGAACACAAGAGATAGCGGACTTTAGAAAGTAGTTTCAAAAGATATACTAGTGGTGTTAGTCATATTGGAGCAACTAGATTCCTTCATACCACTTTTAGCTTCAGTCTAGAGGTAAGTAAATTCACTACCTCTTCTAAAATTACTTCATGTCATGCTATTTATTAATTCTTTAGTAAATTGTAAATGATTATTTTATTTATGTATTATGAAGTTATGTTGCATGCATGAAGGATTTCTAAAAAGAATTATCTAGAAAGTTTCTATTTATTTAAACGCTTTCTAAGTACAACAAGTTTATATTTGAAAAGGTTTTCAATTTGAGAAAAGAAAGTTGAGAAATGATGATGATTATAAGAAAGAAAAATGATGATAAACCCTCCTACATGTTGCCCTAAGATGCATCAAAAGAAGTACAAAGAAAAGTACAAGAGATGAGATAAATGTTTATGAAATGAGGGCACATGTATGGAGGAGAGTATTTTTGGCCCCAAGATAAGATAAGATGAGAGTTCGGTACCGATACTCGGATGGAGGCGAAACCACTGAAGGAGGCTATGCCAGAAGGTGGTATTCCATCAACTAGACCGTTGAGTGCACCAAGAAAGAGTTAATTGACGGTCGGGCATGGCTGTGGCCACAGTTCAGTGCCATGGTCACAAGGACCCGCAACCCTCGTGCACAGGGGTAATAGTGTACATGGGCCTTATTATGAGAAAATGATACTATATTTTCAACGAAGATATGCTAAGATGATTTACAAAGATTATTTATAATGATGCATTATGATGATGATTTATAAAGATGATTTACAACGATGATCTATTACTAGATGTAATAGTATGTATATGTTACGGGAGATGCAACCGTACGTACATATATTATTATGGCTGGATGTATATTTATTTGTGAAAACGATTTTCAAAACTGAGAACAAGGAGTAAAACTATTTATGGTTGTGGATTTTATTTGCTGGGCCCCCTTTGGGCTCATTCAGTTTTATTTCTTGTTTTCAGGTAGAAAGGATGCTGGAATAGGAGGCCGGAATGGGGTGGGAATAATTATTAATTTTCAAAGTCTTTTCATATAAGTTATTGTAATGATATGATATTCCGCAACTAAAGTTTAATGTTTTCTAATTCCGCTTGTAATAAAATCTCTTGAAAAAAATGTTTTACGCATTTATTGTATCTTTTAAAATCAAGTACTTTGATAGACCTTATAGATCTTTGTAAGAATTTTGTTGAAAAAGAAGAAAAATAGCAAACTCGGCCTTAACAAGCTGGGGATGTTACACGTTCTCTAACCTGAAAATGACCAAAAACTCTTAATGGTTGTACCAAGTCTTGATTGCCGTCTTTTGAACGTCTACATTTCATGCCTTCAATTGGTGGTACCCAAATTGAAGGTCTATCTTTGAAAAGACACTCGCTCCTTTCAGCCGATCGAACAAGTTGTTCATCCTTGGTAGGGGGTACTTATTCTTCACAGTAACCCAGTTCAACTCTTGATAATTTATGCAAATTTGGATAGTACTGTCTTTCTTCTATATGAACAGCATGAACGCTCCCAATGGTGACACACTTCGGATAATGAACCCTCTGTCAATCATCTCTTGGAGCTACACCTTCAACTCCCTCCCTAAGCTCTACGAGGCCATCAGGTAGGGCACCTTGTGTATTGGTGCGATTCCAAGCACAAACTCGATGCAAAACTTGATCTCTCGATCAAAAGATAACCCTGGGAGATCCTCTAGAAACACATAGGAATAATTCCTCACTTCTTAGATGTCTTCTAGCTTCACTTCTACTTTAGGATTCGAGACGAGACAAGCTTGGAAGGCATGGCTACCATCCTCAATACACCTCTTCGCTTGAACTGCTGAGAGAGGCAGTGGGGTAGCTTGCACTTGGGCACCGCAGAACTTGAACTCCTTGTCACCAGGTGATATGAACGTCACCTCCTTTCTTTTGCAATTGATACTCGCGTAATGCTTCAATAGCCAATCCGTTCCAAGGATGACATCAAAACCAAGCATTTTGAACAACTAGATTCGCTGGAAGCATTCTCCCCTTCAATGGCGATAGGACATTTAACTACTACTTACGCATAATGGTGTTTCCTACTGATGTTGCTATAGATATGTTTTGCCCTAAAGGTTTAGTGTTTATGCTTACACAATCTCATATAAGTGGTAGAAACAAGATGTTTTGAAGATCATGAGAAGTCGATGGAAGAGCTCAAGAAAATCTTAGTCAAATCGATTTATATATAGATAAGAGTGTATGATATCTCTTTCTGAATTAGTGGATTTTTGTTTTTACTTTTAATCATTAATGAGTTTATGATGGGCTGGCAAAACAGGTACCCGTTTATCCTATGCATATAACTATTCTTTATGACGCCTAGATGAACCTTATTATAAAAATACAAGTATAGGATAAACGGGTCGTAAATGAGTCATGTTAGGTACCTGTTTTGCCAGCCTTTATCTCTTGTAAGGTTACGCCCCTCTATGCTTATTAATAAAATGCATTACTTATAAAATTAAAAAATTAAAAACTAACTAACAATAATAATAATGATGACAACGATGATAAAGGTAATTACAACAATAATGTAAATACTCATTCACATTTTTCTGAAGTCACATGTAGCCAATTGATAAGGGATTTTCATGTCATAACAACTTCATTATTGCATTAACAAAGCAAGACACTAAGGGAAAGTAAAACTCATTTTCTTAAATGGTAACTACCAGTATGAGACGGTTCTTATGGTAGACATTGAATCCATGAAAACCCACACGTGGAGCTTCTTTAAGAAATCCAACTGTAGTTATAACTTGACCCTGCAAAATCAAACGAGAGAAACGCAATATAAATGATAGTCACTGCATATATCAACCACCAAAAAGTGAGCCAATATGAAAGTGCAACACATGTAGACCAATGCATGCATACACCAAATTTTAAATTAGATTAAAAAAAAATAAAAAAAATAAAAAAGAAAGAAAAAAGGATGGAGAGATACGTCACATGTCAATTCCATAGGGGTGTCTGCCCTGTTCTCCTAAAGAAAAATTAAAAAAAAAAATACACAAACTATCTACCAGGAGTTATATCAAAAAGGATTTCCTTCAAGTACAAATAGACCTTTTACGCAAAAATGGATTTTAAACTTAGAAACTGTTCAGACCAACAGCCAGGCCAGGGAAAAGAATGGATCATCCAGTTCTGTTAGACTATTGGTAAAAGCAGTTGACGAGGATACCATGAACATTATGTGGCAATTGACAAGAGATACGATATCAACATATAAAATCCACAAAACTCAATATTTTGAATGAAGACCAAGAGAGTAAGCAGATAAGAAAGGAGTTGACAAAAATTTAAAACGACCTCCACACATCCTTGAGGTCTGTACAAGATGCATTCCGGAAATTTGAGATCATTGGCAATATTATGATACTCAACAACTCGCCCTCGCAATATAATATTGAATCTTTCAGGCACTCGCAAGTACAAGATGGACAGGTATACCTGTGGAACATGAGGAAACCATACTAAGCAAAAATTGACCTCTCGTACATCTGATATAGGTATATAACATTTGTAATAGGCTTACACGGAGAGAATAATGAAATTGGTTGGCAATGTGCTGTTCATTTATTGTCTTCAAAGCAGGAAGTGTGTCAATTTTCTTGGTCTCCCCACTAACACGAATATCCTGCAACCACCAACTCAAAGGACGCCCCCTCATCAGCAAAGATGCTAAGGAAGTGGGGGTACTAACAAAAAGGTAAAAGAAATATCAACCTCAGGATCAGATTCAAAGTCAAGTTCCACATCCCCATCATCATTGACCCATAAATTGTAGATAATAGCCTTTGTGCCATGAGCCCCAATGTCATCAAACTGCCATCAAATTGAGGTGCACGTGAATAAAGCTTGAAAAGGACACTAAGGGCTAGGAAAACTGCAAGAAACATCAATGCAATTGCTTTCTACTACATCTGTGACAAGTGGGAAAATTTGGTAATTAAACAGCTTCACAGATGAGCCCAATCTTCTTGGACATAAATTATATTTTAGGAAAATTCACCATTATGGCCAGAGAGCTTAGGGTCAAACGGCACTTCATCCAATAAGAATTGGGGGGTGGGAGATCAAGACTCACTAGCTGTGCAAATAACTTAACAATAAAAAATTAATACTATAAAAAAAGTAGAATTCACCATTATGAATTCAATAGGTGGCTTAGAGTAAAACCAGTGTAATCTACCAAATAAACCTATTAAAATATTTACATTTTATATATCAATTAAAGGCAGCATACAGATGAAGTGTGGAAAAGAGCATGTTGCAATAGAAGAAATAAAAATTTGAAAGAGCTTACTTGCTTCAAAAGCTCTGCTTCTGTCAAAAATGGAGACCACTGCAACAGCATGGAAAGGTTAGACATAAAATGTTCTTTACCATGTAATATTTCCAGTGTGCCAGTTGATGTATTAAATTCATAATCCACCTGCAATCGACATGGTGGGCTACAAAGTAAGAGAAACCACAGCAGAGACAGGATAATAGAACAAGCTGCACGATAACGGTCCACGAAACCAGAAGCCACACAATAGTTAACACCTACTATGACTTTGAGATCTAATATTTACTAGCATGCAACAGGATACTCCCCCAGGCCAATCATGTGTTGAAAGATAACCTCATTCATTGTGAAAATCAAGTACAGCATATTGTGTTACCTGAATAAACTTATGGCATTCTAAGGCACATTGTATGAGCGCACATCATATTAACACATTTATTGCTCATACACCCATACATATGGCAGTATGGGGCACAAACAAGGGTGTCCCTCCATAGTTGTAAAACAATGACTCATCTAAAATCTTCTTATAGAGCAATGAAACTCACCATGGGTACTACTATTCTGTCATGGCCTGTTCGTGTCAAAAAAGTATAAGATAGGAGACCAATGCTTTGAGTCAACGTCCTGATTATGGAATACACTAATATTAGCTGACAAGAAGTTCGAACTGCCAGCAACATTAAAAATAAAAAATATAAAATGTAATCTATATCATATATAAATATTGTGACTTTTGGCATGTCAATTAGTATTTCACTCATCATTTTTCAAAAGGGTATAAAAATGGAGAATATACAGAATGAATTGCATGGAAAAGTAAAGAAACAAAAAATGCAAAAGATCTGAAAGTCATTGAATCGTTGAATGCGTGAAAAATCAGATGGACCTTAAGGAACTAAAAGAATTATATCTTCATGAGAGTCAAATTTACTGAATAATCTAGAGTTAAAGAGTATACTATTTTGTGTGCTTGAGAAACTTCAGATTCTTTCCTTTATTGTCTCTTAAAAAAAAATCAAAAGGATTAATCTTATCTTATATTAAATATGGTATCAAAGCGACAAATCCATGGATTTTCTGGCACACAACCCGTTAAAAATGGAATAAAAAAATCTAAACCATACAAGCCCACAGGTTTCTAAAAATCTTTTGATCAGTTAAATGTGTCTCTATTCATTAAAACTAGACTACTAGAGTAGAGAGAGAGAGAGAGAACCCTGAAGAAACATTTCAGGAAAATTGTTTTATATTTTTAAACTTAATGTTCCCTTACAAATATGGTTAATTTTTTTATATAAGTAATCAAATATGGTTAAAAATTTATAAAGGTTTCATGGGAAATAAGAGATAAAACCCCCTAAACATAAGAAATCTGGTTTATATTTTCAAGTATGCACATGTATATATGCGCACGTGTGTGTTTGTGTGTTAATAAGGAAATATGGCTCATATCCGGGTCACCGTGAAGTAACTAAACACAAAAAGTTCAATGCATAATGTTGAAAAGAGTCACTTTCAAATAGAAACCTGTTACTCAGGTGGCGGCTGAAGACAATGACATCTGCACCAAGTCTCATCGTACTAGTCTTGAAGCCATTTCCATCTGGAAGGCTACAAGTAAACCAATAAATTTGAAAGAAGATAATCAAAAGAAGCTGTAGAGGGATTGCTACTTTTCATACATTGTCCAATGGCTGATTTAGATTTCTTGTCTGAAAACCCAAAACTCATACAATGCCTCATTGCTGCAGGATCCATTCCACCACCATCATCTAATGACAAATAGATTTTAGATACAGAAGAGTTAGCAAAAATATTCCCGTGTAGAATTTACTAGTGAGGACTACCAGATCACAGTAACAATCATATTCTGATTGATAAAAAATATCAAATGCATGATATGATACCTTGGATTAACAATGCTGGACTTCCATCCTTTGGATTTGTTGTTTTATCTACAAGGACAAAAGTGGCTCCATTTTGGATCTATCCAATTTAAGAAAAGAAGGAAAAACAGTGAAATGCATATTGCATAACAGAATATGATAGTTTGAGACGCAAAGCAAAAACATAATCACACAACAGGCAATTAATATCTAGAGCATATACAATCATGCAAAAGCCATAACAAATACTGCTGTATATGATAAACGTGAACATAACCAGTCTACCAATGTAGCAGTGTCTACTTTTATAATAAAATATCATACAAAACATCAAAGAGGTACAGTTTTTAACTGGGCAAGGAAACGCTTAAGCAGAAGCCCATGACCTTAGAGGCTTCCATATCCCCACACCTCTACAAGTAACCAAAACAGGCATTATGCATGTCATTAGCGGAGTGTAATAGGAAGATTTTTTATGTCTTCTAAATAGTTCCACCATATTTCAGCCCCATCCGCAGCATTGCTAAATCAAAGATAAACCTTGTTCTCTCTGATTTTCCACTGCCTCAATTTTTTTTACTGATTTTCACATAGATGTCCAAGGCATACTCAGCAAAATAATTCTAAAGTCACACAAAAATGTACCTAACAAAAACCACAAATAAATAATCTACAAAGCCTCATTTATTTTTTGTTTTTAATAAAGAAAAAAAAGAGAGAGCAAAAGCTTAAGACTAAGAAAGTAATTATCTCAACCTAAAAGTCTGAGAATAATGAGCAAAAAGCCATCCAAAAGACAAATCAAAGTACACTATTATCATTCAAAAAGAAAAATTGCTACGTTAGAAAGCTTACACACCCCAGCACCACAGGGAACCAAAACAACAATATAAAGTACGCAAATTCAAGTTAAAAAGTTCACCTCATCAACTGCATTGTCAAGCAGTTCCGCTACAGCTGCAAACAGGAAGCAACCAGAAAAGGGCAGTAATGCAAGGTGCCATAAATCCACCAATCACAGATATAAGCACAATTACAGAAACAAGCAAAATTCACTAGCTGCACACACCACCAAAGGCCCACTTATGTGAAGTGGCATTTGAATGAAGGAACAAAGGGTGGACATGTAGATAGTTTTTGCCATCTGTAATAGAAAAATAAAAGCATAAAATGTATGAGAACAATATATCAAGCTTTCATAAACACTGATGAAGATGTTACTGTGCACAGTGCATGAGGCTTTATCACAATTATCCGATGGAAAAGCCTGAGCTAGGAAATATCTAAAACCAGAACATTTATATAGAGCTGCATTACAACCACCGCTTTTCAGTGGTCCACTAGACAGTTTATTAGGACCCAATGATGAGATGGCCACACAATTTGAAAGACCAAAAATCAGCAAAACACCACATGCATGTCCAGCAAACATTAATATGATATAGTTGACAGGAGAATACTTTGAAGTGAGACTTTAGAACCAAGCCCATCATCGTAGTTCCCAGCTTTCCAGAATTGCCTACAAAGAGGAGCAGGACACATAGGTGATGTGGAAGGAAGACTTGTATCGTCCAATGGAGACTGCCCTCGATCCAATATTCTAGAGCTACTTTTACCAGTACTTAAAGAATTTGAGCTTTTACTTTCTTCAGATTCTTGCCTTCTACATTGAGTTTCGGATTTTTGGCACTTCACTAGTTGAACCTCATTCTCTTTCTGTTGTATTGTGCCCCCAACAATACCAGGCTCCAACTTAACAGCTTTCACATTCAGATGTCCACATTCATCATCACTAGACAAGTCCACAATGTCTATAAAGCTCATCTCGCGCACTGTAAAAGAAATTAAATTCACATAACTGGTTACAACCAGCAAGTAAAAAAAACAAAGCTTCAACAGGCATGCAAGATATAAAGATCAATCAGCTAAGAGAGCAATGGGGCAGTACAGACTAAAGCATGGTTTATCCCACAAATGCTCCAAATTTTGTTGTCATAAGTAGACATTCCAACCCTATTTTCTAGTCCTTTGGGATTCTCACCATTTTTAAGAGAAAAATACGGTCTACTGTTGGTTGCCAACTTATGTACAGGATAATCTTCAATATATTTATACATTTCTACCAAAAGAGAATTAAGAATCCAACTGCCAAACCAACTCCACCAGTAGAAATGCCTTTACCTCCAATGACACCATTGGCACCCATTTTCCAGACATTTGGAGACATTAAGATGTACACATTGGATTAATTTAAATTTGTTTCGTACTTGAGAGATTCTCTAAATAACCTTTTTCAGTCAAACTTCCTCTTGGATTCAACAATAAAATGGATGTTGGAAGCTGTAATTTCCTTGCTATTCTGCGTGTTAGTCTCAGAATTGAGAACTTGGCCAGAAATAATAGCCAACGCTATGGGCTTGTAAGAGCTTGGCGGAGAATGACAGTGGACTTTAAATTTGGCAGTTCACGGGATGGGTGGTGTTCAAATGAGCCTCTTTAGGCGTTTGGGTGGAGTTATGGAAGAATAGGAGAGATTGGGTGAAATTTTCAAGTCATACCAAATTTGAGGTGGGAGACGGCTCCAATGTTAGATTTTGGCATAATCTATGGTGTGGATATTTGGCCCTTAAGGAAGCCTTCCCAGATTTATTTGGTATAACCTACGTAAAGAATGCTTCTGCTGCGATCCTCTTGGAACTTTCTGGTGGTTCCATTTAGCGGAACACAAGCTTTAGGGATTCAACACTAGATTGGATTTCTTGATAGGTTATTGATTGTTCCTGTATGGGTTTGATGCTTAAGGAATGATTAAGTTGTTGAAAGATTGAATTCCTATCAACATTGATGATAGGAATTCACTTCTGATTCCTCCACTAGATCTCACAAAAATGACAAACCTATGTACATCCTCTACCAGATCAATATACTTTAGATGATTTTTTCTTCAAAATCCACTATATATCTATCAAGTAATTCCATACTATGCTTCCTCCAAGTCGATAAAAATCAAATAGAAATCTTTACTTATTCTTCAGATTTGTCCCAAGTTAGCTTATTAGGTTAAATCACCCAAGTAAGAAAACAGATTTCATGGTAATCATTCTATCATAAAACCAAATTGAACACATTGAATAAATGATAAGGAAAAAAAATCACTTATAAATGCAACACCATTCACCATGCACATAGTAAATAAAAAAATAAATTCATTTCACTTAACTAGTTCAAGCAAAATATAATAAGTATCCACATTTATAATCCATAGATCTACTTGAACAATTTGAACCTATAAATAATTTTATCTGATCAAGTGTTATCCTATTACAACTCAAAGAAGCTCTAACCACATTTGCACTATATTCAAAAGGAACGTCGTTGTCATAGCTCCATAAAGCCACTGATATTATGCAATTTCACCTAATACAAAATCAATGTGAAACTTAACAATACATGCCCAAGCAATGACTTCACAATATGCCCATCCAAAGTGATGTAGCTGAAGCTAAGAAAACACTAACATAAGCTTCTTCGTCTTCTGATCGAAAAGAAAACTCAGCCAATGCTTGAAAGAACGATAAACTCCGCAAAGTTATACGATAATATTTCTCAGACGATTCAAAGTCATTCTACAAACTTCTTCCTCCCATATAAATACTGACTAAAACTAGGAATAAAAGGAAACTAAACCTAACTAAGGAAATTCCTACCATACAAGGAAAACAGCATTCAAATAAAATCCAAACTTCAAGGAAACGTGAATCAATCTTGTCAATCAAATACAATCCGCTTAATTAATCAATAAATCTCCAGCTAGTCGTGATCCAATGGTTGCCTCTTTCCTTCTTGGGTCACATTTCCAAAACCGGTTCCTGTCAGTTGGTTCCGTCAGCAAGTCTCTTTGTTAATTTGTCCGGCAGCAGGGAGTCTCCTTCGCCTGCAATTCCGATATTACGACAAAGTTGGGTCATTAACGAGCCCGTCAGTAAAATCCTCTTGTGTACTTTCATCAATAATAACCCTGACAGATCGATTGTTCCCAACAGTCTAAACTCCCCATCCTACATCAATCTCCTCTGCTTGGAAAGAACTCGTCCTCGAGCTGGATTTAGGATACAACTCCCCCGGCATATAGTATTCATAGATGTCTACAACATTGAACGTATTGGATATCGCCATATCTTTTCTTTATACAAGTAATAAACCAATCTCATTGAAAGCAAAAGGCACCCTTAAATACACAGAAAGTGTATAAAATGAAACTCCTAACTAGAAAAAGCAAAATAAACAAGAAAGTTACTATAGCTAATTAACAGAGGAGACACAAATGTCGTCGTCCAAAAATACAATGTTTCGTAAAACAAAGATAAAATTTACCCTAGCGCTTATCCTTGTCCTCAAAGTTTCTACCATTCTTTACCCTCCATAAACACCAAAAGAAGCACATTGGCACCATTTTTCACACCATAGCACTCCTTGGCCTGCCAGAGGACGACCAACGGTCAAACAGATTAACAACACGTCTAGGCATTACCTAGGACAACCCAAAATGATTGAAAGAGTACAACAAATGACAAAGCCACATCGCAATGAAGAAGGTGGTCCACAAACTCCACAAGGATATCGCTATATCTTTGGGAAGTCGATGACATATGTGATGTCGTTGATCTTATTAATCACCCAATACAAACCATACTTCTTGTTCTTCAACTTACTCAAGGTACCTGTCAAAATCCCCCTTTTTCGTAAGTACACTACCACTAAGTCGCCCTCTTCAAAAAACTTCTTCCATCGTCTTTTATTCGTCAATGCCTTATAGTTTGCGTAAGATTTTTCAAGACGTTGTCATACTTTCTCTTGGGTGGCCTTCACTCTTTCTGCCAAATGCTTCACAGCTACACTAGCCCTCGGTAACTTGGGTAAGGATGTGAGGTCCACTGCATGCTTTTGAGTTCGTCCATAAACAATTCTGAATAGTGTCTTTCCTATGGACCAATTCATCATGTTATTGTAAGCAAATTCGGCATGAGCTAGTGCAAGGTCCCACTGCTTCGTATTTTCTCCTGCAATACATCAAAGAAGGTTGCCCAAACTCTAGTTCACCACCTATGTTTGATTGTCTGTCTACGGCTGACTTTGATACTCCATGCAATCAAACCACCTCTCAGAAGAATAAGATGGCCACTTCGATAGCGTCAGCCATCTTCTTGCAAGCAACAAAATGAGTCATTTTTTAAAATCTATCCACAATTGCCATTATGGAGAGTAACGACCCAGAAAAAAGCGCTAGCCACATCTGCGCTATTTACCCAAAATGACTAGTCAATTTGGAGCTTCCCTAGAATTCATTATAAAGCTCAGTTTCACCTAGTAACTAGGCAATATGGGACTTAGTACCCATGACTATTTTTATAAACCACCCACTCTATGTGAGTTTCTTCTTATCTTCCCAATATGGGATCGGGGTGTTACAAACTCCCCCTCTTAAATTCCTTATGTCCTCGTCAGGGTCACGTCATGCAGTGCTCCAATACCACATGACTTGGTGTTACTAGGTGGCTCTAAAACTACTTATAACGACCCAGGAAAAAACGCTAGCCACATCTGCGCTATTACCCTAAAAAGACTAGCCAAATTAGAGTTTCCCCAAAATTCATTATAAAGCTCAGTTTCACCTAATAACTAGGCAATGTGGGACTTAGCACCCATGACTATCTTTATATACCACCCACTCTATGTGGATTTCTTCTTATCTTCCCAATATGGGACCAGAGTGTTACATAGAGCCCACTCCTTGTTGGGTCCGCGGAAGTCCCAATACGAAATCCATGGACACATCATCTCATGGTACTACCAGTATTGGTGACGATAAGAATAGGCCCAAGTTTTGGGTGTGCCCTTTTGCAGTTTGGCATATTGGGCACCATCGGACATGATTTTCCACGCCCTTCTTTAATTGTGACCAATAGTATCGCTCTTCTTCCAGGGGGATTGTTTTGCCCCGTCTGAGATGTCCACCTAATCCTCCACCATGTAATTCCTGAATGACTTGTTCCTATAAGGAACTTCATGGGATACATAATTGACTACCTTAGAACAAGTACCCTTCCTGAGTGTGCATCTTGGGATTCGGGTGTCCCATGTCGCATCATCTCCAGACATGATTGAAATATTCATCTTCCTCATATAACTCATTGAGGCACTAAAATCCCGTCACTTCAACCTTCATAGCGATCAGTAAGGTTGCCCGATGATTGAAGGCATTGGCCCCTTGATTCAGCTTCATGACTTGTGTTTTAAAGACAATGCAAACAGTTAGATGTAACCAACCCACCAAGCATGCATCCGGTTTACATTTCGCTGGCTATTGACAAACCTCAAAGTTTGATAGTCCATGTATAGATCATATAGTGTTCCCACATCTTCAACGCCCTCAAAACAACATAGAGTTCCAATTTGTAAGTCGACTATTTCTCCATTGCTTGACCCAACTTCTCACTAATGAACTCCACCTGCCTTGCTGTGATAGGACGGCCCCAATTTCGACAATGGATGCATCACACTCTAGTATCGGCGCAGCACACAACTTTTCCTTAATGAGGGTAAATCCCTGTTCGGCCTCCTCACCGCAATGGAATTTTCCTTTATACACTCAATGATATGGCCACAATACTACTGAAATTCTAGACAAACCACCAGTAGAAGGCCACCAACGTGTTGAAACTCCTCACTTCTCCCATTGTTCTGGGCGAAGGCCATTATTTGATGGCTTGGTCCTTCTCTTCATCTACCTGAATCTTGTCAGCACTTACTACAAATCCGAGGAAAATCAATCGATCCAACATGAAACTGCACTTCTTTAGATTGATGTACAACTTGTTGCCACATAGGGTCTCCAGCACCCTCCTCACGTGATCTAGGTGTTCTGCCGAGCTGAGACTGTAGATCAAAATATCGTTGAGATAGACAACAACAAACTTCCTAATAAAGAGTTTCAATACCTAATTCATTAGTCGCATGAACATGCTTGGTGCATTCAATAAGCCAAAAAGCATCACTAGCCATTCGTAAAGCCCCTACTTCATCTTAAATGCCGTCTTCTATTCATCTCCCGCCCGTATGCGGGTCTGGTGGTATCTCATCCTCAAGTCAATCTTCAAGAAGATCTTCGCCCCGAACAACAAGTCAAAGATATCACCTATTCGAGGAATAGGGAACCAATACTTGGCGGTGATCTTGTTAGTCATCCGGCTGTCCACACACATCTTCCAGCTACTGTCTTTCTTGGGGACCATCAAGGCTTGCACGACACAAGGACTCATGCTTTCTCGCAGATCTCCCTTTTGAATCAACCATTCTACTTGTTCTTGCAAGATATAGTTCTCCTTTGGGCTCATTCGGTAATGAGGATGATTTGGGAGACTAGCCCCCAACACCAAGTCTATATGGCGATATATATCTCGCATAGGAGATAGTTTGTCGAGCATCTCATTAGGCATGATACCGAGGCTTTGTTTGGCAGAGCCTTTCATTTTCCTTTGTTACTGTTCATCACCATTTCCCAAAAAAATCAACATCAAAACATTTTAACTTTTTCACTTTTTAGATTACATCATTCACTTTTTATTATTATTCAAATAAAAAAATCACTGCAAAACAAAACTTTTTCACTTTTTCATATCACTTTTTTATACCAAACATTCTTACTTTTTTTTTCACACCAATCTACATCAACTACAGTGTCTAAGGAAAAGGCTTTGCCAAACAAAGCCCGAAACTCTAACAATTGTAACACAACAAGAGTCTCCTGTGGAGTGGTGACTATATTCTCATCTGTTACCAAAGCTAGGGTCTCCCCAACTTCGATAGCCTCCTCCATTAACTTCGGTCTCGTCGCCAAAACAATCTGTTTACCCACATAACAGATATAGTTACAAAGCATATGTTCTTGCAAAGGCCTTACACAATCTTCTATCTGTACTTAAACAAAATATAGACATTGTTGCTACCTTTGTGCTAGGCATCCACATCAAATTGTCATATTCTTCTTGTTAAGTATATATGTGTGAGTATAAAAGGATAAAGTCCAACATTAAAAATATATAAGAAGTGTGAGTGGTTAATATAACATTGTTGGGCCCAAACCCATAGAGGCTTAAGCTTTTGGATTGTGTTATGTCTCAACATACTAAAAGACTCCCCAAAGTATTAATCTCCCTAACAAGTGGTATCAGAGACGATGGTGGTATATAGTATGGTAGAGTGGCATAGACAAGAACAAAGGTCCTGGAGTACGAACAAAAATGTGCAAGGTGCAAGCATGGATGAGCATCCTTGGAGTGAAGGGCAAATGTTCATGGCATGGGCTTGACGATGGTTCATGGAGTAGAAACAAAGGTGCAAGTTGTTAGCATGAACGAAAGTCCCTGGAGAATGAGCAAACAGGTCATTGGCACAAGGCGCAAGGCACAAGGAGAGTCTATGAAGTAGGGACAAAGGTCTGTGGCACGGGCAAAACCCACATAGCCACAAGAGATCTTGGAGAGGGCCCATAAGATTGATAAAAGGCTTTTATTTGCGGGGGAGTATAGCAATATAATGATGGACAACATTGAGGACCTTATTCACTTCTTCCTATACACCCGTTTCACTTGTACTGCTGGCTGGCTAACACCCTTAGTGATCAGCTTCCTTGATTTTCTTTTTATGTTCTCTTCTTATTTTTTTTCTCCTTAGTCGCTCTCTTGTATACTGCCTGTGTACCAGGGTTGCGCCCCTCTGCGCTTTTAATATATACATTACTTATAAAAAAAAATGTAATGATGGACTCACACATAAAGGAGAGATTGTTAAATATATATGTGTGAGTGTAAAAAGATAAAGTCCCACATTAAAAAGATGTAAGAAGTGTGAATGGTTAATATAACATTGTTGGGCCCAAACCAATAGGCTTAAGCTTTTGGGTTGTGTGGTGTCTTAACATACTATATTATGGACTCACTAAAAGACTCCCCAAAGTATCAATCTCCCTAACACTTCCCAAAATCATATGGCACGCATCCATCTCCACCACATCACATAATGCAACATCCATGTATGTTTTACCGATGGAGAACGTGACAACCAGTTTCTGGAATAGACTTCAACAACTTTCAGTTTGGTGGCAAGGACAACCTCCTCCTTGTAACACCACACCCTATTGACACACAATATTGTTACTTTTTGGCTATCCTAAACCAGACTTCATAGCAAGTCACACATCCTGGTAATACTCTCACATAAGCTCGCTTAACTACAGAGTTTTGATGTGATCATGACCATCACGACTTTAAAACGTGTCATTGTCATGAAGGGTGCAAGTATACATATAAGCACATCTCCATCTCCATACGCAGGCGATATGAGGCGCCACAATCACCCCCTCTTGGGACCCAGTGTCCCCACTGGCTACCCTCATGAGATTAGCCCATTCTTGGCGTCTCAGCCAGTGCCCGCTAGCGACCCTCATGGGCCTGTGCACGCTCCCCTATCTCAGGCTAGGCAATGGCTCTGATATCATTTGTAACACCACACCCCATTGACACACAATGTTGTCCACTTTTAGCTCCCCCGAACCAAACTTCTCAGGAGGTCACCTATCATGGTACTACTATCGCATAAACTCGCTTAACTACGAAGCTCTAATGAGATCATGACCATCACGACTTTAAAACGCGTTGTTGTCATGAAAGGTATAAATATACATATAAGCACATCCTCATTTTCATACTCAGGCGATGTGGGATACCATACTCCCTCTCTCTGGGTTCATTGAAAAGTTAGAAGACATAATTGTGTTCCACGCAAACTCCAACAATTTCACCAGTGGCAACCCCAAGGAGATCTCCAAGCTTCAATACTTCTCCAAGTTATCTGGCCAATTCCCAATGGAAGTTCTTGGTGCCACAAATCTCACCTTCTTGGACCTCCGCTTTAACTTTTTGAACGGCACGGTCCCACCCCAACTGTTCTTGCTAGACATGTACGTAATCTTCATCAACAACAACAAATTTGTGCAAAACCTTACCAATAATCTTGGCTCTACACTTGCGTCTCAACACCCCATTTGATCCAACCAATCATATACGACGACAGGTGCTTCTTAGTTTTCAGGCCCAACTTCTCAATCATCGCCTTAGAGATGATATTATCCCCACTGCCACTATCAATGATGACATCACACACCATCATGGGTCAGGCAACCACTAATGGTCGCCACTCAATTTTTCTAATTTTTTATTTTTTATTTTTTTACATGTAACCAAAAAAATATTGAACAAAAAAATTCCACACCAAAAATTCAATAAATTCAATGCATATGTGTTTAGTTTTCATAAGTGTTTTGTGAAGTATTTTATAAAATTACATTTTTTATGTCACAATTATTTTACATTAATAACATGGCAATCTCAACTAACACTTAATTAAAAAAACTCAACAGTTGGTCGAAACTGTCACATCATTATTGTGGGATAAAAATATAGTATATAGCATTACTTTTTTATGAAAAGAGTTTTACTTTTTCAAAGAGTTGTAGTTTGTTTTGAAAATATATGATAGGTGGGGCTTATCTTAAAAAATTGTTTGGATAACTAATATTTGAGAAGAGTTTCAAACATTTGAAAAGTAAAATCTATCTTTCAGAATTTTGACTAACAGAAATCCATATATTTTTCAAGGGTCTTGACCTAAAAAACATAAAATAAATATTTCTTGTCATTTTTTTCTTGAATAAAATATTTTTCCTCCAAAAACAATCAAACCTTAATTTATTTCACTTCCTTCTATCCAAACACACTTACAGGGTAGTTTGCGTTGTAAGATTCTCAATAAAACTGCATAATGGCGTCGCTAAGATCAGCACACAGTGAGCGAAATGGCGTTAACTTGAGCTTCCACTATCACCCAATGCAGCTTCATGCCATATCGATAAATCCAAAGCAACAACAGTAAAAAGCAGAAATAGAAAGACGACGCTCAAAAGCAATTGCACTGGCCAGAGAGAGAGCCCAGAGAAAACTAGCAGAGACAAATTTAGAGATCAGTAAGAAAATGCAGGACCTTTACCTTCTCAGAATAGTCAGGTCCCAAGATTAACTTCTCTATTTATGGTAAACAGAACCACCCCAACCCAAATAAATGCTACTTAAGCCTCACAGATGCTCAAACCCACTCAGATCTATTGATTTTTCTACCCTTTCCTTTCTTTCCCTTTCCTTTCTTCCCTTTTTTATAATTTTTCTTTCCTCCCCTTTTCTTTGGGAACAGGTGGGATGAAGACAGCAAACCCTAGACAGACAAATGGCAAATCCTAGCCAACTTTATATAAGGGCAAAGAGAGTAAAAAACGTGAAATACGGGCCTGATTATGAATAAGCCATCTCTACTTGAAGTACCAAAAAAGTGCATTTAATGAAAATGACAGCTGTACACCAATTTCGTACACGTGTGTAATCTAAGGACTCTCAGAACAGAACACGTTGTTTCAGAAATTGGAGGCACCCAAAATCTGTCCACTCGAAAGATAAGCTTTAAGGTGGCTTCTTGTCTTGTAAGAAATAAAATAATTAAGAAATTAGATATTTTTGTTTGCATACTCTAAAATTTGAAGATATTCTATACTAGGAATTTGATTAAAATTTTAAAGGAATTTAATCCAATAATTTTTTAAAATTTAATTACTATTTTTTAAAAAAAAAAAAATTAACAAAAATCTGAGTATTTCATAATATCACGAGCATAAAGCTCTTACAGAACAAAGCATAAAGCTCTGCAAAATTATAGGCACATCACACATGTGACATGTTATGGGGTTACAAAGTCATATACACAAACAAAAATTCTTATAATTAAATGTTATCTATGACTTCAATCTTCCGCTAACTCATGTATAAATATAGTTAAAGACTAGATCTGTTCCGAGTAGACTAGATCTAAGACATGGGTAGCCAAATTTTCTAACAAAATTTATTCAAATCAGCCATGAGAGATAACTCCTCACTCCGAACTATACAGGCCGTGAGAAATAACCTCTCACACATAATTATTCATCCTCACTCATGAGGGCAGATCCAGAGAGAATAAACCTCTTATTAAAAACAAAAAATACAAGCAAACAACCAACAAGCAGGAGTAATGAAGAACACCTACAAATACAAAGAAAAAAATAAAAAACCAAAAGGGGAGGGGAAGGGTAGGAGCGGGGAATAGAAGGGAAAGGGGAGGGAGCATCCTCTCAATACTATTTTCTGAGAAATATAATAAAAAGTGATAAATATTATAAATAATAAAGCGATAAATTCTTATATGACGAAATCTTTACGATTTAATTTAATAACTATATTTGAAATTTAGTAAATTTATTATGTAGAATATTCTAGGAATTATAAGGAATCTTAATCACATAGGTCTCATCAAATCTCAATCATGTTTTTCAAATTAAATATTTTAAAACTTTACCATATCAACATTTATCACGTTTAAAATATGAATAAATAATTTATCACACTTAAAAAGATGAAGAAATATGGTAAATATGATGTGATAAATGCTGACTTAGTAAAAGTAATCAATCCTAAAAAAGTAAAATTCTAAACATTTAATTTAGAGGCATGTTACACAAGCATCCTTAAATCTTATTTCAACTATTTTTTTGACAAATTCAATATTTCAACCATTAGAATTGTAAACTTATGTGGACTCAACAAAAATTTAATAGTAGATTCATTTATTCACTATAAAGATGATTAAAAGATTGTTGAAAAATAATGAATAATATCATTTCTCTTTAATTTAAAGGTTAAATGCCTTTTTCAGTGTCTGGGTTTTAACGACTTTAATTTTGTTGACTATATTTCATTTTGTATCGTAGATGGTACTTCGTTTGTCACTAAATACGAAGACGGTTCCTCTATCCATCTTCCGTCCATGAAACTAACAAAATTTCATGTCAAACATTCCCACAAAGACCACAAATTTTGTTGGATTATGCAACATTTCCCAACAAGATCAACATTTTGGTTGAGCCCACTTTTTGTTTGTTAACGCCTATTTTGTCGAGGTCGTACTAGTCGGAGACCATTTGACAACTGCTAGCGCATAGTCTCCAACTCAAATTGAAGATATATATGGAGGCTACGGAGCCCATTTCTTAGTTTACACTATTTTTAAAAAAGAAAATTTTGTTAATTTTGGTTTCTTTATATAGATTTTGTGCCTTTTTTTTTTTTTTTTTTTTTTAATGTTTGATGGGGATGAAGAAGAGGTGCCCAAGCAACAACCTCCATAACATATTGATTGGTATGAGAATGAGGACATTTATATTTGGGAAATGTGAATATGTTTTATGAGTTACTAGGGAGGCTACAACAAAATAATTTTAGGCTCAGAGTGGAGCATCATCATCTAAGAAGGGAGGGGGCGGGGGACGGGGGGCGGGGGGAGAATCCTCCTAAGACTGCATACAAAGATCCAGATAAGGAGGGTGTTGATGGCAATGACCTGATAAGCTCAGATAGTCAAGATAATGGTGAATGGTTACCTTGACGCATGGTGTTGATATCAATGACTTGAAAGACAATGTTGAGTTTAAAGTGGGATTAAGGTTTAGTGGCCTCCTAGAGTTTAAGGATGCGCTTAAACTGTATGCACTGCATAATTTTATTGACTACGCCTACATGCACAATGAAAAAATGTGGGTGTCTTCCTTTGGTAAGATAAAATGTGGTTGAAGAGTACAAGGATCGTGGACGAATTATAGAAAGTATGTCCATATCAAGACCTTGTTTGATGTCCATAATTGTGGCAGTCACTACCATGACAAAATATCAACAATCAAGTGGATTGCACACCAATACTTGGAAAGCTTATGGAACAGGGGCAGAACTAGAAAATTTTGTTTGGGGTGGCCAAAATTAGAGACAAGAAGGTTGTGCTAACTTTTGTTTGTGCTAGGTGCACCTTTGGTTTCAAAGCTAGGTCGAATAGGATAAGATCAGATCAAATCGGATATAAACACTAAATATCCAGTTATATGAAGCATTAAAATACTATTTTTGATAAGTTTAGAGTTTATCTTACAAACTTCATTTGCAATTAGTTTTGATTCATCTCTTGGTGATAAGTTTAAAGTTTATACTTACAAACTTCATCTACATACATTATCGGTCCATTTCCTAAGTATCCCTCACCTTCTTTTACCCTTCACCCTCAATTTATTCCTCATTAATTCTGTAAGCTTCAATCCTCCTTGTAATCCCTTAGTTGAGTGGGTCTTCTTTCAAATCGAGCGTCAAAATCCCCACAAACACGCCACCCATGAGGGTAACGGGCGCCATCAATTAATCTAATTTTTTTCGATTTGTTTTTTCAAAGCTTCTAGATTTTTCATTCTATCTTCAGTCTTTTTTTCTAGCACTTGGATTCAAAAGTTTCAGGTACCAACAATTTAAGGAACGAGATGGACTGCTTTTTTTTTTTTCTTTAGACGTTGTGTAGACTGTGTAGTGGTTGGTGATGAGGTAACAGGGCCTGCAGCTTTATTCCAAAAGGTGCCAAGCCATGGGCAAACCAAGTGACCAACTATTCACGTGATGACAAATTCAAGCCAAACCTTTGTTTTTTAATATACGCAATACAAGGAAAATTAATGGGAAAAATTCAAGCATTGTTGCTAGAATCAAGTAAACGAGTGAGTCTGATGGGTGGCTAGGTGGGGATCAAAAAGCCTGCCAGTTTTTTTGATGGGTGACATCTTGTTTTATCTTAAAAGACTGTTGGAAATAAACTTTAGGGTGGCTAAGACTAAAAGTAAGAGATTCAAAAATTGTAGGGTTTGCGAGGGTCCCTCCAACCTACAACGTAGGTCTGCCCCTGTTATGGAACCAACTTTATTAATGGGCATAGAAAGTCAAACCGTTTGAGTTTAACGTTGAAAACTAGTAGAGGGGTCCAAGTGAGAGCAAATCAAAGTTCATGGGGTCAAAAGTGAGAGATTTCAAAGTTCATAGGGGGGGTTTGTAAAATCAGTTGGAAGTTCAATGGGTCAAAGTGAAGTTTCCCCTAATTTATAATAAAAGTTTTTGTTCATATAGTTTGGCGTGGAGGACCCTCATATCCAATGCAACCCATTTGCACAACTAACATCCCCTAACATCAAGACAATTGAGCAAACTAAGGCAATATAGTAGGAAGTCCATTGGGCACTTCGGGTTATTAAGATGAGCCGAAGACATATCTTGTGTAAACAAGTTTGACTAGAATATTCGTATTTTGATTAATAACTCTATGTCTGTGCTCGATGATAATGTATGATGTTATTATGTTATGATTTTTAGATTCCTTATATTTATTTCACCTTTCTATGCATTTACTCTGATTATGTTAAAGAGGGGCGGTTCCCCAATTAGCTACCAATTAGTTAGATTTTGGGTAATTGTCAACAACCCTACCAGACTAGTCAATGCCAGATTTTGGGGTGTTACATTTAGTAAGTGCGATACTACCAACTAACGACATTAGCAACAATGACAACAACAAAACAAATATAAAAAATTCATCTATTGCCCTATAGATGTCATTTTCTTTCTCTAATTAATTAATCATTTCCAAATGTTTATCGTCTTCCTTTTGCACGTGCTTCACCCTTGCCATGTAATTGTCAGTTTCATTATCCATGTCTTTAACCCTTTTCCATATAAATGCCATCTTAATTTTTCAAGTATTTAACTTTCTTCAACATCTTAAGTAATACCTCCATACCCATTTCTCATGTTGATTTGTCTAGCCATTTGAATAATCGACAAGTTTCTTTTCTTTGCATGTTGAAGGATAACATACTAGTCAACTCAAAACAACAATTTATTCTGGATTAACACTTCATAATGGATGAAACACTTCATATATACATTTTTATCAAAATTTCAATCCTCAAACTACTTATTTTCAAATCATAGGTGGTGCAACCCGAAAACTGTTTGTCGGGGTTATCCTTAGTTTAGGATGTCTTCAACAGTGCAGGTAAATCACAATAATATACCTAGGACATCTCACAACAGCCTAACGAAAAGTACCTATATGATAACTATGTCTAGTCCCAAGGGAAAAAAGAAGAAGAGTTATTCAACCTTATCTCCCAAACAAAATCAATAAAATCACTTTGATTTGGAGAACTTACCTTATCTATGCCATGTGAAGCTTCATTTTCTTTGGAATCCCGTACGGAATATGATGCAATTTCATCTTTTGTACCTTCTATCGTGCGATTTTTTGGGAAGATAAACCCTAAACGAAGCTACTCAACTTTGTACACTTCAAGTTCTTAGTGCGATTGTTACCAAAAAAAAAAAAAAAAGTTCTTAGTGCGATTTCGGGAGAAAACGAAAAAAAATATAAAGGGCTAGGGTTTGGGGATAGAAGGGAAAACCAATAAGGAAGATGAATGATTAAATTTAGGGTTAAATATCAAATACCCCCTAGGGTTTGATACCTTTATTTTTACCCCCTGAGGTTTCATTTTTATCACAGGACCCTCTTGGGGTTTTGATAAAGGACCAAGTTAGTCCATTCGTTGTATTTTTTTTTTATTTAAAAAAAAAAAAAAAAATGAAATATGTGCCACGTGTCAACATCTGATTGGTCCACGTGTCAGTCATAACGGTCAACTAACGGATGGACTAACTTAGTCCTTTATCAAAACCCCAGGGGGGTCCTGTAATAAAAATGAACCCCAGGGGGGTAAAAATAATGGTACCAAATCCCAGGGGGATATTTGGTATTTAACCCTTAAATTTAAAAAGTGGCACTGAGGTGGTTGAGAAGTAATAATAATATGACATATGGGACTTAGTTTCGTGGATAGAAGATGGATGAACGTACTATCTTTGTATTTAACCATAAACGAGTTTCCATCTACAATACAAAATGAAACCTAAAGTATTTAAGTGGTTAAAGCTACTTGTAAATTTTAATTATATAAAAAAAAAACTTCTTATATTATATTAAAAAGGTGTGTTTTTTTTTTTTTTTTTTTTTTTTTTTTACAGTATATATGTGGTAAAAATGGATCCTCATTTCTATCTCTTTCTGATAAAATAATTATTTATTTAGCTACATATAAATATATAAATATTAAAAAATTTAGATTAGAATAATCTAGAATTCTTAGGGCATTATGCCAATAGATGTACAAACTACTATCATTGTTTTCTAATAAATGATTAGAATCTTACCATATCAGCATTTATCACCCTTAATATTTACTTTTTTTTTTTCTTCATATTTTAATAGCATGTTTGAGATTGCATTTAATAAATTGAGCTTTTAAGTCAAAAAAATATTTTTAAACTTTTCTCAAAAATGCGTTTTGATAATTTTTAAAGTTAAATTTTTTACCAAACATGCCAACTTTTGTTTGGCATGACTTTTTAAGTAATAAAAATACTTGTTAAACTAAATAAGCCCTAAAATGTGATAAATGCTGCATAGTAAGGTCTAAAATATTTAACTTAAAAAATATGGTTGAGATTTGATGAAATCTACTGGTTTAAGATTAATTAATTTTTTCAAATTAAATAATAAAATTTTATCGTATAAGCATTTATCATTTTATTACTTACCATATTATCACAGTTTATCAGCTTATTATGTATCGTGTTGAAATAATAAAATCTTAACAATCTAATTTCAAAGTAATAGTTGAAATTAAGAAGAATCCATTCAATAAAATTTGTTAAGCATGAGAGGGAACTCTAATCCAAATTGATAAAAAGTTTTGTGATGAGTTTTTGTTTGGACGGTAATAAAAAAAAATGATTGATTTGATATAAAAATAAAATGAGATCTAAAATTTTTGTGAGAAAAAAAAAAAATTTGATAATAAGAAAAATAGAGAATAATCTTTTTTTGGAGAAGTAAAAAAGGAAAAGAGTTTTATTTTTTTAAGATTTCTATTTCGTAGTTGGCAAGCAACCCCATTAAATGCATACATTTGTGGTTTTCAAATCCCAACCACGTGTCGTCTTGGGAGACCTTGGTTTGACGCGTTTTCATTAAAAGGACCTTTTGATTTCGAATTCAAATCTCCTATCCATAATTAGGTCCGTACTTCACGCTTTTTACTTGTCTTTGCCCCTTTATATGGATTGAGATTCCCATTATATATCTCTTGCCTCGGGTTTGTTGTAGGTGCAACACTTTGGCTTAAGAGAAAAAAAGATTTAAAAAAAGAAAAAGGTAGATCTGAAAATTTTGCTGTTATGGAAGATGGTTTTTTAGGATTTTACAGCTTTGATTTGAGATGAGTATGGAATTTGTTTACTCTAAATAGAGAAGGTATTCTTTGGGACTTGACTATTCTGAGGAAGGTAAAAGCCCTGCATGTTCTTGCACTAATCCTTTTATCTACCAGTTTTTCATCTTCTTCACTTTGTTTTCTCTGGGGCTTTTTCTGCTTTTTACTGTTGTTTCTTTGGATGTATTGGTGTCCAATTAAGCGATATGGCATGAAGCTGTAATGGGTGATAGTGAAAGCTCAAGTTAACGCCATTTTGCTCACTGTCTGCTGATCTTAGCGACGCCATTATCTAGTGTTATTGAGAATCTTACTACAGAAACTTCCATGAGAGTGTGCTTGAATTGAAGGAAATGATGGAAAGTGAAATAAATTAAGGTTGCGTTTGTTTTCAAAGAAAAATATTTTATTCAAGATAAAATCATTTTGAAAAGAAACTTATAAAAAGTATTTTTGGAAAGAAATATATGTTTTTTGGTTGTTTGGTCAAGATCTAAAAGAAAATATATTATTTAGTTGTATAAAAAATATTTATGTTAATTTAAACAAAAAACTCATAAGTTGGTGGTAATGGTGATTGAGTGGGAGGAGTGAGAGAGGAAGATGGTGATGGCTACATGGATTAATGGATCAATGGATTGGGGAAAGGCAAAGGAGGGAGATGGTTGTTGGGACATGGATTGATGGATCAAGGGAAGGCGAAGGAGAGAGATAGTCATGGTGGTGATCGAGGAGAGAGATGAAGAAAATAATGATGGTGGCGGATACAAAAGAGTGATGGTGGTGATAATACAAAGAAGTTGGGGAATAAGTGGCTAGGAGGTAGAGGTTTGGTCCACAAAATGCCTAATGTTTTAGCAAAGTGTAAACTATTTTCAATACTATAAGTGAGTTGACATGGTTACAACAATTTCTCTAGGAGATTGGATTCTTAACTCCTACTCCTATTCTATTGTTTTGTGATAACTACTAACTAGGTTATTTTACATATTGCGTCTAACCTGGTGTTTCATGAAAGGACAAAGCATATTGAGGTTGATTGTCATTTTATTCGAGAAAAGATACTAAGTGGAGATATATCTACACCATTCGTGAAGTTGGAGACCAGTTAGCTGCTATGTTTAAGGTTAGAGTTTGTTTGTTACAAGTTGGGCTTATTTGATATATATGCCCATCTTAAAGGGGGAATGTTAGAAGAGTTTCTTAGGGTTAAAAGAGTATGTTGGTGACATGAATTTGTTAAGGGGTATTTTGGTCTATGTATTGAATTTACAATATATAGGATACTTCTATTTTGTATTGTTAGGTTAGGGAGGGCTAGAGTGCTATTTGGCTTGAGAGTGTTGTAGGCCAGGCAAACAGTGTAATTGATGAGCTAAAGTTCAAGCCAATGGGGAGAGCCTTGTTTATTGTTGTCTCAGGTGCACAATATTTAGACTTGTATGGGGTGGCTCGTCCCAACAGGGTGAAAGATAAAGACTCAGGCATGGTGTGTGCTATTGGGCCCAGCGTTTTAAATCACTCTCGGCCAGGAGTTCGCAGTGGGGCCTTCAGTGGTTCTTGGTGTGGGAGTGAGCTTGTGTCCCCTTCTTAGCCCGGCTTGCTTCAGGAGATGAAGCTCATCACAAAGGGGTGGATGTTTGCGGGTTCGGGCACACTTAACTCAAATCCTCTTTGGTGTCCCAACATGCTAGGATGCGTTTTTAAGAGCATGGGCCTGCTTCAGTTAAATGCGGCTTGGAGTTTTAAATCAATGTTGACCTAGGCCCAATTACAATCTTAAGTGGAAAATTAAATAGGGGATAAGGAGTCCACATTCGAGCTCAAGCGAACGAGCGGATTCGGGCCATCCCTCCGCTCAATCCACTAGATCTCCAATAGCTTTGCCACTACCTCACGTGGTTGTTACTGATCATCCTGGTGGAGGCGGTAGGGGAGCCAAGGTGCTTCGAGCAATCTATGTTTTGAGACCACTGCCGGTGCTACTCTATTAAGGGTGTTAACTATGGTCACCCTGCTGCGATGCCGCCTATCAGAGCTTCAGTTTTTTGTTTAGAATGCGCTAGTGGTGACCCTTAAGCTAGAATTTTGGATGTTTGTTTGCTGGTTGATGGGTCTATGGATGTGGATATACCTTATGGCATATCTTTTGCTGATGGTGTGATGGTTATACCATGTCTGGGTGTTTCCGATTTTGCGAGAGGTCCTAAGGCCCTAGAGTGGGCATTAGCCTTCAGAGATGGGAAGAGAGTGTTGATTCCAGGTTTGAATCCTTAGAAAGAGCAAGGGGGAAGGCAATAGGCTAGGAAAGGTACATGAGACTGTGCAGACATCCCTGTTGGCATGTTGTGAAGTTGGAAAAACCTGACCAGCCGCAATGGAGACGAGATGCCTGCTCCCTCGGAAATGGTTCCCTATTTCGGGGAAGAGCCTAGGGAGAACAACCATCCCCTTGTTATTGAAGAGTCATTTGCTAGTTTTAGGTTCTTTATGTTAGGTGGTTCAAAAATTTATGAGTTTCTGTCGCTTTGTGGGGTTCTTTTGTGACGAGTTTGAGGATGAGTTGATGGATTTGTTCACTACCATTGAAGCGAGTTGAAATCAAAATGGTCGGGCAAGTCCATCTAGTTCTCTTTCTAATTTAGTGAACAAAAGGCGCCACAAGTTAAAAAGGTTAGCTTGTTCTTTTTTTTTTTCGTTCTATTAATACGACCTTAAGGTAGGTCATTCTAGTAGAGGCAAAGGTAAGGGGAGGGAGGGGTCCAACTAATTCTTTATGAAGCCTAAGATTCTGTTTTGAAATGTTCAAGGGTTGAATAAGAGGGATAAAATGTGGAGGATTAGGAATCTCCTTAGAGAATGGAAGACTGATATTGTTTGTTTACAAGAAACCAAACTGCAGCTTGTGTCTAGGGCTGTTGTGTATAGTCTTTCACCCTATCAACATGTGGATCAGCGTTATTTGAGTTTGAGAGGGGCTTCTAGAGGGAACTTGTTAATGTGGGATAGGAGGGCGTTGGAGAAAGTTGAAGAGAGTGTGTGTGTTGGTGGGGAGGGGGGGGGGGGGGGGGGGGCGCATTTTCTGTTGCTTGCTCTTTCAGAAATGTTGATGACAATTTTGAGTGGGCTTTTGTGAGTGTTTATGGCTCTAATGTTGATAATGACAGAAGAGTTCTATATTGGCTAAGTTGATTAGTTGGTGGAATTTACCATGGTGCATTAAGAGGATTTCAACATCACTCATTACCTGAGTGAGAGATCTAGTGACTCTCGTTCTTCCCTAGATGTTAGAGTTTTATGAGTTGATTTTTGAACATGATCTTATCGTTATCGTGGTCCAGAATTGGGAAGCCCAGTTTCCTGATATTTCTCAGAGGCTCCTTAGACTTTTATCGGATCACTTTCTGTTATTGCTTGATTGTGGTGCTGTTGTAAGGAATAAAGGGTATTTCAAGTTTGAGAAGTTAAAATTAGAATTATGTGGATTAGGTAAAACAATGGTGGGTGTCTTACAGGTTTGAAGGCCACCCTTGTTTTTTCCTAGTGCGCAAATTGAAAGCTTTGATAGTCGACTTGAAAAAATAAGATGAGGAAGTTTTTGGTAATGTTGAGAAGTAGAAAAGGTTCTTATGGATAAGCTCCAAGTGATGTTGTTGCAGAAGAAAGATTCTTATATTATATTGAAAAAGTGAGAAAGTCTAAGATTACCAATGATCTTGAGAGAGTTAACTTTTTCGGAAGAAGTAAGTTGGAGTTAGAAATCGAGAGCACTTTGGCTAAGAGAGGGAGACAAGAATACAAAAGTTTTCCACATAATGGCCCATTTGAACAGAAGGAATAGCACCATTGAATTCTTAGTTGTAAATGGTTCTACTTATGTAGACTCATTAGAAATAAGGGAGTACATTCTGCAATTTTACACTAGTCTTTATTAAGAACAATTTAGTTGACAACCTAATTTAGAAGAACTTCTCTTTGATTCTATTAGTGTTGAGAGGCTTTGTGGATGGAAAGAACTTTTGAGGATAGTGAGGCCTTTGAGGTGGTGAGAGCTTTGAACGGCCTAATGGGTTTCTCTTTGGCCTTCTTTTAATCTTGTTGGGAGGTTCTCAAAGAAGATATCGTGAGTTTAATGCCCAAAGTAAGTTTGAAAAAAACCTCAGTGCTACTTTATTCCCAAGAAAGCCATGGTGGTGGATATTAAAGAGTTTCGTTCTATTAGTCTTGTGGGTTGCGCTTATAAAATTATCTCTATTGTTGTAGCAAATAGGCTGAAAACGGTGTTGGAGATTGTTTTTAGGTCTTGGAATGCTTTTATGAGGGGGAGACAAATTTTAGGCTTAGTTCTAATTGAAAACGAATGCCTTGACAGTAGAATTAAATTAGGGGATCCAGGTATGCTTTGTAAATTAGACTTAGAGAAGGCATATGGTCGTGTTAAAGCCTGTTTGGAATTGTGTTGGAGAGCTTAAAAAGTGCTTTTAGTACTTAAAAAAGTGTGCCAAACAAGAAGCCAGCCTGTTTGGTAAAAAATTTCAAAAATACTTATTTGACTTTTTTACTCTATAAATGGCCAAAACGCATTTTTGGCAAAAGCTTGAAAATAAAGCTTTTGCCAAAAAGCTCTTTGATTTAAAAGTTCTATTTATCAAATACAATCCCAAACATGCTCTTAATTGGGATTTCTTGCTGTATTTGTTGAGGAGATGTGACTTTGGGGAGAAATGGTGCGATTGGATAGAATATTGCATCTACGTTGTGCGCTCTCTGTGTTGATTAACAGAATTTCATCCCCCTTTTTAATAGTGGTGGGCTGCCCAGAGACAAGGATCCTCTTTCCCCTCTATTGTGCGTTGTTGTCATGGAGGCTTCAAGTAGAACGCTGTCCACCACTGTGAATAAGGGGCTTTTATCAAGTTTTTCAGTACGGTGTCTCATCTCTTATTTGCGGATGACATTATGATTCTTTGTGAGCAAAATCTAGGTCATTTTCATCATTTGTTATGTCTTTTCTTATGCTTTGACGCTGTCTCGGTGTTGAAAATTAACTTGGCTAAATAAGAGTTAGTCCTTGTTGGCGTTGTGGAAGATGTTGGAGGCTTGGCTATCCTTGGTTGTAGGGTGTCTTATTTGCCTATGAAGTACCTGGGCCTTTCGTTGGGGGCTTTGTTTGAGAACAAATCTATCTAGGATAGTATTATTGAAAAGATGAAACGTCGTTTAGCAAGCTGAAAGAGACTTTTATTTATCTAAGGGTGGTAGGATCACTTTGATTGAAAGCACTCTTTCCAATTTGAGTCCTATGGGATTGGGGTATGGAAAAACATTAGAGTGGGGTGGGGGGTTTTCTTTAGATTTGTAAGATCAGGTTTTGGCATGATGTATGGTGTGGAGATTAGACCTTGAAGGCAGCTTTCTAGGTGTCATTTAGTATTGCTCGCTATAAGAAGACCTTAGTAGCAAGTCATGCACAGCTTTCTAATGACACTTTATAGTGGAATATTACTTTTATCATGTCAGTGCATGATTAGGAGGTGAAGTGGTCATTTCTTTCTTTAATCTTTTGTGCTCTCTTAGGTTGAGACGAGGTGTCGAGGATAAAGTTTGTTGGATCACTTCCAAAAGACAGACATTTGAGATCATATGCTATTACATTGCGTAGTCCCCCTCTGGCTCTCATTTTTCTTAGAGGAGCATTTGGAGAAATAAGGCTCCCTCGAGAATGACATTCTTTGTTTGGACGACAATGTTTGGAAAGATTTTGACATTAGATAACCTGAGAAAGAGGCACATCATAATGATAGATTAGTGTTGCATGTACAAGAAGTGCAAAGAATCCATTGATTATCTCTTGTTCCACTTCGAAGTTGCTAGAGATTTGCATGTAGTTATGCCCCAATTGGTGGTGGAGATTTTGGCTAGTTGGAGAGGTCAGTTTGGCAGCCATCACAATTTAGAAGTCTGGAGGACGCTTTCTTTGTGCATAATGTGGTGTATTTGGAGATAACGCGAGTATTTTGAAGATTGTGAGAGAATGGTCATAGAGTTGAAAGCTATCATGTTCAAGTCTCTTTATGTGTGGATGGCTGCCTACATTAGTTCTCGCTTTTCTAATATTCTAGAATTTTTGGTTTTTTGTTCTTTTGCTTCCTAGTTGGACGTCTCTCTTGCATACTGCCTGTGCACTTGGGTTGTGCCCCTTTACACTTCTAATAAGATTGAATTAATTATAAATAAAAATCATTGGTTTCATTTGTTGTAATTAAAAATTCACTCATTTATGCTAGATGGACAATTATTTATGTAGTTTCAGATTGATATTTCCTTGAATTGATAATGCACTTTCAAATATGTTTAAGGCTTGCATTACTTTGTCTGCATAGTCACCATAGCTCAGAATGTTGGCTATTATTTCTGTCCAAGTTCTCTCTCCTGAGACTAGCTGGCAGAGAACAATAAGAAATTAAAGCTTCCATCATTCCTTTTACTGTTGAATCCATGAGGAAGTTTGACTGAAAAAGGTTAATTATAGAATCTCTCAAGTACGAAAAAAATTTAAATTAATCCAATCTGTACATCTTAATGTCTCCAAAAAAAAGTCTGGAAAATGGGTGCCAACGGTGTCAATGGAGGTGAAGGCATTTCTACGTGGAGTTGGTTTGGTGGTTGGATTCTTAATTTTTTTTTTGGTAGAAATGTATAAATATATTGAAGATTATACTATATATAAGGGACAACCAACAGTAGACCGTATTTTACTCTTAAAGACAGTGAAAATCCCAAAGCACTAGAATATAGGGTTGGACTTTCTACTTATGATAACAAAATTTGGAGCATGGTGGGATAAACCATGCTTTAATCTATACTGCCCCATTACTCTCTTGGCTGATTGATCTTTATATCTTTCGGGCCTGTTGAAGCTTTGTTTTCTTTACCTATTGTAACCAGTTACATGAATTTAATTTCTTTTACAGTGCTCAAGATGAGCTTTATAGACATTGTGGACTTATCTAGTGATGATGAATGTGGACATCTGAATGTGAAAGCTGTTAAGTTGGAGCCTGGTATTGTTGGGGGCAGAATACAACAGAAAGAGAATAAGGTTCAACTAGTGAAGCGTCACAAATCTCAAACCCAATGTGGAAGGCAAGAATCTGAAGAAAATAGAGGCTCAAATGCTTTAAGTACTGGTAAAAGTAGCTCTAGAATATGGGATCAAGGGCAGTCTCCAGTGGATGATACAAGTCTTCCTTCCACATCACCTACGTGTCCTGCACCACTTTGTAGGCAATTCTGGAAAGCTGGGAACTATGATGATGGGCTTGGTTCTAAAGTCTCACTTCAAAGTATTCTCCTGTCAACTATAACATATTAATGTTTGCTGACATGCATGTGGTGTTTTGCTGATTTTTGGTCTTTGAAATTTTATGGCCATGTCATCATTGGCTCCTAAAATACTGTCCAGCAGACCACTGAGAAGCTGTGGTTGTAATGCAGCTCTATATGAATGTTCTGGTTTTAGATGTTTCCTAGCTCAGGCTTTTCCGTCGCATAATTGTGATAAACCCTCATGCTCTGTGCACAGTAGCACCTGCATCATGATTTATGAAAGCTTGATATATTGTTCTCTTACATTTTTATGCTTTTTTTCTATTACAGATGGCAAAAACTATCTACATGTCCACCCGTTGTTCCTTCATTCAAATGCCACTTCACATAAGTGGGTCTTCGGCGGTATGTGCAACTAATGAATTTGCATGTTTCAGTAATTGTGCTTATATCTATGATTGGTGGATTTATGGCACCTTGCATTACTGCCTTTTTCTGGTTGCTTCCTGTTTGCAGCTGTAGCAGAACTGCTTGACAACGCAGTTGATGAGGTGAGCTTTTTAACTTGAATTTTCGTACTTTATATTGTTGCTTTGGTTCGTTGTGGTGCTGGGGTTGTGTAATCATTCTAATGTTGCAAATTAATTTGAATGATAACAGTATACTTTGATTTCTTTTTTTGGATGGTTTTATTTTTTTGATAAATAATGAATTCATTGATAAGTGCAAAGGGGCGCAACCCTAGTACACAAAATGTATACAAAGAAAGGCCCCACTAAATGGTTTTGTATATTTCAGTAGTGTAGCTCATATTAATCTCAGACTTTTAGGTTGAGATAATTACTTTCTTAGTCTTAAGCTTTTACTCTCTCTCTTTTTTTTCTTTTTTTTTTTTTTTTTTTTTTTTTTTTAGTTTCTTTCTTTGTAAAACACAAAAAAATAAAAGAGGCTGAGTAGGCTATTTATTTGTGGTTTTTGTTAGGTACATCTTTGTGTGACATTAGAATTATTTTGCTGAGTACGCCTTTAACATCTATGTGAAAAGCAGTAAAAAAATTGAGGCAGTGGAAAATTAGAGAGAACAAGGTTTATTGTTGATTTAGCAATGCTGCCAATGGGGCTGGAATATATATGGTGGGACTATGTAGAAGACATAAAAATCTTCCTGTTACGCTATGGTAATGCCATGCTTGATAGCTGTTTTGGTTACTTGTTGAGGTATTGGTATATGGAAGCCTATAAGGTCATGGGCTTCTGCTTAAGCGTTTCCTTGGCCAGTTAAATTTCACCTCTTTGATGGTTTATATGATATTTTATTATAAAAGCACAACACTTCTTCATTGAAAGACAAGATTTTTCAGTTAGGTTCTTTGTTATGGCTTTTGCGGGATTGTATATGCTCTTGATGTTAATTGGCTGTGTTGTGATTATGATTTTTCTTTCTGTCTCAAACTATCATATCATGTTATGCATTTCACTATTTTTCCTTCTTTTCTTAAATTGGATAGATCCAAAATGGAGCCACTTTTGTCCTTGTAGATAAAACCACAAATCCAAAGGATGGAGGTCCAGCATTGTTAATCCAAGGTATCATGTATTTGAAATTATAGCAATCAGAATATGATTGTTACTGTGATCTGGAAGTCCTCACCAGTAAATTCTATACTGGAATATTTTTGCTAACTCCTATATGTAAAATCTGTTTACTTGTCATTAGATGATGGTGGTGGAATGGATCCTGTAGCAATCAGGCGTTGTATGAGTTTTGGGTTTTCAGACAAGAAATCTAAATCAGCCATTGGACAATGTATGAATAGTAGCAATCACTCTACAGTTTCTTTTGATTATCTTCTTTCATATTAATTGGGTTTACTTGTAGTCTTCCAGATGGAAACGGCTTCAAGACTAGTACGATGAGACTTGGCGCAGATGCTATCGTCTTCAGCCGCCACCTGAATAACAGGTTTCAATTCGAAAGTGACTCTTTTCAATCTTTATGCATTGAAATTTTGTGTTTAGTGACCCCGTATATGAGCCATACTGCCTTATAAACACCCACATGCATATATACATATGCATACTTGAAAATATACTTTTTTGATAACTAATGCGAATTATATAAAAATCAGCGTAAGGCGCCCCTATGTACAAACACAATATACAAGAAAGCTGCAACAAAACACCGACCCAACCCAAACAAAAGCCCCATAGAACATCAATACCCTAGACCCTTAATACTCAAAACCCACAATCTTATCCTCCCTATAATGCTCCTCATCAAGGGCAGAAAGGAAGGCCACAACCTTTTCCTCTTTCCCCTTGATGCCGAAGCCCACAAGCAAATGGATGAGAAAGCCTTGGGTTGGGTATCCTCTTCTTCGGGCAAAGGCTTGGGTTTGGTAGTGGGTTAGGTGGCGGCGAGCAGTGGCTTTGTCGACAATCATTGACGGTGCAGGTGTTGGTGGAAGGGTTGCCGCTCGCCGAAGATCTTCTGTTCAAGGAGAAACTCCCGGTTTCACTTTCGCAACACTTGCCTCTCTCCCATTATGTATGGCCGGTGATGAGGTAGCAATAGTTCCTCTAAGCACAAGGCTCTCTAATTTCGTTTTTGGCAGCAAAGTGTGCAGGTTAGGAAAGTTGCATGCTTGTTTTGGCAAGTCGGGCCTAGGAAAGGTAATGTGTGTGACCCCGTTTGTCTGGGGGCTAAGTTATCTACTACAGTGTTAGAAAAGGTCCAAGCCTCTAGTATGGGCTCTTTAGGAGTCAACTCAGCTTCCCGTAGTTCTAAATGGTTGTTGCCTGTCGGCATTGGTTGTTAGTGGGGGAAATGGTTTCCTTTGCCTAATTTTTCTCTTTCTCCTTCACCTTCTTCTCATGAGGAGGTTCCAAAATATCCTTGGCAAAGCTCTCCCTCTCCCTCTCTCTCTTTTGTAGTTGTTCTGCTTCGGCGGCTTCTCTACGTTCATTACTCGTGTGAAAGGTGCCACAAAGTTCTTTCAAGAGTTTAGGTCTTGGGCTGTTCTATTTTGGTCTCGTCAGCAGTGATTCAGTCAAGGTGGTTCTCAGACGATAGGTAGTTTGTGTCACATTGGAGAGCGATCATGTGAGTGGCGCGTGGTGGTGTCTAGTTCGATCCCCTTCAGCAGTTGTCATGTGCAGTTGGGTATGGAAAGCCGGTTCTTTGTGGAGGCTAAATCTTTTCTGTTCTCGGTGGGGAAAGGGTCTTTAGAGCTCAGGGTAGTGGAGAAAAGGAAAGATTTTGCAAGGGGTAGTCCTTTTGGGCTTGTGATGCACTGCGTGGCTGCTGTCGATGGTGGAAGTGGTGTTGTGAAATCCTGGGGTTGAGGATTTCATTAAGTCTTATAGGGAGGGGTCGAAGGTAACCATCGTGCGGAGAAGTGGGAATAGGTCTGGTAGGTTCTTGGAGGTGGCGGTCTACGACATGGGTGGCCGGAGAGGATTGGTTCTAATTCTTGAAGGCCTGATGGGCGGGCTTGGAGTCGTGTTTTAGGGGAGTTGTCTAAATTCTTGGCTTTTCTTGAAGACGATGGAAAGGCAGTTGGGTTTCCATCGTTTGCAGAGGTGGTGCATTCGGTGGCTCTTGTCTCTGTCAAAGGTTGCGGGCCTTTGGTTCAGATTGCAGTTCCGCGGGGTGTGTTGGAGCTGGAACAAGTGCTGTAGGTGGTGATTTGGGGTGGTTTGGAGAAGAATCATCCACTTGGTCTGGATTGCTCCGCGGTGGTTCGACAATCGGTGGATTGTTACGCTTTGGAGAAGCAATCGCTCAGTCCCCTAGGTAATAACCTTTGTGCTTCTGATGGCTCTAGGTGCAGTTCGATGTGCTGCATCTAGGGTGACGTTGATGGTTTGGCGCAAAAAGAGGATGGCGTATTCAAAAAGCTTCTCCCACTCTTTGGGGAGTGGATTGATTTGGCTTGCAAGCTTTTGCCTTAAGCGTTCTTGGCTTAAGCATAAGGCGGGCAAGATGCTTAAGAGGGTTAAGGTAGTCTTCAAAAGGGCTCGGTTTCGAGCTAGGTCCAGTTGCAAGGGTTCCGAAGCCCAATATAAAGAAGGCTGTTTTGGTGGGTTATGACCTGGTTTTCAGGTCAGATGCTTCTTTGGATACGGGTTATGAGACTTCGATGGGTGTTGGAGTGAACGAAGGGCGAGTCTCGGTTACATGTGTGATTCTATGTCTGACGTTGTCGGCGGCTGTTGATGGTCTTGTTTCGACTTTCTCCGGTCTTGTTTCGGTGTCTTTTAGACTTGAATCTTATGTTCCAGTGTCTTTTATGCATGCCTCTCCCTTTTGTGCAAGCCTCTACGCAAGCCTACTCTACCTTTGTTCTTTCGTCTCCGCCGCCGGTAGCAGCGAGTGTCTCTTTGGGGTACTCGTCAAGAGCTGGTCCAGCATTTTCTAAGCACGGGATTTTTTTTCCTTGGTGGTTGTGGCTGATATGGTAGACTCGGGAACTGAGGGGTTTTCTTTGGGGCCGATTTTCATTGAAGTTGGGTCAGATTCCTTTGGTGCCTCTTTGTTGGGGGCAGCCACTTTGGGTGAAAGGCTTCGTTTTTCTCTTCCGGTGATGTTGGGGTGTGGGGCACCTATCTACTCGTCGAAGTCCAAATCGGTGCTGAGATACTACTGTAGATTGAAGGTAGGCAGAGGAGCTCAGATGAACGCTTCTCTAATTGACGAGGTTGTGACGACGATCAGTGCTCCAATGGTGCCGTTTTTAGGTGCTTCATCTCAGGCCTTGGTTTGGACTGTGGTCCAATCCTTGTCGGAGCCAGGTGGGGGAGCGGTCAGAAAGTCTCCTTCGGCTAGCCGTTTTTGGTGAAGATCTAGTCTGTGGGGATCTCTTACGAGGGGGATGCGAAGAGGTTTTTGAACTTCATGGCTCCAGTTGATGAGAGGCAGTGCCAAGAGGTTTTAGTCTCCACTCCTAAGCCTAAAGGGAGAAGGGAGCTGAAGAATTTGGAGTCCTCGATCAACTTTGATGCAAGGAGAGTTGGCTCTAGTCGGGACAGAGGCAAGAGGGCTCTTCCTGCGATGTAATTTTGCCTAGGGTTTTGGGGGTTGGTATTGTAGGGGCTTTTGAGGTTTCTCCTATTTTTGGGTTTTTGTGGGTGTTTTTCCTTCTTTTTTATGTTTTTGTTTTTGCTTATTCTTTTTCTTTTTTGGTATCCTTTTTGTATACTTCCTGTATGCTTAGGGGCACCTTATGCTTTCTATAATATTTCTCTATTTACCTTTCAAAAAAAAAAAAAAAAAAGAGAGGAGGTTCCCCCGTGGTTGGGGGGGGGGGGGGGGGGAGAGTTTTAGTACACCGAAAGGGTTAAACATATAAGTTAACTGGTCTCCATACTCCACGAATGGTGTAGATATATCTCCACTAAGTATCTTATGTCAAATAAAATGACAATCAACCTCAATATGCTTGGTCTTTGCATGAAAAACTGGGTTAGGTGCAATATGTAAAGCAACTTGGTTATCACAAACAAATGTGATAGAAGTAGAAAATGAGAATCCAATCTCCGGAGAAAATGTTGTAACCATGTCAACTCACTAGTAATACAAGTCATTGCTGTATATTCTGCTTCGGCACTTGACGGTGCGATTACTATTTGTTTTTTACTTTTCCTAGTGACCAGATTACCTCTTAATTATGTACTATCTCCTTTAGTAGACCGTTTATTTGAGGAGGAACTTGCTCAATTTGCTTAAGTAAAACCTTCTAGAGGGGCAGGCTTTGTGGACAAAGTGAAATAATGGTGGTCTTCCTATCATTTTCAAGGCTCCCTGAGCTTTGTTTTGGCTCACAAAATTAAGGCTTTGAAAGCTGATTTAAGAGTTTTGAATGAGCAAGTGTGTGGCAATGTGGAGAACCAGAAAAGAATCTCATGGAGGTGTTAAATGTTCTTGATGGTTTGGAGGAAGAGAGCGTGTTATGTGATGAAGAGAAGCTGAGGAAAGACATGGCTATTGGTGATTTGGAGAGGGTAACATTGTTGGAGGAGATGAGTTGGAGGCAAAAGTCAATGGCTCTTTAGCTAAGAGAGGGGGACAAATGTACAAAGTTTTTCCATCAAGTGGCTCACTCGATGGAGAAATAGCTTCATCAAGTCGCTGTTGATCAATGGATCAGTTTCCTTTGATCATTCTGAGGTTAGGAAACACATTGTGGTTTTCAATAATAGATTGTTTATCGAACAGTTTAGTTGGGGACCCAAGCTTGATGGCCTTGCTTATGACTCTATTGATGAGGAGGGGGCCATTTGGTTAGAGAGACCGTTTGAGGAGATTGAGGTGTTAAAGGTGGTGAAAGGTATGAATAGTGATAGGGTGCTAGACCTTGATGGTTTACTATGGCTTTCTTCCAAGCGTGTTGGGATATGATTAAAGAAGATGTTATGAGGGTGTTCCATGATTTTCTTGCTAGAGGTAAGTTTGGAAAAAAGCTGTAATGCTACTTTTAATGCTCTCATTTCGAAGAAGCCAGAGGCTATTGATGTTAAAGATTTTAGACCCATTAGTTTAGTGAGTAGGGTTTATAAGATTATTGTCAAAGTCCTAATCAATAGGGTGAAAACTGAAGAGGGTTGTAGATAAGATTATTTTGAAGCCCCAGAATGCGTCTACTAGAGGAAGGCATTCTAACTTCGTTCTTATTAGCTAATGAGTGCTTGGGTAGAGGATCAGATTGGGTGAACCAAAAGTGCTTTGCATACCGGATATTGAGAAGACCTACGATCATGTTAATTGGGAGTTCCTACAGTACTTGCTAAGGAGGTGTCGTTTTGGGGAGAAATGACGTAACTAGATATTGCATTGTATTTCTTTGGTGCGCTTTTCTATTTTGGTGAATAGTTCTCATTCCGGTGTCTTCAGTAGCTCCTGTGGTATGAGACAGGGAGATCTTCTGTCTCCTTTGCCCTTTGTCATTGTAATGGAGGCTCCTAGAAAAATGATTTCAGCTACCATAGATGGGGGCTTTCTTTCAGGCTTTTCAGTGGGATCTGAGAACTCAGATATGCTTCACATTTCCCATCTTAGGTTAGCAAATGACACCTTATGTTTTTTTTGTGAGGCTAAACTAGATCACATCCATTATTTGCTTGCCTTATTCTTATGCTGTAAAGCTGTATCCGGTTTGAATTTTAATCTGGCCAAGTCATAATTGGTTCTTGTGGGTAACGTCAGTTGATGGGTTGGCCAGTATTATGGGTTGTGGGGTGTCTTCTTTGCCGTTGCAGTATCTTGGCCTTCCGCTGGAAATTCCTTTTAAGGCCAAATCAATTTGGGATGGTGTTATTGAGAGGATTGAGCGTCGTTTGGCGGGTTGGAATTATCTTCTTTCTTTTTCAAAACTCTTTACCACTAGACAGTTACCTTAATTCTTAATTTGCTTAGTTTTCATGAATTTTTTGACTTGTTTTCTATTTCTAGTTAGGTATTCTCTTATATATTCCCTGTGTACTTGGGTTGTGCCTTTTGCGCTTTTATTGATAATTTTGATTACTTGTAAAAAAAAGTTAAGCACTTGTTTGGTTAAAATATTCCTACAAGAAGGTAAGAATACAGTTTTTTTAAAAAGTGTTTTGTATTTTGAGAAGTGTTTTATGTTTTGAGCTTTTTGTTAATGTATTTGAGAAGAGTGAGAAATTTAAACTGAAAACAGAAAACAAGAATACAGTGTTGGCGAAAATAGCCACAATTTTCCTGAAATATCTCTTCAGGGATCTCTCTCTCCCTCTCTCTCCCTCTCTCTCACCTCTTTAGAATTTTATAAAGGTGAGAAGTTGATGGTGTTGGTGTAACACATGAATCACGTATGCACCATCCTTTAGGTTTAATGAATGGAAACTCATTTAATTGATCAAAAGATTATTAGAACCCTGTGGGCCTGTATAGTTCAGATGTTTTTTGTTCTATCTTTTAAGTGATTAACGAGTTAGTGGATACACTAACGTGAAGTTCAGAATGGCAACTGCATGCTAGAAAATTGATGGATTTTTTGCTTTGGTACTATGTTAAATGTGAGATATAGATAAATTCTTTTCATGTTTTTTTCCAATTTTTTTGGAGTTAATGAGGGAAAGAATCAGAGGTTCCTCAAGTACACCAAATAGTATACTCTTTAACTCTAGATTATTCGGTAAATTTGACTTTCAAGAAGATGCAATACTTTTAGGCCCTTGGGGTCCATCTGATGGTTCAGATGTTTTTTGTTCTATCTTTTAAGTGATTAACTAGTTAGTGGATACACTAAGGTGAAGTTCAGAATGGCAACTGCATGCTAGAAAATTGATGGATTTTTTGCTTTGGTACTATGTTGAATGTGAGATAAAGATAAATTCTTTTCATTTTTTTTTCCAATTTTTTTGGAGTTAATGAGGGAAAGAATCAGAAGTTTCTCAAGCACACCAAATAGTACTCTTTAACTCTAGATTATTCGGTAAATTTGACTTTCAAGAAGATATAATACTTTTAGGCCCTTGGGGTCCATCTGATTTTTCACACTTTCAACAAGTCTATGACTTTCAGAGCTCTTGCATTTTTGTTTCTTTACTTTTCCGTATAATTCAATCTGTATAATTCTCTATTTTTATATCCTTTTGAAAAATGATGAGTGAAATATCATTGACATGCCAAAAGTCAATATTTATATATGATAGATTTCATTTTCATTTGCTTTTTTTTTTTTTTTGTAAAAAATGGTTGGCAGTTCGAACTTCTTGTCAGCTAATATTAGTGTATTCCATAATCAGGACAATGACTCAAAGCATTGGTCTCCTCGCTTATACATTTTTGACAAAAACAGGCCATGACAGAATAGTAGTACCCATGGTGAGTTTCACTTCTCTACTGTAAGAATAGTAGTACCCAGGAGGGACACGCTGCCAAACCTACCATTCTTACTTGAAAGCTTTTCCGTTAATATGATGTATGAACAATAAATGTGTTACTATGATGTATGTGTATGTAATGTGCCTTAGAATGCTATAAGTTTGTTCAGGTAACACAATATGCTTACTTGATTTTCACTAAGGAATGAGGTTATCTTTCAACACGTGATTGTCCTGGGGTAGTTCCTGTTGCATGCTAGTAAACTTTAGATCTCAAAGTCTTAATAGGTGTCAATTATTTTGTGGTTTCTGGTTTTGTGGACTGTGATGGCGCAGCTTGCTCTGTTATCCTCTCTCTGCTGAGGTTTCTCTTACTTTGTAACCCACCATGTCGCTTGCAGGTGGATTATGAATTTAATGCATCAACTGGCGCACTGGACATATTACATGGTAAAGAACATTTTATGTCTAACCTTTCCATGCTGTTGCAGTGGTCTCCATTTTCAACAGAAGCAGAGCTTTTAAAGCAAGTAAGCTCATTTAAAATTTTCTTTCTTATGTTGCAACTTGCTCTTTTCCACACCTCATCTGTATGCTGCCACTAATTGATATAATGTGTTAACTATGATGGGAATCTGATTCATCAAAAAAAAAAAAAAAACAAACAAACAAACTATGATGGGAATCTGCAAATGTAAGAGAAATGGGGGTGAATTTCCTTCTGCCTCTATTCCATTCTTCCGAATATATAGAAAAGTTGGCTACACAATACAACTCATGAATTGACAGTTAGTGGGGCTCACCACATGTTCTAGAAACTTCTTGAAAGAAACTCCTATCATTCTAACACACCACTTCGAGCTGGAGCATGTATATAATATATATGCTCAACTTGGAATAAACATACAAACGAAAATAAACAAATTCTAATAATACGTAAATATTCTAGTCGGTTTATTTGGTAGATTACATGGTTTTGCTCTGAGTCACCTATTGAATTCGTAAGTGTGAATTCTACTTCTTTTTTTTTTTAAGTATTAATTTTTTATTGTTAAGTTTTATGCACACCTAGGGAGTCTTGATCTCCCTCCTCCCAATTCTTATTGGAAGATGCACTGTTTGACCCTAAGCCCGCTGGCCGTAATGGTGAATTTTACTAAAATATAATTTTTGTCTAAGAAGAAGGCGTTCCTTCTGTGAAGTTGTTTAATTACCAAATTTTCTCACTTCTCACAGATGTAGAAGAAAGCAATTGCATAGATGTTTCTTGCAGTTTACCTAGCTCTTAGAGTCCTTTTCAAACTTTTCTCACTTCTACCACAATTTGATGGCAGTTTGATGACATTGGGGCTCATGGCACAAAGGTTATTATCTACAATTTATGGTTCAATGATGATGGTGATGTTGAACTTGACTTTGAATCAGATCCTGAGGTTGATATTTATTTTGCCTTTTTTGTTGGGTAAACACCCCCTCCCACAAACCCCACACACACAAAAGAAAAATAAAAGAAAAAAACACACCCCCTTAGCGTCTTTTCTGATGATGGGGGCTTCCCTTGGACGGTGGTTGCAGGATATTCGTGTTAGTGGGGAGACCAAGAAAATTGGCACAATCCCTGGTTGGAAGACAGTAAATGAACAGCACATTGCCAATCAATTCCATTATTCTCTCCGTGTAAGCATATTACAAAATCTATATACCTGAATCAGATGTACAAGAAATCAATTTTTACTTACTATGGTTTCCTCATGTTCCACAGGTATACCTGTCCATCTTATACTTGCGAGTTCCTGAAAGATTCAACATTATATTGCGAGGGCGAGTTGTTGAGCATCATAATATTGCCCTTGATCTCAAATTCCCAGAATTCATCTTGTACAGACCTCAATCTGGTGGATGTGTGGAGGTTGGTATTAAATTTTTGTCAACTTCTTTCTTATCTGATTACTCTGTTGGTCTTCATTCAAAATAGTGAGTTTTGTGGATTTTATATGTTGCGATCGTATCTCTTGTCAAGTGCCAAACAATGTTCATTGTATTCTCATCAGCTGTTTGAACTGGATGAGCCATTTTTTTCCCTGGCCTGGCTGTAGGTCTGTAGGGTTTCTTAGTTAAAATCCATTTTTGCTTAAAAGGTCGATTCGTACTTGAAGGAAATCCATTTTGATATTACTCATGGTGGATGGTTTGTTTATCCTTTTTTTTTTTTAGGAAAATGGAATGCACACACCTTATGGAACTGGCGTGTGACCTTTCTCTCCATTTTTTTTTCCCATTTTTTTTTTAAAAATTTAATTTTAATCTTAGATTTGGTGCAAGCATGCATTGACCTACATGCGATGTACTTTCATATTTGCTGTCACTTTTTGGTGATTGATATATGCAGTGGCTGTCATTTACATTGCATCTCTCTTGTTTGATTGTGCAGGGTCAAGTTATAACTTCAATTGGATTTCTTAAAGAAGCTCCACTTGTGGGTTTTCACGGATTCAATGTCTACCATAAGAACCGTCTAATACTGGTAGTGACCTTTTAGAAAATGAGTTTCACTTCCATTGGTGTTGCGATGCGATAGTGAAATTGTTATGATGCGAAAATTCCTTATCAACTATTTACATTGTTGTTGTTATTAGTATTATTATCCTCCTCCTCATTATTATTATTAGTATTATTGTTATTGTTAGTATTAATAAGATAGGCAAATGAATCTCAGGCACTCATTCGGGATTGAACCTTTGACTTCACCTTCTGTCCTTGTTGAGAGGATATGCTATTTGGTTTTTGTTGTTGTAGCGTTCTACTGATTATTGTCATAATTAGATAGTGTCTAGCTGTTTCATGCTTTTGTTGTGAGAATGTTCAACTTTCTGTTCTTCTCCCAGTATCTCAGTGTGTAGCTGTTTCATACTTTCGTTGTGTGAATTTTCAACTTTCTGTCCTCCCAAAAAAATTCCTTATCATGCCATATTTTATTGTGGAAATGCTGCGCTTAATTCTTTGCCTTTTTTCTCTTTTCTTGCAGCCGTTTTGGCAGGTTCTGAGCTATCAAAACAGTAGGGGTAGAGGGGTTGTTGGTAAAAGCTGCAATAGCCCTCTTTTTATCAATTTTTTCCTTCTGTTTGGAGGTTGATTATGTTAAAAAATTGGAGTTTTGAGGTGCCTAATGTCAATAATGTTATTTTAGGTGTATTGGAAGCAAATTTCATTGAACCGACTCATAACAAGCAAGATTTTGAGAGAACTTCCCTTTTCCAAAAGCTTGAAGCTCGATTGAAGGAAATGACATTTGAATACTGGTAAGCTATTTCTAACATTAAAAAAAAAAAAAGTACTTTTCTCGTCCCGTGCTGCTGATCCTCTATTTTATTTGAATATCTCAAAATATTGTCCACTTTAAAGTAAATGGACATAATTTAAGACTTTCCTAACTTATCTTTTCCTTTATTTGAAAATTTTGTAGGACCTTTTCATTTCTTTATTTGAGTTTAGATTAAGGAGGAAAGTTTTAAAAATTTATACCTTTTTAGTTCAAAGACAATGCATTAAATCATTGTGGAAAGTGATTCCTTGGTCATCATGTATTCCATCCTGAACCAGCATCATGTCCAGGACTGGCAAATTGCATCTATTGTCAGAGATGTCTACCACCTCCTCAGCTAAATGTCATCTTGGACTGCATTGAAACTCCATCGTACTATCAACTCTACGCACATTCTTGCCAAATGGGTCGCGTCCAACCTCATGTGGAAGTATTCCCATATCTCTCCTCTCCCCTAGTGTAACTGGATTATATTGGGATCTCAAACCACCTTGATCCCTCTTTCCCTTCTTTTCCCTCCTATTTACTCCAAAAAAAAAGGCATTAAATGATGTCTAACTTACAACGTTGGATTTTCTATATTGGCCAACAATATGAAATGGAAGGTGTAGTATCTTGTTGTGATTATGGAAAATTTCCCTTCAATCTTCTCACTGTCCTGCTCTTTTTCCCTTTTCCTAATCCTGCTGGAGCGATAAAGTTTGTATTTTTTTTGGAAACTTGTCTAGGGGATTTTCATCCAACAAATAGAAGGTGGTTAATAAATTTTCAGTTTTACATAGCATTTAGATGGGGTTTTTAAGTATCTAAATTATATTTTATTTTCTTTCAATTGATGTATGGGATCATTTTCATTATTATTAAAATAAGTGACTTTTCTTCAACTCTTGTCATCAGTTTCTTTGTTGCATTGGTTTTAGTCAAATGCAATCAAGAGACAAATATTTTGATGAAATTGTGGCTTATAGTACCGTGTCACTTCTGTGTGGTGGAGAAATGCTCCAATAGTAGGTCAAGGTATCATAGCAGATTTGTAATACCTCCCTGATGCACATTAATGAACTTTGGCAGGGATTATCATTGTGGACTAATTGGGTACCATTCCAACAAAATCCCTCGAGTACCAGTGACCCCGCAGGTTTCATCCCATTGTATGCCACACTCTAGCAAACAACCTGACATGTCTAAGATAAATTCGCCTGCTATTAGTGGTTTAGAAGCAGCACTTGGAAGATCAGAGCAATCAATATCCAAGTCTCAAAGCATATCTGAACTCGGTACTTTTTAATTTAAAATCGTTTTTCATAATTTCTAATCTTAATAAACGTTATCCAACATATGATATGGTGCCTTGTGTTGGCATAGGATTACGTGTGAAGAGGAAGGAACATGGTGATATAATAGAGGTAGAAAAAGCAAAACGGCAGGCAGTGGAAGTGGTCAATGTAACTGATTCTGGGCATTGTCAGGATATACAGGTCTGGATGGGCAACTTGTAATTTAATTTTCTTTGACATTGAATGCTGCTACTACTGCACCCACCCACTCTAGATCAAAGAAATTTAGACCCCTTTCTCTATTTACATTGATTAATTTGAATTTATTGGCTATACAGAGACTACCGAGGAATATAACATTAATGCTAACGTTCTGTTTGTTCCTGTATTGATGATCTGGTGGGTCTGCAAAAGCATGCAAACCAACCTTGAAATGAAATCATCCTTTTCTTTTACCTCTTTTCCTGTGTAAAAGGGAAAACTCCTCGACCAATATCTGGCTTCTTTTCTGTTATCTTGCTTGTTACTTTCATTGCACAGTTTACTTTTCAGAACTGTTTTCTGAGCCAAAATGCACGATTGATTGCTCTATAGAGTGCTTTACGGTTTTGCTTTGGATTAATAACTAGGAACTTTATTAATCTTCTAATGGGTGATCATATCCCGCACTCCTTTATTGAAGAATAATCTCATAGCCATAAAAGGGGAAAGAGAGGGGGGAGGGAACTTTTGCTAACGTCTTTCATGCATTTTATGTAGGCACTGAATGCTGCCGATAATCAGCCGAAAGATCAAGAGACTGTAAACTTGTTGCAAGCAAACAAGAAGCTGCATGCAGAGTAAGTATGTTAGGTGTTTAGTCCTCCATGGTTAGCTGCACTTGCACTTGACCACATAGAATAACAGATTAGATGGAATTTTGTTTCACTTTTTCCCACCCTTTAATTGGTAACGTATGCATGCGTCCCGTGAGCTGTGATCCTATGACCTCATCCTCTACTTTGCTCTTTTGGATTGAGGAGGTGCCATTTGAGATAGAGCTCATTGACTAGATTGAATGGAGAATCCAGATATCAGGGGTTGACATTTTGGTCAAGATATGGGAGATCTACTTCATAGTATCATATTTCTTGGCTATTTATACAAAGCACTGGCTCATGCTTGCATAGTTGCATGGCAAAGAGCCCTTTTTGGCGTGAAAATATCTTGACTAAATCAACAGTTGCACTCCAAATTATGAGGAACTAAAATTCATGCTCACAAAAGGCACTTATTTATTTGTTTTATGTTTTCAGATGTTTGGAATATGAGAAGAGGGAGGAAGAACTTAAACTCAAGGTACTTCGAATACACCAATAGTCACTAATTGTGTTCTAGATTTCTGTCTTTGTGTTAGATTCCTGTACTATTTCTGTACTTGGTGCTAAAAAATTTTGATCTCTGTTGTTATGCTCAAAACACCTGACATTTAATTGAAAAAAAAACTTTGCTACTGTGGTTTTTGGGTAACCCACTAAAGATGACTTCATTTCGTGTAGCATCTGTAGGAAAACTTCTTTCCTTTTGGATGGGGTCATCCAAAAAATAAAACTGGAAAATAATAAGGAAACCCTTCAAGGAATTTTCCATGGTCCAAAACTCTAATGACATGTAGGAAAACCAAAACCCCTAGAATTTATCCAATACATCATGTAAAATAGGCTCATTTCAATGTTTGTCCAAATGTGCAAGTACCAAACAAATTTTAGAATAGTATAATGTTTAGCCCAGCAGAGTTTCTGATTCTTGAAGTTGTAGATTGCTATCCTATCACCTACATTAGAGCAAGTGATGGGTGCTCTTTTAACTTGTAAGATTTTCATTTAACCAGTTAATGAGAATCAATCTCTTTGAATGTGCAGGTGACACAGCTCAAAATTGAAATAGAGGAGGTTCAACATGAATATGATCGGATGTTGGGTGAATTAAAATCCCTAAGCACTGTGAAGGATGAAAAGAATGCTTTAATATAGATTCTGTTTGCTCTTTTTATCCAATTCCTTCATTTATAGCTTAGTGTTGTAGTGATAGCTCTGTGTAGCCTAAAGTTTTCTTCCTTATAGAGGGGTGAGGTGGATATAAGATCGTTGCAACTTGTAAAGGCCCGTAAAAGAGGTGAATAGGTGTTCCCAAACAAACTTAACTAGTTAAAATTTAGAGGCACAAGCCAGACAAAATCAATCAACAAAAATTCAACATGCAAGTGTAGTAGATAAAACTAGAAGATAATATGTAGAGATTTTAGTTGATGAAGTAGAAATTTTTTGAAGAACTCTTGAAAAAACTTTAAGACTTTAAGACTTTCTTGAAAGTTGAGGAGCACAAGTCACTAAGAATTACTCACTTCTTTATGAAAATTGAAGAGAGCAGAAACCACTCGGGTTTCAAAAAAATAAGGGTAATGTCACATATACAATTCTTTTACAACTTTTGACACCTGTTAACATGTGATTGGAGACACATTAGCTACTAAAATAATAATTTTAACAACATGCTGGCATAGGTAAAAACGGTTAAAGAGTTCTAAATAGTTGGAAGTTTAACATTTTTCAAAGGACAATTATCGCATTTGAGGGGATTTATTGTACAAAAGAACTCTCAAAAGTCTTATCCTACTTCATTCTAATCTTCTCAAAATGGGTAGTCAGCATTTGAAGTTTATAATTTTTAACAATCTAGGTTTCTTTTCAAGAGTTATTCATTTGAATTCTTCTTACGAAATAGCCATGAAGATAGCATGTAATCATTTATCTCATCCGTTGACCAAAGATCTATATCCCTACGAACAACTCCATCAAAAAGAAGCATAGGTTTCGACCAACCTTTTTCAATTGATAGACACTTTCATCCAAGATTTCAGGAAAGCTTTCATGCCTACTTTCTGGTGGGCATAATTGCTTCCATCAAAAAAAGGTAATGCGGTTAAAGATTGAGGGTCTGTTTGGCAAACTATTTAAAATTAATTTTCTCTTTTCAATTCTTGGAAACTCTCAAATGTTAGGTATCCAATCAAATTTTTAAATGTACCCTCACACAAACGCATGCAAATCATAAAACACCTTTTTTTTTTTTTTTTTTTTTTTTTTTTTTTTTTCAGAAAAATTAAACATAAAACACTTCGAAAAAGAACTACGTACATTTATTTTAAGACTTTAGAAAAAATGAAGGCTAGCGTGGTGGTCACTGATGGCTGCTTAACCCATAATGGCACTAGGGACCACTGCGGGGCTGCTAGATAGGTCTTACGCCCACTTTTGGTATCTCCGCGATTGCTGCTGGGATTGTTTGGCAGGGGTGTCAAGGCGGTTAATAGATTTCACTAACCGCAACCGCTAACCGCCTAGCGGTTAGCAGTTAACGGTTAATCGCTGGTTAACGATTAGTGAAATAGATAACCGCCCGCTAACTGCTTTTTCAAAATTGGGCTTTTTGAGAGTTTTTGGGCTTTTTGGGCTTTTTTGGGCTTTTTTTTACCCTCATATATATATATAGTGTCTCCTTGGGCCCAATTGCTATAAAAAGAGTCCACATTGAAAAATCAAAAATATTTGACCCAAAATTTACATTTACTTGTACTTTAAAAAATTTTCCTTAAATATTAAATCATCACCGGTTAACTTTTTTCTCATTAAATTATATCATATGATTAATTATTTAAATTATTATCATATTTACTTATAATTTTTTTTCTTTGAATTGAACTTATTATCTAATGGTAAATGGTAATGTTCAAACTCCTAAATCCTAAATTCCTAAAGTATCTAATAATGCTTTAATTAAATTGTAGTTATAAGTAATATATTGTTTAATTCAATTGAATCAATTGTGATTATCATTGTACATGAATCATATGATTAACTTGTAGACTTATGACTTATGAGTTATGTCATATTATATATGTATTATTTATTATTATATAATCATATGATTTAATGATCAAGTCATCATGTGATATAATAATATCAATTATAGTGATAATATATAAATTACTAAAATTATAATGATAATACATTAATACTTAAATTGTGTTTATAAGTAACACATTGGTCATTGTTTAATCCAATGTCAATTACTTATTTTGACATTATACAAATCATATCATCATTGTATATTAATAATATGATTCACTTGAAGTCTTGAATAAAATATTTGAATTGTCATTAAATCATATGATTAAGTATTGATATTATACATTTATATTATTCATATGCATATGTAAACTTATATAGACTTATAACATGTACAGACTTATAAGTTTATAACATACATTGAAAATAAATCTCTAGATATTTAATTGTTGTATTACTATGAATTGGTATACTTATGAGTTATGTCATATTATATATGTATAATTTGTTATTATATAATCAAATGATTTAATGATCAATTGATCATGTGATATAATCATATAAATTATAGTGATAATATATTAATACTCAAATTGTGATTTAATTATTTTTTAAAAAAAATTGTAATTTAATGATAAAGTGATTATGTTATATGTATAAATATTTTTATAATTATAAGTATAAAAATATATTATATAAAAATGCGGTTAGCGGTTACGGTTAGTAAACCCAATAACCGCTAACCGCTAGGCGGTTATAGTGGTTAGGCGGTTAGCGGTTAATACGGTTAATATAGTTAAACGGTTAGCGGTTAGCGAACGGTTTTTAACCGCCCGCATTGACACTCCTAGTTTGGCTACCCTGCATCGGCTGCTAGGATCATCTAGGTACCTTGCATTTGTCGCAAAGGTTACTTAGCTGCCCTACAATGGCCACAAGATCGGTTTAGCAACCTTCCATTGGCTGCCAAGATTGTTTGGCAACCCAGTGTTGGCTAGCAGGGTCGTCTGTTTAACGATGGTCACTAGGAGGCCACGTACTACTCGCTAGGATCATTTGACAATGTCATGTTGGCCATTGATCGCATCAAACTACCTCATGAGGTAGTTTGACGCGACCACGGCCATGGAATAACTCCAATAGTTTTTAAAATTTTATCAAACGATTTCCCTTTCATGAACCTCATATACACCTTTTTTGAAACTCAATACACTTTATAAATTTTTTTAAACCAATAGTGAAAATTTTCTATCTAAAATCTAGGTTAAGGATCTCACTTAGAAAGTTAATTCTTAGAAAGTGAACTAGGCACTGATACCAATTGAAATAACGATCTAGACACAAATAAAAATACCTAGAGGGGGTAAAAAGGCATACAGACTTTACCAATTAAAATTAAGAAAGGCATAACCAAAATAAAGTTAATAAAAAATAAAAAATATAACTGCAGTAAATTAAAAATAATATGCAGTGATTTTTTTACGAAGCACAAAACTTTTGTAGAACTCTTCACAAGAAAAACTACTTTAGCGGAAATCAACTACTAGCAAATTTCACAATATAAGAAAAGTTTTACAAACTGTTCAAGTACTCACAAATCCTAAGTTCTCACATTCAAGGCTAAGCTTGTAATCCCAAGAGCAACACATTTGACTCATGCTTCAAAGTAGCTCCAAAACTTCTGGCCTTCTTCTACAATGACGTGTCGAGTATACTAATTCGATCTCTAGAACTCCAAATCTAATGAAGAGAGTTTAGGATTTCCTTGTGATTTGGGAAAATGGAGAGAATAAATGAAGTTTAAGCTCAAAAAAAGAATAGGCTCAAACTCTGATGAGATGCTTAATTTGGAAGATGATGCACTCAACTACTCAAGTATTCTTTGTGGATTTGTTTGTCTTGGGCTTCCATTAAGATTAATTGCCTTGTTTTCTGGAGCCATGTTTTTTAAGCTCTTAAGCCTATGGCTTTCAACTTGGCTCGAGCCCACTTTGGCTGGCATGCCCATGGTCTTTAACTAGGCCCAAGCCCATTATAACTTAAGACACCACTGTCCTACGACAACATATTGTCACCTTCAGTCATTGTCTCTCCACCGCCTCCGACTATTGTCTCCTTTGTCCTCCACTTGTACACGTCATCCTTCTTTGTACATAATTTGGGGCTTAATCAGATACTATTTATTTTTATTATTATTATTATTTTTTGACATGTTCACACAAAGGAAATAAGAGAGGGATTCGAACTAATGACCTATGTTTTATGAGACGTGATTTATAGCCTATTAAGTTATCCCTTGGGAACTATTTATTAACTTTCTACCATATTAAAATCTTAAAATGTTTTTTATAGAAAGAACCTCAATTGTACAATTATTAATTGGTGCCTTAATTAGATACTATTTATTAACTTTTTATTATATTAGAGCCTTGAAATATTTATTTAGAAAGAAACTTTGTTGTACAATTATTAATTGAGGCCTTAATTAGATACTATTTATTAAGGTTTTAGTTTTTACCATATTAGAGCCTTGACATATTTTTTAGAAAGAATCTTTATTGTACAATTATTAATTGAGGCCTTAATTAGATACAATTTATTAACTTTTTACCATATTAATTAGAGCCTTTAAATGCTTTTATATATATATATAGTTGGGGGCCTTAAGCGACCGTTTGAGATTGCGTTTTTAATAAGTGTGATTTCAAAAATTGTGTTTTTGGAATTGCTACCTTTTAAAATCGTAATGACGTTTGATAAAACATGTTAAAAGATTTTTTTTTTTTTAATAAAATATTTGTTATGTAAAATTATGATTTTGGTTTAAATTCACGCATTTTCAAATAAGCACCCCCTAACCTGCTTATAAAAATTAAGTGATTTTTAAATCGCAATGCCAAACACTTTACTTTTTGCAATATTTTTTAAAAACACAAATTATTTTTGTGAAATCGCAATTCCAAATGCCTAAGGCTTAAGCCGCCCCATATAATATAATAAATAAATATAAAGAATAACATTATTACTTACTACAATAAGAAAACTGATGTGCTGCTATATTTCTGTGGAGTATATATGGCTCCAATGTCTTTCTTGGTTCTTCCTAAAACAAAAATAAAGAAAAAAAAAAAAAAACATTTTTTTTTTTTCGAGTGTGAGTCGGTGACACACTGTGATCTTGTGTGTTGCCAGGTGGGGAGACGTACGGTGCATGGTGAACACACATGATGTGTAATAAACGTTGCAAGCAGAAAATGGAAGCTGCAGATCGCAAAAGATCAGATAAGCTCGAGCCTTGGACAACTTGCACATTTGTTTAATACCCGGGCAGCCCACCTAACACTGCCCAAACTCCACCCTCCCTTCCTCCTACACTCCCACCTTGCCCGCTGCCCGAAACCCTAGCACCAAACCTTTTCCCTAGAAGAGCTTCAAGCCTCTATAAAACCCTCACTGATAGCCTCCTCCTCCTCCTCCCCCTCCTTCTTCTTCTTCTTTAGTTTTAGGTTTTCTTTTGCATCTTTTTTTTTTCCTTTGAAACTTATTGGTTCGACATGTTCATTGATCATCATCATGTGTATCATGTATGGGGTTGATAGTGACATTTTGATAAGTTTTGTGCACAACGTTAATTAACTTTTGTTATTTCTACATGTGTGTTGTGTCGGTTGATTTTTATGTTCATAAATATTTGTGTTTCCACTACTTTTACGTGCAAAAAACTTCCATCCGTCTGCGACACTTGATGGGCAGAGCGGCCATATTTTGCACAGATTAACTGAAAAATGAAGTGCCATATTCATTTGTGTGCTTTTTGCTGTTTCTTTTAGAGGTCTATGCGATCATTGATCCACACACAAACCTCTTTTAGATTTATTTCCAGCTTACATTTATTTTTTTCCATTACCGACCAAATTCATATGATAATGTTTTTTTCCTCGCTATATATATCTTCGATCCGTCGATCGGTAGTTGTCTGTTGAGGTGGTTGAATAAATCAAACTTGTTCAGAGCTAGCTATTTAAATTTATTAAAAATAAAATAAAAATACAAAAGAGGCATTTAGAACAGCATATTCGTAAAATTAATCTTTCCCAAATCAATGGGTTGCTTCTTAATTAGAAAAGTCAATCTAATAATGATTTAAGAAGAAACAAAGTCGTGGCGATCGATGGGTTGCCCTGGCCTGGCCCTTGGCCTTTTGATTGACCACTTGATTGGGTTGTTCATTGGTCAATACTTTTGTATATGTGTAATAATTTTTCATAATTTAAAGGATCTTAGAATATATTTTAAAATAATTACGTTTATTGATTTCTTTTCTTTTCGAATTACTGATGATACCATTTTATGTTTTTCTTTATTATTATTATTTATATTTTATTAAAAAGAAAAAAATTCTAGGCCTGCAATAATAACTTTTTTTCAATTTGTAGGTGGAATTGCTCTACTTAGAATATATTGTGTGAGATTTAATTTTATTAATTACAATCAATACAAATATATTTTCATAATATTAAATCTCATTGTGAGAATATATTAGCATTAATTGCAATTGATAAAATCAAATCTCACACAATAATAATAGATTCCAACACACTCCAAAGAAACTTTTTCAATGAAACCTGGTTTGTGAACTTAGCCAAAAAAATAAAAAATAAAATAAAAAATGTAAATATGGTTTAAGAGCCACCAAGTGGCCTTGGAATGAATGGGCCGAAAGAAGGATTGTGGCCTTAAAATCACTGATTGGGCTCTTTCCTTGGATATAAACCTATAGACCCAATAATGAATCTCCTCTCACTTCAGAGCGTTTATAAACCATTACAATGGCATGTCATGAGAAAATAATTTTAGGGAAGCATGATGCCAAAACATATTAAAATTGTCATGACATAACTTAAATAGTTAAGTGATTTTTTTTTTTTTTTCCTAAGGCACTTACTAAAATCATAACTACAGAAATATGGAATGAATTAAAAATATTTCTATGGGTGCTTGGGTTAAAAGTAGCCCATTCGAATCTCACTCTAACTAGGTTCACCACCTTAAGGCCCATAACTTACTAAACTTAACCAACTTGGCCCAACAAGCTTAAAACTTAACTAAGGCTTAACACTTAATAAATTTGGATCAAATACCCTTCTAAACATGCTCTGGACATAAAATTTCAAAATTGGTTTAATGCTTGTTCTTGATGCAATTTGCAAGAAATCCGTTCTTGGAAATGGTTTTTAACACCTCATCACAAAGGGTTGATTAAAAGTTCTTTAACAGTCAAAAGAGTCATTTAACATGAGGTTTTTGGCCAAGAAAGTTTATGATGTGTTTCAAAAATTCATTCCATGGTTCATTTTAAATCTCTCAAATCCTTTAACAATCTATGAACTTTAGATATAAAACCCTAAATCAATTTCATGAAAAATGATCATCTCTAAAATGGGCCATTATGATTCGGCTAGGGGATGTTCCTCCCTTGGTCGAATCATACACCCTATAAAGATGTCCTAAAAAATATTTTCTACAAAACACATGATGCAAACCTAGGTCTAAATGAAATTCGACTTATAAAACCATCACCAAAGAGCTCCATTCCAAACATCCAAAGTTTTGAGGCCAGAACTTGAGGTTCAAGTCCCATTCTAAGGAGTCACTTTTCGAACACAGAAAGTAAATTTGATGGACAAATGTAGCTGGTACTATATATATATCCCAACACCCAGGTCCCAACTAGGCACATGATAGCCAACACAAGATTCCCAATTACAAATACATAGAAGATTTTCAATGCTCACCTAGTTGGACAAGTACGTTGGCCATAAGAATCAATGGATAACTATTGGGGATAAAACACTCAAGCGACCCTACTTAGATAGACCAATACGTGGGAATAATTGTCCACACCTCGTGAAAATAACAGCACTCCCGATATATGGAAGATAACCACCCATTGCTCCAAACGTGAAGCAAAATCCCAAAAAATAAAGATTAAACATGGGACATCTAGACGATAACAGTTGTAGAAAACAATATAAAAGGTAGCATATATAATACAGTTGCTAATAAACTTAAGCATCAGAGTGTCGCTGGTCTTCTTAGGAGCAGTAGACGCAGTGGCCATTATTTCTATTTTGCGGGTAACTCATTGCAGTCGAAAAATTGCTTCAACACTGGCACATCCCAAGTTAGGAAATCCTTTTGACGAACATAGGGAAACAATGGTCTCTGGTCAAAGCTCCTCTCAATGCTAAGTCAAATTTAATTTTGACGTGGAGATCTGAAGGATTTTTTCCATGCTAGGTGGCTGCTACGCGTAGAAAAGGGGCAGGTTGTCTTCTTTTTGCATGGTCGACGGCAATGGTTATTAGTTCATCCTCCCCGGTGGCTGTTGAGGCAAAAGCTGCCCTTCTTCAAGAGGTTTTGACCATTATTGGATTAATGGGTTTTGGGCCAAGCTCTATCTGAGATGTTGCCAGATGCTTTCTAATGAGCTAATAGTAGACTAGTGATTCAATCTATCAAAAGATTCAAAGAAGAATGGATCCATTGCACTATTGCAGACAGACAATGCTAGCTGCACCACGTACACTGTAAAATCTTTTAACATATTTGAAGATGGCACTATATATATATATAGCAATTAAGCAACCTAGGAAAGTATAATAAACATTGTCAACTTTTTTCGATCCACGTGTAAAAAGGTTTCATTAATTTAGATCCCATCGAATTAAATAAACGTTATATATATATATATATCAAACGCTTCACTGAAAAAAACATGATTTGCCTTTCAAAAAAAAAAAAAAAAAAACATGATTTAAACCCAAAACGGATCTTTTCTTTTAACAGATATCTTCTATATACACACTCAAAAGTCAGACCCTAAAGCTGCTTCTGCTTGGCAGCACCGAAAGATTACAGCTAGCATGGAGTCTTATAACACATCCACTTCTACAAACAGGGGTGATAAGAAATGATCACAAGAGTAAAGATAATGCTCAAACGAAAATTAGAAAGAAAGAAAAAGGGAAGAGAAATTAAAATAACAAGTTTAGAACAAGGTATTTTCCATGGCTTCTGAATCCATTCTGAGGTGGAATATGCGAGCTAATATTGTAGAATTTGGCTTATCTTGTGAAGAAACCAATGCCATGGAGTTAACTTTCCAGTACTCACCATTCCTCCCGATCTTCTTATCTCCATAGATCACCCTTTTCCCTTCCTCTCTCTTTTCTTCAATTCCACCACCATCTGCACTTGAAATTGAAACTTCTCTCCAATGGCACCATATTCTCCACATGATATAAAGCATCACCAAGCATATCACTGTAGAAGTGAAAACAATGGCCACTATAATACCCACTACTTCAGTTTCGGAAAGCTGCTTTTTTTCCTGCCCCACGGATTCAGAGCACATTGCTAATGGTGGGCCGCATAGCTTGGCATTACCCAAGAAAGAGCTGAGTGGAAATATTCCTGGCAAGGTTGAAGGAATTTGGCCCTGGAGATGATTATTTGACAGGTTTAGCATGTGGAGGCTGGTTAGTTTTCCAAGTGATGGAGGTACTTCTCCTTGGAGTTGATTGGAAGAGAGGTTGAGTCTTTCTAAGTTGACAAGGTTTCCAAGAGATGATGGAATTTCCCCAGAGAGGAGATTTTTACTCAAATCCAAGATCACTTGTAACTGAGTAAGCCTTCCTAGCTCAGATGGTATTGAGCCTGTCAAGATGTTTTCTGAGAGCCTCAGTTCATAGAGCTTCTTGCACTGCTGGATTGTTGAAGGAATGGAGCCAGAAAGGTTGTTTCTTTGCAGAGTAAGAACATTGAGAGAAGTTAGATTTCCAATCTCTGGTGGGATCTCTCCTGAGAGAGTGTTGCTATGTAGAGAAAGTTTGAGTAATGTTGAACAGTTTCCAAGCTCAGCAGGCACTGTGCCATAGAAACTATTGGATGAAAGGTCCAACTCCCCAAGTTCTTGTAAGCTCCCTAACCATGGAGGCATTGTGCCATTGAAGTGGTTATTATTAAGTAAAAGGTGTTGGAGTTTTGTACAGCTTGAGAGTTGAGATGGCTGCAGTCCTCCTGAAAGATTGTTGAACGACAGATCAAGAAAGTTGAGCTGTGTCAGCTGGTTAAATATGGGAGGGATGTTGCCAGTAAGATGATTGTGTGCAAGGCGGAGGCGGCCGAGATTTCTTGACAAGGCTAGTGTAGAAGGAATGGGACCTGAGAAGCTGTTGTTTGTCAAGTCTAATACAGTCAGAGAATTTGAACCAGAGAGAGGATAGATAGCTCCACTGAATCTGTTGTGAGAAAAATTTATGATTTTGAGGTTTTTCAGAAGGAACAGAGAAGTGGGAAGAGGGCCTTGGAAGGAATTGTTGTAAAGAGTGATGGTGCTGAGTTCTGAAAGGAACCTGAATGTTGGTGGCAATGATCCAGAGAGTTTGTTATCAGCCAAGGCCAATAACTGAAGCCTTTTGCAGTAACCCAAGCTTGGCGGTATGGGACCTGACAGATAATTCTGCCTCAGTTGCAGCAGAACTAGATTCTTAAGCTTCCCAATGGTGGCAGGAATGGACCCTGTAAAATGGTTTCCAAAGAAATCAATTTCTGTTAAGCTCGTGCAGTTTGTTAACTCTCTGGGTATATTTCCTGACATCTGATTATCATAGAGGTAAATGACCCTCAACGCCTGTAACTTCTCAATCTCCACAGGAACTTCACCTGTAATCATGTTGTCAAACAGAAAAAGATTTTCCAGTTTGCTCAGGTTTCCTATTTGAGGAGGTAGAGTACCGGTAAAGCTGTTATTATTGAGTATGAGATCTGTCAGGTTCTCTAGTTTGTCTAGGAGGGATGGTAGCTCTCCTTCAAACCTGTTATCAGAAAGGTCTAATTGTTGGAGTGAAGAACAGCTCAGTAGCTCCAAAGGAAATTTGCCTGAGAGCTCATTTCGAGCCAGAAGAAGTTGTTGAAGATTCGAATTTCTTAGGCAGAAGTTGCTTGGGATGCTACCTGTCAAATCATTGTTAGCTAGAACAAGGGCTTCAAGATTCATTAACTGGGTATTGAGAAGGCTTATGCTTCCTGAAAGGTTGTTTCTTGATAAGTCAAGCTTCTGGAGCTGAACCAGCTGGTTCAGCTCAGAAGGAATTTCACCACTTAATTCATTCCCAAGCAAATTCAAGTACTTGAGATTGGAGAGACGACTTAATGCAATAGGAATTGAGCCAGAAATGCTGTTATTTGCCAGATTAAGAATTTGCAGTGATTTAAGCATTCCAATCGATGAAGGGATATCTCCTTGGAGCTGGTTGTTTGATGCAGCAAAGTTTTGGAGTCCTTCACAGCCATGAAAAATCTCTTCTGGTATAAGGCCATTGAGGCTGTTGTTCTGCAAATCAAGAGATATTAGATGCTTCAAATTACCAGTCTCAATTGGAATGCTTCCATTAAATTGGCAATAAGCAAGACCCAATACTCTCAACTCTGTCAAGTTACCAATGGTTGGTGTAATTTCACCTGTTAACATGTTATCTCCTATTCTAAGAACTTGCAACTTCTTCAGTAGACCTATCTCTGCAGGAAGCTTACCAGAGAGATAATTTGTATAGAGGAGAAGCATCCTTAGATTTTGCAGCTGCCCGAGCTCTGGAGGTATTGGTCCACTTAGGGAATTTGAGGACAAATCAAGTGTTTCAAGTGAAGTGAAGCGCCCCAAATCATGTGAGAGTGAGCCTGATAGTCTTGAATCAGACAGATTCAAGCCCAGAATTCTGGTCTGATCATCTGAACATGTCAGTCCATTCCAGCTGCATATGTGAGAGCTGGGAGACCAGTTCTCAAGAACTCCTGCAGGATCGGTTAGTTCTGATTTAACTCTCAGAAGCCAACTATAAGCAACTGCTGAATTATCTCCAAGAGTAACAGCAAGAAAAGAGCTAAGTGCTGACAAAAACAGAACCAACTGAGACATTTGAATGCTGTCCATATGAAAATGGATGGCCAAGATGTTCAAGTATCAGATACCAGCTGATTCGAAAGATTCAGTGTTGCTAGACAAAATTATTGGAACAGAAAGTATGAAGGGGTGAAATAGAAATTCGAAAGGGGAGAATTTGTAGTGGAGATTATACAGGTTTAAACTGCTAGGATGATAGAAGCAAGGAGTTTATATACTTTTATTGAAGTAGGCCTACCTAATCAGTTTGTAAAGAAAGGAGGTGATATGCATAAAGTAAGTAGGCTTTTACCTCAAATTTTGTAAAAGGTATATATGGTAGTTTCTTCTCCATTTTTTTTTTTTTTTTTGTTTTTTTCAAAAGGCAATAATGGCCCATTGTAGCATGTTTTAGTAGCTTGTGAGATGGGCAAGTGCATGGAGATAAGATAGTTTCTTGGGCATGCTGAAAGAACAAAAAGTTGAGAGAGAGACCCACTTGCTGAAGTGAATTCAAGAAGTGGTATTTTCTCTAGGCTCTATCTGTGAAGTTTAGGTTGGATATCCACCATATAAATAATAGATTTCCTGTACCCCCCTCCCTCCAAAACAAACAAACAAAAAAATAAAAGAGATAAAATTTTGTTTTTGAGTCTATTAGAAGTATCCCCTAAAATCAAGTTTGTTTGACTTTGTAAGAGATCTGGTCAATTGAACTTCATGGAATGTCAACCAAATAGGTATAAACCCATTATGCTATTGAAATATTAGGATGCTCCACAGGAGCAGAGCAGTAAGGTGAATAATTGGGCACCCTATGCTGTTGATCTAGCTTAATGGGCCAGTCAATGGCATTTTTTTAACCATTAAATATAAAAAGATAAATGACATACAATCAAGGAACCTGCAGTTTTATACTTTTCTCTTATTTATTTCCTTTTGTGTCTCCAGTCTTTCAAAATTCTAAAATGATTTTCCTTTGTTTAACTCCCCTTCAATCTGAACATAGACTGTTCAAATATTAATCTCCTCTTTCTTAACCTAAACCACCTAATTCCAAATAAAATACAAGAACAAAACAGAAGAACAAAACAACCACATTCATCACTTTTCCAGTAGTTACCAGCTGCAGCAATTGCATGTGTTCAATTCAGATAGATACAAGAGCATGTGAGGTTTGGTATTACACATTCAAAGAATGCTGCATTGCCCTAATAAGCCTAATTATATGTAGGGGGCAGAAGAGAGAGATGGCCTATAACTTTAATGAAAGGATTATTCCTCCTAGAAAACAACCCAAACAAAAGAGGACAAAGAAGTTCACCTCAGTTGGATTTTCTATGATGTAGAATTGTGTCCTCTTAGCTCTCACTTCTTGCTTTATATTCCTTTTCACCTTTGCTTAGTTTCTCAGGATTGAAGCAAAGGCAGCCACTATGGATGAAAGCCCAACTAGGTTTGTCCCATCAACATCCCGGCAAGAAAACAAAGTATTTACCTCCCTGGACCATATGTTACCCCAGTGCTTACTGTTCACTTTCCATATGCAATATGTTGTACTTTGGAAACATCTTCATGTGCGGAAATTCACATGTTTTGAATAATACTAGGTACCATTTTTTTATCTTCCTAAAATCCTCATAAAGCTGATGTGACTTTTAAAATCACCATTAAATTTTAGATAAATCATACTTGAATTTTGATCCAATGATAATTTTGAAAGCTACATCAGCTTTAGGAGGATTTTAGAAGGATAAAAAGATGGTATCTAACATTACTCATATTTTTCTCGCATGCCATCAAATTCAATTTGTTAAATAACCCATTTAACATTCTCTTCATATTCTGCCTACATCTGCTGCAGGAGCAGAAAATGATATATATCAAGAAAGATTCCTCTTCTTTCGGTCATAGATGTTAGAATATATCTTTCCATATTAGGTTGATATGTTTTCAATATTAAAATATTCTCTATTAAGTTTGATTGAAATCTTTTGATTATCATATTTCTATTCTTTCACCTACCGAAAACCCTATTTTACAGCATTTAATAAAAATTTGACATATCAAGTAAAAACATTAAATATAATGAAGATGAAAATACCGTATCTTTAATTCAAATAAATTCCATATATTTTTCCATTAGTTCTAATTCAACGCCCACCATCCACCACCAACCCTTCCACCCACCTCCAAGCCCTCAACACCTGAGTCTCCAAAACCAACCAAGACAGCGGCTTCGGTGATTTTATCAATGTGTATTTTGCCTATAAGTTATTTTGTCAAGAAGAAAAATTATTTGGTGTGCAGAATTATATTATTTTTTAGTATTTCAAGTTGATGTGTTTACTTCCTATTGTAGAGTGCAAAATACCCAATTTACACCAGTCTAATTGAAGTTATTCTCAAGCGTTAATCAAGTAAATAAGAACAAGATTCCTTATGTTTTTTTTTTCTCTCTCTTTACTTTTGATTTGCTTTTCTTCTCTTATTTTATTATTTCATATAAAATTCTGAAATAGCGAAGAAGACATATTAAATCATCTTATAAAACGTAATGTCATATATCCAAACTCCATAAGACAAATAGATAATTCCATGGGAGCTTTTCCATGGAGCTTTATGCTAAAACATTACCTACCCTGAAATTTAAAAGGAATTGAGCAGAGGAGATGGTTAAGTTCAAAAATTTAAAATAACAAAGAGTCAAAGGGCAATAATAATTCAATAGACGTGCTGCCAAAAGAGAAGGTGCATGATTGTAGACATTGATCATAATAAGAAACTAATCATATTCTGTTTTCTTTTTTCTTTTTTTCTTTTCTGTAATTGTTTTTCTCATTAAAAGAAAAAAGGGTCCCAAGAAGAAGCTACTTTTTTTCTGGAAAATACGTACAAACTTTCTATAAGAAATAAAACCCATCATTGACTGAAGGAAATCGATATTTCCAGCAATTCCTCTAGCCCAAAAAAAAGAAAAAAAGAAAGGTGACTAGCCTTAAAAGCCTGTTTGAGATTGCGTTTGAAAAATAGAGCTTTTAAGTCAAAAAGAACTTTTGGAAAAAAGCTTCATTTTTTAGCTTTTGTAGTGTTTTTTTTTTGGCTATTTTTATGATTTTTTGACCCTTAAAAGTGCTTTTAATTTTTTTACCAAACAAATATTTTTTTCTTCAAACGAACTTTTTGGGTGTTAAAAGCATTTTTAGGCCTCTCAAACGTCTTTCAAACGCAATCTCAAACAAGCCCTTAGTATTATTTAGTGCCAAATCCCAACCAATATTCGTTGATTACGTTGTCTGCATAGACTCACTGCATAGTTGTAATTTGTTTTATTATTATTATTATTATTTGGAAAGAAGTTGGTTTTATTATGTTAATCTGCCTTTTGATATGCTAGACACATCATAATTGTTTTGTTTATATTAGATGTGGCTATGACGTCTTTATTGGCTTTGTTTGTCAATTTTTTTAATGATGTTTTTTTGATTTTGTTTTTATTTTTTAATTTATTTTAGAAAGTGTTTGATATAAAAGTGAAAACAATATTAATTCTTGGAAAAAAATGAAAAATCAATTTCTATAGTTTATCTGATTTACAATTAGCTATTAAAATGAACTCAGAAATTCCTGAAGTATGAAAAAAAAATTTACTTTCTCCAGTCAAATTATATCCATTGAATTAACAAATTTTGTTAATGTAACATTGACTTAAATAGAACATGTGTCATAATTATTAATTTTATTGGTCTTAATATGTCACACCAGCAGAATCTATTAATTCAGTTGACGGAATTTGAGCGTAGGGAGTAATTTGTATTTTTTTAGATATTACATGGAGCTAATTGTAAATCAGGTAAACTAAAGGAACTAATTTTATATTTTTCACTTATAAGTATTTTATATTTTATGTTGTTTGTTAAAAATAAATAAATAAATAAATTTTTTTTCAAAGCAAATCAATTTGGTTTTGTTCTCTTGGAAGCAAATTATTTCTCGGTGCCTATTAATGAATGAGGCTTTGACCCCTAGAAGATAATGTCGGAAAAATAACTACTAAAGCTTCGCCAGCGTTGGACAACCACATACACTTGTTTCACCACACGTCTAAACAAGTAATAATGATAAATCTTAAATTCAAAAAATAAAAAGTAATAATGATAAATCTAAAATTTGTGGAGTGTTTGGATAGTTAGGAAAAGAAAAATGCTAGTCATACGTGCATTTTGAGCTCGACTAGTTCATGCCGCACCGTCATGTCAGCATCCAAAAATATTTATTGACGTAATACTACCATTTTAGTGAAAGAAAAATTATCCAACTTCTTTTATGAGTGACCGATTGACTAACCCAAACAAGGACGGATTGCTTTAAAATATTTTTATATAATTAAGTATTTATATTTTTTTTAGACTAATAATTAGGTTTCAGCTCTTATCAAAATTAGACTTGACCCCTCATTCATGCTTTAACCCCTTTTAATAAAAAGTCCTGATTTTCGTCCCTAGTGGTTGACCACCCCAATCTCTCCATCGAGAGTAGTCCCGACCACCCTTATGTGGTGGTAAGGAGCGGCATCGACTAGGAGAATGTGTGTAATTTTCTTTTTTTTGACTAATGTGGTAGTGACATGTCAGCGATAGCATATAAAATGCATGCACGGCTTGCATTACTCTTAGAAAAATAATAAATAATCAATTATTATTCCCTATATTACGAGTATTTGTGTCACATGAGAAAGGGGAAATCAAACTTGGTGAGTAATAGATTGGAAAGCTTAATGCAATGGGAGTGCTTGCGGGATGAGGGAGGAGTGGACTAAAGGCTAAAGCCGCGGTCGGCAGTCCCCCACTCCCTTTTTTTTCTTCCACGCCATTTATCAGCGAAAATGAAAATTTAGTGAAAGTGCAATGCATTTTGATGATAAAAGGTCAAAAAGATGCACCCAATTCCTTTTCTCCAGCTAGCTAGAGAGTCCCTTAAGCCAAATTCATATACATGCCGTCAAAATTCAAGATAAGAGAGAGACTTTAGTACCATTTGTGAGCTATCCAATTGTCAATGGTTTACAATTTGAATGAGGATTTTATGTACTTAATTATTCAAATTACAACTTTTATAGAGTTGGGGACTGAAGGGCCCCACTTGCCCTGGGTGGGTGAGAGGATGTCTGGGGCATATGGGGGGTAAGTAGGCCTTGCAGCTTCCCTCTATATGAAACTGTTCAAATTGCAAGCAATTCAGACACCTCTAACGTAAGAGATCCAAATCCTTATAATTCACCTAGTCATTTTCTTCTATTTTCCTTTTCTCTTGTTGGACATTTTTCTTCTTCTTATATAGAACAAACAAAAGCTAAGGGAGATCTTTCCCACTATCAATGACGATGGAGTGGCGGAGCGACAGATGAGAATGCATCCAATGTGGCATTTGGAGGCAACCCATTTTGCCACTTGGTCTGACTTCCCAATGGGAGATCAATGCAAGAAGAATGGTGAGGAGTGTTTCTTCGATGATGAGAGGTTGAGTGACGCACTTGTAGTACAGTATAATTTGTCCAAAACATCATATTTACTTACAAACTCATTAAGTTAATGAGATATCGAGCTCAATTTTGCATCAAGAAACCCTGTTAATTGTCACCATGCTTAAATATCATAGTGCTTATCCATCCTCAATATTGCTAATCAACATCTACTTTTTTATAACCCCCCTTGTCAAAGTAGAAATGCCCACTTCTTGGCCTTGCACGATTGAATCATCAACTACATTGCTACACGCTACGTGGTAGCTACTTTCCTATTTCTGTTCCTGTATGGAATTGCATTCACCAGTCAGATTTGGCGTCTCAATGTCATTTCCATAATGCTCCAACACTCGGCGTGCACCGTCATCTTTCACCAATGTCATTTTCTGGTCCATTGCCCAACACTTGAAATTTACATTTCCCAAAAAGGACTTCAAAGTTCTTACCAATTATTTGCTTGGCTGAGTCACCTCTGAACTCAGGTGGTCATAGCAGAAAATATGAATTCTCCCAGAGTTGTTATTTGTTTAGAGCCCAGATATTGAATTCAAAAGAGATAATGGTGACTCCTCTTCCATTTTGCTTCATTTCCAAAGCACACACGCTTGAAAGTTTCCATAAAGAAATGCTTGGTTTTCCTAGACATTTTCCAAAAAATTGGTTAGTTTGTGTCACGGTCCCATGTGATCTATTGTTTTAATAAATAAAGGCAGAAGGTAATGGAATCGTGACACATTAGTTTGGAACCAAATTTTTGGAAAGTCTTGGAAAATATGTCCTGGGTTAACACAGAAATGAGAGGAAAATGGAAAGCACCCACTGAACATATATGTAGCAAGTATAATATAGTATCTAAAAGCAGCTCACTGCCCGCATTTAACACACTAGTCCAACGAAAGGATTTTCAGATACCAAAGTTGAAGCAAATTATTCAGCTGGACAAAATTTGTGACAAATGGATGATGTTTTAACCATTCTAGATAACTTCAAAAACGCACATTTGTCGGGAAATGGCCAATCTATGGAGAAAATGAGTTATATACAAGCAATAGTGGAATTCAATGACCATGGAGAAATAGAGCACATTAATTTTTCCAATTCAACTCTCTCCAGCAATTAGAATTTTCCTTCACAATATTCTGCAATTACCTTTTAATTTCCTCTAGACAAGTCAAATGCTTCAATACCCTTTTAGTTTTGAGTTCCCAGCAGAGCATAACTAAACCACAAAAGAGTCGGACTGCACCAGATTTATTGAAGACCACCTGTAGCATTTGTTCTCTATTAGGTCGGATGATTGTTTTACCCATTGTTTCCTGAAACTCATGTCTCACTGCACAGTCATGGCAGTAGAAGGGAAGAACCTCATGAGAAAGCTTGAGAGAGACCAAATGCAGATGACTCCAAGGAATTGGAGGACATTAAGAAGAGTACTTAGAGAGCTATTTATTGCCAAGTTGTGTGAGGTCATCTCAGCTCCCCTAACTGTAAATGACAGGGCTGTCACCAGTTGTGCTGCTCTATTCAGCTGGTGCAATCTATAAACCTGCTAAGCATAAAGAATCTCTTTACTTTATGGACTTTCAAATGTTTAATGAAGAGAATATGAACCAAGAAGGAAAAAAAGAAAAGAAAAAAAAGATTGAAAGCCATTTGGTCAATACTAAACAGAGACATGATTGCCTACCTGAAAGTCGGAATATTTATGAAGGAAAAAAAATAAAATAAAATAAAATTATAACTGTAACATCCCAGTGTGGATCAAAATTTATTTTTTTATCCATCCTCAATACCGAAAAAGATTGTAAACAAAATTTGGTCAGCAATGAGTCATGATTGCCGTACCTGAAAGATAATTGGAATAACAGACCATGAAGGTGACTTCTTATATCTTGCATACTGCTCAAATGCAAATTGGACAACAATACCAACCAGGTATGGAGCGAGAGTAGCAGACGCGGCAGGACCAGTCCAAGGCCAGACGAAGCCCATTGTCACCATAGGAATTATTAAACTAAGCACCAAGGCAGCTACAGAAGAGATTCGCTGTCCTCTATGAGAAGCCAGGGTTCTGTGAGTGCCTGTAGCAGAATCAGGTTCAATAGGCCTCCTTATGTGGTCTATTAGAAGAAGAAATACAGCAACTCCACTGTAGAAAAGTGCTTCTGTAAAGAACAATATGAGGAAATCTGCAGATGGAGATCAAAGGGAAAGTTAATGAGAATGAAACGATTTGGACCTATTTGGTTGTGTTTTCAGAAGGGAGTAATATTACACTTTACAACTTATCAAAAAAAAATGTAATATTACACTTTACACCCATGTCACACTGGCTGATATGGTGTGTTTTAAGTGGCTTAGACTTTTGTTTTATTTAGGTGGTTGACATTATAAGCTACATAAAACACATCATATCAGCCAATATAACATGGATATGATAAAAGGAAAGAGAAGCATTATTATTTTAGAAGACAAGTTTCAAAACCTGTTTTCAGAGAACAAAAAAAGAACTTACAAATGGCTAATTCTCTAGCATTAAGTCCCAAAAGTTAGGTGACTGCCAATCCACTCCATTTTAAATTACATCCTACTTTATCTTCAGAACTTTTACAACCATTTACACTATCTCCATCCATCCTTGTTGATAATTGCTCTTTCCTTCTAGAAAATCTCTCGACCATTACCAACTTTCAGTATGTCTGAAGTTTTCCATGTCTGTTGAATCATCTCTCTTGAATTAGTTTTCTCAAATACTACCTTAAAACTTTTAGTCACCCTAGGACCATCACGTACACCTACTCCTAAACAATTTGAATAATCTTTGGCTAGTATCACTTCCTTCACAAGGTAATTGCCATGTATCATGTGTCCCCATTTCAAAGTGAGTAGCATCAACTTTCACCTTCTATTGCACAGTGGAATATAACTGAAGATACAGGTCACTCAAACCCCTGAAGTGTACCTTGCCTGAAATCAATTAATAAATGATACCTAGCAAGATCTACACATTTCTGGAAGAAAACGATGCAGCAAAATGACCAGCCCCTCCTCCCAAGCAGCCAGGGCCACAGCCAAAGAGAATAGAAAAAACAGGAACTTTTTGTGTCCTTGCATATTGTTTTACTTGATTATTGATTTAAAGCTTGTTAAAAAAAAAGTGTCAAGATTTACGTCAAAAGAAATAAAAAGAAAAATGGAAATCTCAAGACCAACGTAAGAATATGGGCTCACCTGTCAACAAAGAGTCCTCAAATACAGTGGAGAGTATTCTGCGCAAATAAAGTGAGGGGAAAATGAAAGAGGCTACAAGGACAGCCGGACCAATAAACCACAGTAGGCTGTTCTGACTCTTTTGTGGGTTGGATATAGAGAGTTCGTCCTCTCTTTTATATGGAGAGTTGTAAAATGAGATTAAACCTGGTTTTCCACCAGTTCCCACAAAATGGATATATGAGCTGCTTGCAGGAGAGACATCTTCAGCATTAGGCCAATGATTTTCTTGCTCTGATGCATCTAGTTCGATCTCATTGTATTCTGTCTGTTCTTCAGAAATAGCACAGAGAACATTTTGACTCTTCAGGAACCTTCTACTAGAGTTCAGCTTTCCAGCTATGCACTGGCATGACTTCACTACAATACAGTTTTAGAGCAGAATTATTACTGGCTTACTGCTGTGGCACATTTCATAGAATTAATCAACATAAAATTTAAAAACTCTTAGGCAAGGAGATTAACACACAAGAAGGGGGAGGGGAGATTTAAACTAGTGAACTCTGTTTCATAAGGCGTGGTCCCTAGCCGATTGAGCTATCCCTTGGGGACGACTCAATTTATACTAGACAGGTGAAAAAAGGCCTGGCAGCTATAGTCAAATGGAGTCCATCAACTCCCGTGTTACTGTAATTTGTATTAGAGTTGCTCTCAGAACTTCAGGGATATATAAGAATTTATGCTACCTAGTTTGCAGCATAAAGAAAATTGTAGAACTTCAAGAAATATCTAACAAATATGGAAGTTACCTTTAGCATATTTTAGCAGCTGAAAATCATGTTTTTGAATTTCAGGAAATCCTCGTGATAAGCTCAGCTGAACATCAAATTGAAGAGGTTACATAGAAGATCAATGTGTGCAGGGGCACTACATTCATATAGATTAGATTAGAATCAAAAAGCAAGTCAAACAACAAATATTACTCGATAAAGAAGAAAACTTTTATGACTAGTAATACAATCCATTGAGCAAGATGAAACACAATTTCTAGTATGGCATTGTTATCCTACATGACCTTAAACTAGTGACGTGCCGTGGAAAAAATCTATGTGACAAACTTTCAAATTATCATCTATGTCTAACCAAACATGTCTGTGATACAGAACTAACAAAAGAGAGATGGGTCCTTATAGAATCTAAGTCAAATATTGGGTCAGCAACACAATCCTCTAGCTTCCAAGAAGCCATGCTTTTAAATGTAAGTTTGAATGCTAAAATCATATCAAATTATCACCATTTTCTCAGGAGCCAACCAAAATGACTTATGATAAAAAAAAAATAAAATAAAATAAAATAAAATAAAATAAAAATAAAATAAAAACTACTAAGAATCCCCCAGTAATTGTCATAAGCTTCGTGTACAAATTTGAACATAAACCAAGAAAACAGATTACGCATTACAACAGAGGCATAGTAACAATTCATTCTCTCTTACATGTAACATATACCATTAGGCCAAATGACAGATGTTACTTAACCAAAGCAACCTCAACCGATACTTTCTTTTCTATCATTTCTAAAATCAATACACAGTAAAGAAACACTATGAATCAAATTCACCAACCAAAGTAAAACCTTTCAGCTATTGAAAAACCCTAAACCCTACTAACAGGTACCCATAACAAGAACCTTCACATTCATGGGAAAAATAAGTACATATTTTCAGAGTAACCAAACATGACTAAAATCATTACCCGCGAAATTCTCCTAGACTGGGAAGGAGAAGAAACAGAAGCAACCAAACAAGAAAACGAAGAGCCAATTTTCAGAGTCATATCTGAAAGCAATAAGAACCAAAACAGAGTCTATCACAGACTAAAGCTCTCCATGTTGATGAGTTTTTAACGCGAGCCCATTTAAATTGGAGGGTATTTACGAATACCCGTATGAAAATTTTCTCGAGGAAAAAAAAAACGGTGGGAAAGTGAAAAATTCGGTGATTCTGAGACGTGGGTTTTGAGGAAGAGAGAGAGAAAGAGAAGCTTGTTTTGTTTCTTTCGTGGGTTCAAGCGGGTTAAGGTTTTGTACAAATCCGTCTTGTATGTTGTATCGGCCTCCCACTTTTCACTTATTTTAGATTTTTTTTTTTTTTTTTTTGTCTTTTTCTTTCTCATTCTTTTTCCATTTTCCTCTAGTTGTTTTATAATTTTAAATTTAAGTTGGTTTTGTTGAGGCTTCTATTGAACAATCAACCTATTAATTCCAATAATTTTTGTACGATAGAGAGGATATGTAGTTTGTGAAAACCCAGAGAATTTTTTTTTTTTAATTTTTGTCAGCACAAGAAGAAGAGAAGAGATTCAAACTAGTGACTTCCATTTCCATTTTATAAAGCGTAATCTCCAACCGATTGAACTATCTCTTAGGATAAGAAATATTCAAAGAGAAAATTGAATCCTCTTCCCCTTTTCTCCCCGGCGCTTCATTCATCTCAAAAGGCACAACTTTTGAAACATATTTATTGATCATAAACCCTTCATGAGTTCAGAAACTGGATTGTGAAGCAAGAAGGTGCAGCTGATAGCCAATCAGGTGGTTGCAAATTCTTGGCCACCTCAACACCGACAATGTAGAAATTAAAAAGCAAGCCATCTAAATAAGAAGAAGAAGAAGAAACCACAGAAAAAAAATAAAATAAAATAAAATAAATAGCCATCTCTACTTTGCCGAAGCCTTCAAAGCATCACTATTTTCAGAGAGACTGCGAGGGAGAAGTTATGATCAAGCATATGACCAAGTGAAGAATGCTTCCCAAATCCCAAATACAGCAGAAAAAGGGAAAGAACAAAAATGAAACACCCAAAACCCATTAACGAATCAGTACTGGAATTTATATCACTTCCATCTACCTCAAGAATATAAAAGAGCAACAACCGAATACAAAAAAGAAACAAATTAATAGGGAACTCATCCAAGAATAAGAGCACCACCTTAACAGATTTACAGAAATCGATCAACCTGTGCTGATCCTCAACTTGCATGAGACAACCCAGTCTAAAATGGGGTTGGCTAGATCTGTCTCAAAAATCTTAACCGTTTGGGACACAATCAGAAGCTACTCTGAATTGAGCCATTTCCCCTCACTGAAAAACTTTTTGCTCAAAGTACAATTCCAATAATTAAAGGAGATTAGCCCTCTTCAGGAACCTGATTGTCCGGCAGTAATACGGCCATATTGATTCCACATAATCAAGATACCTCTCCACAATCCACTCTTGCAATTCTTTCATCCTTTTTCTTGATAATTCTTTGTAGTCTAGGTTCTTTATGTTCACTACAGGTTGCCAGAAACGAGCTCGTACATCTTCTTTAAGCTTCCCACTTGCAATATAGCTAAAGGCGACCATGCAGTAAGTGGGCAAATTCTTAATTACTGTAAGAGTCAGCTTGAAGCTGAAGACATAGAGAGAGCACACCCATTGAAATATCTTGATGTTGAGAGCCATGATAAGGGGCCCTAAAACCCACAAAGGAGTCAGTTCTTTTGAAACTTCAACCCCATAAATCACATTAACTGCCAGGTACAAAGGTAAGCTGCAGATTAAACAGCGCAAATTAGAAGCAACAAAGATGTATGTAACTTTATTGTATTGTCATGGAACACACTTATCAAAATAATATGACACATTTAAAGCACAACAAGAGTTACCTCAAGTTAGATAGATAATGCCAAAAGACTAAACTATGATACTGCAAGCTTAAGTTGGTGATCAAGATACCATTAAATACTGAAACTTAAGAATTTTATATTTTAATAACAATGAATTCATTTCCCCTTTTCTCAGTCATAATAAAAAAGAATGATAAAATTATTTAACGTACCAGTGAGACATTCAATAACAGTTGCATGCCGCAATTATATCTTTTCGATTTCTAAAATACTGATACTAGGCTCCATTAATCAAAGTACCAAATCTCCACAAAATTGCAGATGATCTCAAAAAACAAGGAAGCACCAACTTGCTAGAGGTCAAATTGGGATAGCACTAATGACCCGTAGGCAGCAACGGAATTAAGAACTGATAAGAAAGCTTAATGAAATTGAAGAGTAGACATCCCTTCATTATTAAGTAGGAAGAAAACAGTGCCCTAATGTGGTCTTAATTCTAATTATTATTATTTTTTTCTTGTCCTTTCATATATTATAGATGGTCTATTTAGAAATGAGCAAGCTTGCAGGAACCTCTTCAACCTGGTGTACCTGAGTCGACACAAGTTTTGTATGGGTAACGAAATCGAAATGGTGGAAAATCTTTGGAGAACTGACAAAACTGACAGCTAAACACATGCACACGCCCAACACCAATATGTTAATCCATATAAGACAGAATTATATCATGGATAAGAGAAACCCTCACAAGTCATGCAGATCAATAGAAGAGAGAGAGAGTGGCAGACAAAAACCAGTAAACTTACAATATCAGTAAGGGTATCTTTACTGCTGCATCCAGACCCAGAAAGTAGCACCAAGCCGCTTTTAGAATCTCGCCTCTTTCCTTCTTTTGAGTATCATGTTGAGATTCTGACATCTCCCTTAAAGGTGGTTCTCCTCCCAAAACTCCATCCCCCACTTGACTTGGTGACTGTGTGCGCAACATTGTTAACCATTTCTTGAATAAATTATGAATAGCAGGGGAGGATACAATGCTCTCATTTGCTTCAGAGGTATAAGAAAGTGGAATGTCATTTGCCTTTGGAGATTCCAGTATGGTATCCTCACTCTCTTTTAGTTTAACAGAATTCTTAGGAACCTTTGATCCACTTGCTCTGCCTGCCGATTCATCATTTTGGGCATTGCCTTTGAAAGCTGAAATTCTCAAAGGTTTAGGCTTTCCTCGATGGCGAGGAGACGCACCTACACTGTGGAAACAAGTTTTCTGATTTATTAGACCAAGATAAATGAAAACTGTATGTGTGGGTGTGATCACACCTGCACATACGTGTGAAAGAATTCCAAGGATGCAAGCAAGTAGCAGTGACAACGTTTAAATACTAGAAAACCACAGAGAAGTTAATATATATGTTACAATAATTCAAAAAACATCTAGATGTCCCATGAAAATTAAAAGCATACTTATTTCACCCTCTGCATTTTCGAATTTCAAGATCATCTACCCTTGCAACAGAATTGTATAGTAAAACCTATACAAGCTAGAAGACTTAGCAATACTAATATATGCAAAAATTTGCATTTCTTGATATCCTAAAACAACCATGGATGGTAAATTGGAAAATTCTCATCCATGACGCCAAAAATAACATATCAGATCGAACTTAAATAGTAAGGAAAAACACAATGGGCTTATTCAAATTACATGGACTATCCAAACATTACTTAAAAGCAGTTAAATCTAATGATGAGAAAGAGAAATGGTTAACAACCACCCGCCAAGCATCTGTATATAAAATTTTTTCAGGAGATCCTTTTTCTTCAAAAAAGCCAAACATATATCACTCAAATACATGGGAGTGCACAAGAATTTCTTATCCATATGTAACCAGATCATGGAAGAAGTGAATCCCACCCCCCGGGCCCGTGTGCTCTCTCTTTCACCTTTCTTCTCCCAGAAAACTAGAAAAGGAAAAATGGATGGCAAGTAAAACTGATGCATTCCACACTGTGCACAACAGAGGCTAAGAGAGGTGTTACTGAACTACTAGATATTCAAAAACAATAAACTTCAAGCTGAATTAGTTATTGAGAAAGTGTGTAACATGCATGCTAGTGCTTTAGATATAGCCTGAAACTACTAACATAAACACGTTCTTAATTAAAACAAGCACATTCAACCAAGTTCAATCTTCTGGGAATCTTTTGTGACTGTGACTATCTGCATCCTGGACAAGACACAAGATGCAAGAAAAGACCGGACTCGTGACTCATTTCAATTACAACTGTACCAAAAAGCCTTTTTATTTTCTTGGATATCACTTCACAGTAGCTTTAAGTCTAATGATACTTAATTCTTTCCAACCATGTCAGAGACCTCCTCCAAAAAATTACTCTTTTACAAATCTTTTTAACGATTATCTCTCGTATTACTTGCAGTTTCATCAAAAAGACTTTTTATTTTTATGCCAGAATATTATAAAAATAAAATAAAATAGAGAGAGAGAGATGTCCAATATTCAATCATGTTGATAGAAATTAAGACTATCATAAAAAATGAATTCGCAATTTTCATGTGTTACTGTCTCCTAACCAATCAGAGACGTGTTACTGTTGCTTGATCAATAAGAGGTAGCATGGAAGATCCATGCAATTAAAACATTATTTGTAATTATTATCAAGTACATAATTTTTCCTTTTTATGTGGGCTTCCAATCTTCTACTAATATTTTCAGACAAGTGGCATGGTGAATCCAAGCTGCAACATTCAACTTCGTGAACCACACTACCTGTCCAAAATTCGACTTAATGTAAAATGAAGTGATTTGCTTCCTCCAAAAACAGCCTGCCTCTTGAAAGTAAATATTATCCTTGCTAGCTAAAAATATAATAACAATGCATATGTTTTTACATCTATAATCAACAAAGTTAATGCTGTTGTGAAGTTTCAAGCATTCTCTTACATATATTTCACGTCTTAACGTTTACATTCTTTCAAAAACCAAGGCCTTTCTTAGCTCAACTAAGGTCCCCAGAGTTGGCCCTTGCAACTTGTATTATTAACCTTTAGCATCTTGATCTGACAAGACAAACTCACGTATCTTATTTCTTAACCTTGTGGAGTTCAGGATGTGGTTGCAGAAGTGGACCCATAGCTGAATAACAGAAAGTCTGCAGATTTCTATACAGAGAAATGCTAAGGGTACAAACTCTTTTACTAACAGATGATTACTAACATGATGTGAAGCTTATTCATTGGTATTCGTAGCATTTTTTATTTATTTATTGTTTAGAACCTCTCCAATGGATAAGCTCCACATCATGTTAATACCCGTATGTTAGTAAAAGAGTTAATACTCCTAACATTTTTCTTCCATAAATCCATTAACCATTAAACATGAAAACCTAAACATTAGCAATTTGAACAGATTGATTACTTGAACCAACAAACATACAAGCAGTGACATATTCAATTATACTCGGTTTATATACAAGAATGCCAGAACAAGGACTTAAGAAGGAAAATTCTCACCTTAAACTAACATTGCGCTTTAATAAAATATGTCTATCTGCTTTCCCAATCACGTGAAATTTTGTTACATACTGCTTCAACTTTATATCTTTGCTCCATGATAATGGTCTTGAGGGAAATATAGCATAAGAACCCTGAAAAGCATAACCACATCACATGCTTTCGTGGGATTTTTAACTAACATCAGATGGACATAGAAAGTTAGAAGTCACCACAGTATTGACATTATGGTTACTCCAGATATCTTGGCACATATGGAAAATGATACAAGCACATCTATGAGAAAATTTCTTGAACATGATCAGTAACTTTTCTATGTTCTATGACTTAGTTTTGATCTTTGTAAAAAAATGAGACAACGCATCTACATTGCTGCTTCAATTCTGCCTAGATGCTAAGCTTTAAATACTTCCCAGCATTGCAACCAGTGCAAGAACTGATCATTGATAAAAGCACAAGGCATCATCACTGACTTAGGGATTCAGATGCTCAGCATAATAATCAAACTACAAACTAGAACGAAAAAAAAAAACCATGACTTTAAAAATTTACCAAGTGAATAAATCTACTACTTTATTAAACTTTCATTAGAGTATGCCAGAATTAAAGGTGTATCACAAAAAAAATCAATTGACTGATGCGGCTTTACTAGATGCCCGACATAAACATTGTCCGCCCTTAAAATTAAAACCAAGCAAAACTGATCCCATCTCCATTCGGCCTGCAATCTAAAGTTCTTTCAAACAACACAACATTCTTGGGGTGCTCAAGCTGGTTCTTTTCCAAAACATAAATTTAAAATATAAGAAAAGAAAACACATGAACACACAGGATTTAAGAAATCCATGTAAATAAATATAGGTTACGTCGTGAAAGAGTGGTACTAATGTGGAAGTTAACTTAATATACCTTTGGCTCTTGACTCTGTTCCTCAAAGCCCATATAAATATATAGATGAAGTAGTCAAGGTTTTCTTAAATTACCTGCATTTGGTGGGTTACCAACGCCATTGTCTCACCCTTAACCACCAATCATTTATTTAGCAGGGCCTAGTTCAAAAAAAAAACCACAAGTAACACGCATTTATCCATCGAGATAATATAACCGGCCAATTCAAACTCCCAAAAACATAACACGACCTACCATGCTACTTAGAGAACAAAAAATACTATAAGACACAAAAACTTAACCATGTTCACCATATAAAAGTAACCCATCTCAATATTACTATACTAATAAGTTTATACAGCAGAATTCACACTAACACATCTAAATATTACTCAAAATCGAAGAATTATTGAAAACCACATATTCTAATATCTGTAACAACGTAATAAACTTTCCAAGTCAGCTAAACCCATGGAATGCCAACTTTGACACGGAAGCAAAAAAACCTCTCGAAGACTCGACAATTCTTTGTAGCAACACAGCAAGAGGAATATGCAATTACCAATTATACAATTAGAAACTAAAGCTGACCTTTTCATTTTCTTAGGAAAATAAAAAGAAAAACCCAAAAATGTAACACTTCAAATTATTTTTCCTTCCCTGTTTCCTCAATTTTCTCGGCAAACAAACATAATATAACACATTCCCAGGAAAAAAAAAAAAAATACTGTTACAAACACAGAAAGCAAAACCTAAGGATAAAGCGAAAACCAAAATCGGGGTTTATTTTTAATGAATAAAACCAAAAAAAAAAAAAAAAAAAAAGGGTTCCAACAAAATAAACTTAAATTCCATAAATTGAACTTCACAATGACCAAAAAAGAATGTAAATTTACACTAACCTGTGCACTTGAATTCATGAGCTCCTCAAACCCAAGTAGGACGCTCAAAAACAAAAATTGTTACAATTGTGCTAAGAATAACAAACCCTCTTATCTTATTCCCTAAGTGAAGTTCTACGAATAGAATAGAATGAATAGGATAGAGAGAAAAATTGAAAAAGGGATAGGCTTTTTGGGTAATTGAATTTAGGGTTTTTATACGGAGCTTTTTTTTTTACAGTGGATATGATATGATGATGAAGCACCAAGAAACACCAGCGGGTAAGGTTAAGAAAGGCGGTTGAAAAAGAAAAAAAAAAAAAACAATTAAAATGAAAAACGAATTGGTGGCCTTTGTGAAATGACCGTTTGGATGTAGAGAAAAGAAATATTGGATAACTTGAGAGAGTTAAAGGAAGTGTTGGGTCGGACATGGTGGGCTTTGTTGGGATTTGATATATCTCCTTTTTCTAGTTGCTTTTTTTTTTTTTTTTTTTTTTTTTTTTTACATGTCCACACAAGAAAGGAAAGATAAATTCAAACTAATGACTTCCGCTTCTTTTTTTCTTTTTCTTTTTTTGACATGTTCGCACAAGAAAAGGAAGAGGAATTCGAACTAGTGATTTCTGCTTCATAAAGCGTGATTGTCAACCGTTTGAATTACCCCTTGAGGACTATAATGAGAATTGTTAATACACTTGACTGTACCTCTTAATATGGCAAAGAATACAGAATAAAATACGTTATAAATGAAGCGAAATTCTATTTTCAGACCAAGGTCAAAAAAAAAAAAAAAAAAAACTCTAGGATTAAACCCTCAACCTACTTCTAAAAAGAAAACTTATCTAATAAAAGGAGGATAGTTAGTTAGTAAGGTCAAGTGAGTTAAGATGGATTTATAATTAGGATTTTCGTGTCTAGCATAGGGCTAACTATCATGGCTACAAAGGTTCAATTATGAAAATTTATATTTTAGGAAACCTTCAAAATCAGGAAACTTTCTAGATCAATAAAGTTTTTCTCGAACGAAGGGTATTCTCTACACATACAAAAGTATTATGTAATTAAGAAGATTATCAAGAAGTAAAAGATAAGCATCCGTTTAGGTGAAACCCTAATTATTTTATGTATCTATTTGGCATATTGAAAAGTTAGTAGAGCAATATCAAGGCTAAGAATAATTGCACAACACTGAAATTACAGTTACGTGAAGGTGTGACTATTATTAAGTTTTCATGTTGAATGTGCCTTGTAGTTAATCAGTTGGCAATGACACATCCACAACCACGAGGTGTTGCCAGATCCTCAAAGGTTGATTGAACAACTCTAAGCATATGAGGCGTAATTGTATGCAAGGCCACCTTATTAAGGTTACAAAGGATGTGTTTTAAGTTAATGGAAAAGTTTTTATTTTATTTCGAAGTTACATGTATTACACCAATTGATCTTGATCTTGCTCATGTTGTTAAATATTTTTCCTCAAACCAACCATCTTAACTCGATTTGAAAGATTACTTGTTGAACCTTTCGCTCATTCCTTCTTCTTCTTTTTTCCCTTTTTTCAGGATATAAGATGAACGATATAGATGACTAGGATGCATAGGTTCATGGGGTGATCATTGCATTCTTATGATTTATTTTACTTTTGCTTTATCTATGTTATGTGTTAGTAAGTGCCTCAGAGCACAAACATAGAAGAAAAAAAATAAAAAGAACAAATTGACTTGTTTAAGGAGTGTTCAAATGGTTATAACTGACGATTATCGGTTATAACCGATAACCGTAACTACCTTTGGTGGTTATCGTTTTTTTATCGTTTTTTAATAGGCGGTTAGCGGATATTCAATCCAATAACCCGCGATTATAACCGCGATTATAAAAAAGATGAAAAAAAAAAAAAAAGCTTTTTTTGGGTTTAATCTTATTATCCCTCCAAAACGACATTGTTTTGGTGTTTAACACCAAAACAGCATCGTTTTAGATGTTTTATTTCATATTTTATTGATAAAAAATTTAATATATTATTATTATATATGGCGGTTAGAGGTTATAACCGTCTTGTCATACCCCCTAAAACCGCTAACAGCAACCACCTTAGGCAATTAGCTCTTTTTAATAACCGACTACCAAAGCAATTAACGATTAGCAGTTGGCGGTACGGTTATAACTGACCCGCTTAAACACCCCTATGTTATAACAATCATTATGTTCCAACCTTATACTTCGCAAATTATTATTTTTCTCATAACATGCATTATAATGGTCTACAAATGCTTTGGGCATCCTAATAAGTAACCTTGCACTTTTGTAGGTTAACAAACCGGACACTTTTGGACTCAGGGCATTACACAACTACTCAATAGTTATGTATCCATTATGTGGCAAAAAGTTAAAAACACCATTCAAGACTACTTTTAAAAATTCTTTGTATAAGAAGAATTACAAAACCTCAAAAAATGTATGCATCAAATAGCCAAAAAAACTCTATTAACGGTCTCCCTCAAAAAAATTATATGACTTAACAATAGGAGGCTTTCCCACTAGCCCTCCACATTGGCGTCACTCCAGTTCGACCATGCAAAAATTTAAAATCTGCATCAACAAAAGGCACAATTACAACTTATGCAAAAATTTAAAATTTAAAATCTACATCAACAAGATGAACCAGAAAACTTCACTTCATTCCTCTCTGATGTTCCATAGTAAAAAAAGGATAACGGTCACTAAATACAAGGATTAAAAGAAACATATCAAGGGTTCCACAGCAAACAAACTGTGACCAAATTACAATGTCCAGATTAGGTACATTTTCAAAAATAAAAGAAGAAATTAACACATAGAAGTACTTCCCATCAACTCTAAAAATATTTCCCCTAGCATCATCATCATCAAGTTTGCTCCGATCCCTGCTCAACGTACATATGCCATCAATTGACAATTGTTTTTTTTTTTTAACTGTTATAACTGAAAATTCAATCAAATACCTAAAAACATAAATTACCTGGAAACATGCGGGATCAAGGCACCACAAATCGTGGAGTTGTTTACAATCAAAACAAAAGGCTGCCTTCAGAACTTCTATTCTCACTACTCATAACCAGCATCTACTCGATCATTGCTTCTTTGCCGTCCATAAAAGTTCCCCCCACCACGCCTTGACTGAATCTGACCCCTCTCCCTGAACCTCGAACCCGTATTATGAGTTCCATCTTTAAGTCCTTCGGCATTGTTTGATTTGTTATTGTTGTATGGGCCAACTGGCTGGTACTCGTAATGAGCATTGTGTCTCTGCCTTTCCCAGTTTACAGGCACATGAAGATGTTTGCTTTCTTGCCCGGATGAGTTCCAATCTCCACGAGATTCATGCCCTCTGTCAAAACGGTTATTATTTTGGTTTGCACTCCTACGGAACCCTGATGATGACCGTTGCTCATGTCTAACATCCATACTTGCAGGAGCATGTTCAACTGGGCCAACAGGAACATGGCTCGGGGAGAGTGGTCGTCCCTTGAACGAACCCACTTTTCTCCCTCTAGTAGCTTCTTGATACCCTACATTTAATGCTTCTTCTGCATCACTTTTTTCAGAAGGAGATTGATCATGGCGAGGCTGGGATACACCTTCACTATGTTGTGGTGCTTGTGGTACTACACCCTGGGGAGTATTCTCTTTTTTGTTGGTCCAAGCAGCTCCAGCACCTACACTTCGACCACTATTGCTTTTGCTTCCTAGTTGATTATTGGCTGAAAAAGACTGAGATTTGGGTTGCCAATGAGCCGTTGAACGTTCCCCAATACCTCGAGTTTCTTTTGAAGCAGTAGGCAAGTCTGTTTGACTCATCTCAAGGGCTGAAGATTGGGTATTAATTTTGCTGGTGTCTCCACTGTTTATTCTCTTGTGATCAAGATCGTTGTTATGCCCCATGCCTTTCTGTCCCTTGAACGGATGCCGCTTTACTCTACCAGTTACCACCTGATCTTTTACAACAGTAACTCCAACTGATGCAACTGAATCAGAATTGTCGGGAGCTTTTTGTCCATCAGGAGCATTCTGTTCATCAGAATATTTTGGTTGCTCTTTGACTGAACTTACATCAGGCTTCTGAGGTTGGTAATCCTCGATTAATTTTTTAGCATTCCGACCAGGGTGTGAAGAAGGTCCATCATGCATACTTTGCACACTGACCGACTCTGTTGAAACCCGTTGCCACCATGACCCATGTGCTTTTCCCTGTTTATTCTGCTTACCATTCCCATTCCTGGGCTCCAAGGCAGGCCCCACTTTTCCAGCACCTGAGCCAGCAGGTTCAGTACTTTCAGTGCCTTGAGGACTCGAATCTGCTCTCCCAACAGTCTCATCATATGTAGAATGATTGATAGAAGATGCCACTGGTTGTTGAATGCTTCCTTGCTGAGCCATTTCCTTTGCTACAGGCTTTGGTACATATCTCTCAATTTCTGCCCTCTTATTTTTGGGATTACTCTGCACTTGATGTTCACTCTTCATTGATGGAGTAATGGCTTCATCCACAATTTTCTGACTGGCTTCATCAGTGTCAGCTTTGTTCTGTGACCGTACAGGTGCCCAAATAACATCACCGTGGAATTTCTCTGCTGATCTATTAACTTGTGGGTTTCTTGCCATCCTGCGAGAATGCTGAGATTTCCACTGGCTGTTACTCCCTCTACCATGAGAATCCTCGCTGGATAAGGATGAGTGATGCTCCAATAACTGATTTGCATCTTCAGAAATTGTTACTGACTGAATCAAGTTAGGATCCAATTCAGTCTCAGAAGTCATTGCCCTACCACTTTCAAGAGAGGCATTCACAAGATTTGTTTCTTTTGATTCTGACAATGGTAAAGCAGCCATAGATGATGCAGCCTCCACTTTGTGCTTGTTCTTGCCACTCCTGCTCTTCTTTCTCTGATGTATGGAGGAATCAGCCGCTGCATTTGAATTCATAGGCATGCTTGACGACTCAGCCACCGCATTTGGATTTACAGGAAAGCTTGATGACTCAGCCACTGAATTTACATTCACAGGCAAGCGTGTGGACTCGACCACTGCATTTTCATTCACAGACAGGCTTGACTTGCAGTTCAAGGCAATTTCATCGGTAAACCGCCCAATTGATATGGCGACCTTACGCACTGCATTGGCTTCACTATTTGGTGCTTCATTAGTACTGGTGAAAGTAGACTTCTCATTAGTACTGGTGAAAGTAGACTTCTCATTAGAACTCTTCTCTGGTAGAAGATTTTTCTTTTGTTTGTAGCCCACACTCTTATGCTTTGAGACATTACCATCATGAACGTGGGGAGCATTAGTACGATAAGCAACATCAGCGCTATCAGCATCCTGCTGCAAGGACACAGAATGCTTGTGCACTATAGGTTCCTCATTGGTACTCTTAGGTTTCTCTGGAGGTAGTTCACTGGACAAAACAGGGAATTGTTCATCTCTACTGGTGTTGCCCTCACGAATCCGAGGAACTACATTCAATTCTTGCTTATTCTGGATAGCAACACACGAAGCATTTTCTGACTTATGCATTGAACCTTCGTTTGAATGTTTACGCCTATCCAAGTCTTCCAGTTTTGCAAGAGCCCTGGCCTTTTGCTTTCTTGTCCGTTCTTCCTCCTCCTCCCTTAGTTGTTTGGCACGTTGCTCAAGTTCAAGTTCTCTCAATTTCGTACGCTGATAGAGAACACCAATAATAAATCTCAGATATGTAACAACTAGCAGGAAATAAAACAAAATTATATACCTGTACTTGATAATCACTTGGATCACACACAGGGGGAGCAGATTCTTTCTCTTCCCTTGCTTGAGGATACGGCCCAGACTTTTCAGAAGCCTCAGATGTGTAGCGGTCATGCACATGAACATTAGAATTAGTTTGGAAGCGTGAAGTTGATACAACACTGGGAGAATCTATGGCACGAATTTTTTTATGCCGACTATCAGCCTCTTTGCTGTTGATCCCTCCTTTACCATGATTACCAGATCTGCCTTGCATCCCATGTGTAGATCTCCTGAAAATTTGCAAATTAGTATTTTACAAACATCGGAAATAACTATTCATTGTCAGTGGAAACCTTACAAGGAACAGAGAAATAAAAAACCTGGAGATGGTTGTTCCACCAGCAGCTGTAGATTCAAGGCTCTTATCTCCAGCAGAAACACCCATTTCATGGGATGCAGGATTCATAATTCCTGTGGCATGGGTTCTTTCAGTATGCACAAAACCACTACCACCTTCATTTTTAGAATGGTTAGCCTTGGTATTATGAACATGAATTTTATTCTTTTGTTCCTCCCAACCGGTAATGGAGGTAATATCCTGTCCATCAGAAGCCCGGACTTTTGCATTTAATCCCTCAATCTTCCGAATCAAAGTGGAATCTTTAGGAACAACTGAAACAGGTCCTCGAACCTCTGATAAACCAGATGATGCACGTTCCAAATTTCTTGCTGAACTGTCATCAAATGCCTTCATATTTCCCGTGCTTTCAGGAGACTTGACTTTGACAGGGACAGAAGAATGAGACTGTTGGTCATCATAAGTCTGACTAGAAATTTCTTGACCGGGCACCATCCTTCTTGAACCCATCTCGCCGTTGTTTCTGTAATCTGACCTCCAGTCATTCTCCCATGAAGACACTTCCGTTTGATCCCCCTTCTCGACATATGTAGCATTTGTTGTTGTTGTATCCTCCCATTTTTTTTCTTCATTCTTTCCATCCCAACCATTCTGTTGCTTTAAAAGAACTTTGTATGGTCCTTGATTATCATTAGGATGACCAGATTCCACATGTTCTGAAACCAATGTTTTGCCAGTAGAGCTATATCCACCAGATCTTCCCTGGGAATTGGTAGGCTCAGGAGCATTTTGGTTTGGGTACCTATTGTTATAAACAGAGGTGCCGGGTGACATTCCCATAAATGGAACATCCCGTTCATTTGAACTGCAATAACCCATCGGACCACCGTAATAGCCCTCATATGCCACGGGACCAGGGTAAAACCCAGGCCTAATTGGCATCCCTGGGCGAATGTATGCATCAGGCATATGAGGTCTGTACATGTCCCCATTTTTAGGATGATGTCCCCTTGGTCTGCCCCCTGGTGGGGGACCTGGCTGTGGATTGGCAAGAGCAGGTGGGATATGAGGACGGTAATAAGAATATGGTTCCATGGGAAAGCCACCAGGAGCAACAGGAGCTCCATATGGAGGACCTCCTGGAGGTCCTCTGAACCAAACACCACCTGGGGGATTAGTTACTGGCGGACCATGCCAAGCTTCATAATGTTGAGGAGGAATACTAGGATTAGGGTATGGTTGGGGATTGCCCTGCCACCTCTCCACACTGGATGTGACTCCATCTTCACTGTAAGGAGGGCTGTCTCTTCTCCAAGAATTTGCAGTACCAATTTTCACATCAACATTTACAGAAACATCACCTGAAATACGTGAAGAACTTCAAATGAGACAATGGAAAAACTTAGAAACAGAATTTGGCACAAGGCACAGTATCTCAGCATCTTCATTAAAAGCATGGGAATTGACTGCATATACACAAACCAACTATAGAAGTCCCATTCCTCTCTTTTGGGGGCCCTACTTCACCAGAAGACGAGCCAGGACGACCATGAGAACCGTGGTCTGTAATCAACAGACAAACAAGCAATCAAAGCACTGCATTGAATACTCTACTAAAGCACCTACACAACCTATACCAGATGACCATGACAAGTGTTCTCTTTCATGTATCCAACAAACAGTGCAAGATTTAAGTGACTGAAATTGCAGCATGAAATTTAGTTTGACAAATTAACGCTGCAGTTGGATTATTCAAAACTTTAAAACATGGATATTAGGTATGACATCAGCTTAGGTTTTTCAAGTAGCTGTTTTTGAAGTTAACACTCAAGAAAAGACCATACATAAGAGTAATAGTAAGTGATGTAAATTATCACATCAGAAACTCTTCCAGCCTTCTCCCAACTGTCACGACAGTAACTAAATATTCATAAACATGACACTAAATAAAAATTATATGGGCAATTGAAATTAAATATAACCTTGTGATTCATTCTTTACAGAATTATCTTTCTCCGAACCAAGTGTTGGAAAATCTCCAGAAGTCAGAGAAAACCCATCATTTTTGGCTGCCGTTACTCCCTGCAGGTATGACAATGAACAACTAATATAGATAAGGCCATACAGGTATGACAGTGAACAACTAATATAGATAAGGCCATACAGGTATGACAGTGAACAACTAATATAGATAAGGCCATACGAGAGAGAGAGAGAGAGAGCAAACATAAACGATGCAAACAAGATAAGGATAGCCAGAAAGAGGGAGTCTGACAAACAAATGAATAATCAAGATCACCATATAAATTGTAGTTAACTTGAGATATCCTCAATGCTGTTGCAATAAGCCAAGAAAGGAAAAATACATAACCAGCAAAAGATCAAGATCACCATATATATGTAGTCAAGCCAAGAATATGTTCAATTTCAGCAGTATTGGGTGGGAAAACAACTTAGTCCAAAAAACCATTGGCTATTTGATCTTTTTCTTCCTCCATTATCTTGCTCCTTTTTTTTCTCTGAATGTACCATACAAACTAAATAAAGACATTCTCTACCAGGATGCTCCAAATTATGATGAGTTAACTATATTATATGTTTTGACCTATTCCTTTCTTTCCCTTTTCATGCTTATTTTTGTATTATGCATAAAAATGAAAGCAATGAATTATTCAATATAATACCAATTACAGATTTAGAAAACCATATGATTAAACAAATATTTAAAAAAAAAAAAAAAAAAACTGAATAATACAGCAAAATGCAGTAGCTAGCAACCTATAGAAATTCTTCCATGACAATATAGTTAAGGGTGTTAATAGGAATAATATAAAATCCAGCCAACATAACATGCTAATCAATAGATATAAAGTCTTAACAATTTTGCACAACCTCGATGAAGAAACAATATATTGTTACTACAGCATATCCTTCAATTAGAAAGTCAGAAGAAAATTTCTTTATATGTAATTATTGGTAATACACAAAGATTCAAACAATGAGCTTACAATGAGAGATATACCAGTTTCTCTGCAGTCCCAGCAGCACCCCATGCCCCTGGATTTTCAGGCAATGATTCAGCAAACCGGGATAACTGTGAGCTACCAGGTCTAGTTTCTGCACTGCGAGGACGCAATGATGTCAGGGATGTCTGATTAGATGTCAATGCGCCGGAAGCTGATGATGGCCTAGAGTTTGCCCCCCATGCACTAGCAGTAGGTTCATGAGCTCTATCGCTACTGGCAGTTGATGGTCGTGTGCCACTTCCACCAGATGAAGGACGTCCACTAAGATAGCTAGGTGAACCAGGTCTGCCATCATTTCTTGGAGACAGCACTGAAGAACTCCATGCATTTGAGGTGGAGGAAGATGATCTACTGCCCCAGCTATGCGTACCCCTGAAAAGTGTAAAAATCTATTCAAGAACCGAAAAGGCATTCATAATCTGGACGTAAGTAACAATAAAATAATATTACATGATACACGGAAATCATAACTCAAACACATATACACACAGGAGATCTATATATATATATATATATAGAGAGAGAGAGAGAGAGAGAGAGAGAGCCTAAACTGATGGATGTATTACTTACTTGGGAACAATTTCCACTCTGGGGTCCAGACCATGATTTTCTGACCTTAAAACAACAGAGAGAACACAAAATTTTAGGGGGGTGGGGGGGGGGGGGAAACCATGCACCTCTGTAAAGTGAACTAAAAAGATTTCAGCAGGAACCAAATACCTTTGACTTGGTAAGTTAACGGGTTTTGGAACAACAACTTTCCCTAAAACAGTCATGCCACTTCTTCTGGTAGAAGTCGGAGCCCACCTGCAACAGTAATGGTATCATTAGATGACAACCTGAGGATATACATCAATTATAGATCGAAGCAAAAAATACAAATTAATCCAAAGTATTCTCTGGCACAAAGCACGCACACAGTTTGTTGAGATAAAATAATTCTAGGATCACCAATGAAGCAGAAAAATAGCAGAATAGTAAAATAACAATCAGTCACACAAAACACCAAGATTAAGTGGTTCAGCTTAACAAACCTACATCCACTGGCGGAAACGATCCAGGATAAATTCACTAACAAAAGGATGGAGTACAAAAGAGTAGTACAAACAAAACCACTCAAACCCAAAAGCCCCAATATACCCAAGCTCACAAACACACAAAAGAGAATTAAATATAAAAGAGAAATTAATCTCTTAATTCTCTAAGAGCTGCTTTCTCCCTCTCACATTTTTTTCTCTCTTTTCTGTATGACATGGAGGTGCTGCCCAGTTGCCTTCTCGCCTCACGAATGGCTGAATGACTAAAGTTAAATATATACTAAGTGGCAATTGGTCAAATGCTTCATGGTGAAGGAAATGAATGCTTCACCGAGAAGCATTCTAACAAGAGACAAGAACACATCATGGCAACCAATAAAAAGAACAAAAACTTTGGGGCTCAAGGTCAGACTTGATAAATCAAGTCATTTTCCAACAATCTCCACCTTGACTTAATTTCATCAAGTCCTAAATACAAATCTCCTCATTATGTCTTCTCCAACACCCCGAAGGGAAATCACAAGCTACAAATAACAATCAAGTCCAAGCACCTCTTGAACATGAGAACTAGAACTGGCTTAGTCAACATATCCACTGGATTTTCCTCAGAGACAATTTTCTTCAAAGCGATATCTCATTGTGTCATAACCAGATCACCAATATAATCTGAATCAACATATCTAATAACACTAGAACCGATACCACTGTTTATGTCAAAGATTGAGCCAACATTTGTAACACCCCGTAAATAACAGAGTATCAAATTCACGGCCTGCCAGTGAACCTTTTCAAGACCACCAACACTGATTGCATGTGAAACATCTGGACAGATGACAAATGCGCGCCATAACATACAACACTAGAACCCATACCACTATTTCTGTCAAAGATTGAGCCAACATTTGAAACACCCCGTAAATAACAGAGTATCAAATTCACGGCCTGCCAGTGAACCTTTTCAAGACCAACAACACTGACTGCATGTGAAACATCTGGACAGATAACAAATGCGCACCATAACATACATGATGCTCCCAAATGATGTTGATGGCACCTCGCCATCCAAAATCTTCGCTAAACACACATCTTGATTCCCCAAAGGCTGAACTCTTCTGACCATCAAACTTTTCTACTTCAAATTTTGCAGTAGCCATCTCGCAAAATAAATACCCAAGCTCTGATACCAGTTTGTTGAGATAAAAGGATCCCCAATGAAGCAGAAAAAATAGCAAAGATAAAAAATAACAATCAGTCACACAAGACACCAAGATTTAAGTAGTTCGGCTTACAAAGCCTACATCCACTGGCGGAGACGATCTAGGAGAAATTCACTAACAAAATGATGGAGTACAAAAGAGTAATATAAACAAAACCACTCAAACCCAAAAGCCCTAATACACCCAACCTCACAAGCACACAAAAGAGAATTAAATATAAACGAGAAATTAATCTCTTAATTCTATAAGTGCTGCTTTCTCCCTCTCACATTTTTTTTTCTCTCTTTTCTGTATCACACGGAGGTGCTGCCCAGTTGCCTTCAAGCCTCACGAATGGCTGAATGACTAAAGTTATATATATACTAAATGGCAATTGGTCAAATGCTTCATGGTGAAGGAAATGAATGCTTCACCGAGAAGCATTCTAACAAGAGACAAGAACACATCATGGCAACCAATAAAAAGAACAAAAGCTTTGGGGCCCATGGTCAGACTTGATAAATCAAGTCATTTTCCAACATTTGCATAATGCAATGTTAAATGCATAAAGCAGACCAGACAGGTAGTCCAACTACTTGATTCTACTAAAAAAGGATAATAAGCACGCCCAACAAGTAGTACATGAAAAGATCATTATACTTCATCAAGCGGGAAAGCAAATGCAAAAACAGTGATTCTATCTTCCATTCTGTAGCTGCTAGGTCTTGGGTGGTTTTGCCGTCCTATGGGTTGAGTTTCTCATTGCTGGCTGTGGTGTTTGCGGCTTGTCTTACGCATTCGACTGCATTGTTGTTGGCTTCGCTGGTGAAGGTGCACACAGTGGGTGACCGGAGATGGATTTTGTGAGACGGTTTTACCTTGAGACTAAAACGTTCGAGCTCTTGGTGGTTGAAGGGGCCTCTATTCTCCAGCTGGAGGAAAGGAGCAGGGGCTTATCCCGTGTTGCGTTCTTGGGATTAATGTATACTACTTGGTTGAAATCCACGATGGAGGAGTTGGTTCGCATTTCTGTAACAAATGAGTTCATCAAGTCGTTTAGAGAGGAATCCAAGGTGTTCATTGCTCAAAAAGGCTCCAACAGGCTTGGCTAGTTTCTGGAGGTGGCGGTGTACGCAGTCGGGTGGCCGGAGAGGACTCATCATGATCCCTGAGAGACGAGAAGGGCAAGGATGGAGTCATTTTGCTACCGAACTTAGCAAGGGGAAGGTTTTCTTTGATTCCACAGTCGGGAAAGGAATCACTGTCATGGTGTTGTGTCTGCTATCTAGTGTTCCCTCTTCGTCGGGGAAGGAGGTGGGGTTTGGGGTGGGCAAGGGCACAACCCATCTTGGCGTTCCCTTCTGTGTGTGTGAAGGGTTGGAGGTTTTTGGGTCGGGCCCCAAGGACTATTCTTTAATTGCTACCCAAAAGTCCACTTTTATTCCTAAGACCACCAAGTGTTGTAATAAGGGGGTGAAGTTGCGGGCTAGGTCAAGCCTTCTCCTAGTGTGCAAGCCTAACGCCAAGAGGGCTACCTAATTGGGCTTAGACAAGGGTCTTGGGTCCAAAGCGAACTTTAGTGTGGGTCGTGGTTGTTTGAGTCCCTTAGCCCAAGTTGATGACTCTTCAAAGGCCTTGCCGGCAATTACGGCAAATGTGCGAGCTTATCTAGACCCGATGATCACATCTGGTGTTTTTGGTATGATGGGTTTGCTCCAGCTAGGTCAATGCTTTCAAATGTCATCGTTTGTCATTTCCATATCTCATCGAAGCCGGTGTTCTCACTAGTAGGTTTGGCATCTCTAAACACACCGACAGCCCAAGGTCTCCCCCAAAATTCGCTGGAGATTTCACTCTCAGCATCATTCGTCTTCGAGTGAGCCTTGTCCAAGCAAGCAAGGTGGGTTGGTCGAAGATGCTAGGTCATTTGAGGAGTGTTCCTCCTCTCACGAATTGCTTCTGGGTGCTTAGGGTGGTGTACCACATAAGGAGGGAGAGGGTAAACGATGGGTTGGATGGGGGTGATGGTTATGGGAATGGGATAGATGTTGCTTTGTGTCTCCTAGATGGAATGGATGGGTTGGTGGTGGTGAAGTTGGAGAGGTCCTTTCTCCCCCTCTATGTATCTATCCCCCAATTGTGTTGGGAGATTCTGGGTATTCAAATGGGCCTTGCATTGTGCAAAGGAGATCTGTCCTATTGTAGGGCTCTCTTGTGTGGGTTATGAGGAGCAGACTTTGGCTCTTTTGACAACTATTGAAGAGGAGCATCATCATGAGGAATTTTGCTTCTCTCTCTAATCTTGGTATTAAAGACATCAAGGAGATAAAATTTTCAAGTGCTCCATCAACTACGATGTCAGAGGAGTGTTCAAGTGGTGGAAAAGGCAAGGCTCATGTCTCTTAGAGTTGTGCACAGTTTATGGGGGTGTCTTCTTTGGGGCTTTAGGTGGTATTTTGCTTATGTGGGACTTAAGGGTGGTGGAGAAGTTAAGTTTTCAACTTGGCTGTAATTTTGATAGGATGGTGGATCTTGCCTTGGTGTTTTGGGGATGGATTTGGGGGGTTTTGCTCTTTCTAGTTAGGTATTTCATTTTGTATACTTTCTGTGTACGTAGGAACACCTAACAGTTTTAATTATTAATAGTTTTTCTTTTTTTTTTTGGATAACCGTCGGGGCTTCGCCCCAACTAGATTCCTGGGACACCGTTCAAAGCGCCCCCTCCACATACGGTAAAGCTAGGGTTTTCACCCATGGGTGTGGCTCCAAGCAGTGGCGGAGCTAGACAATTGATATTGAGGGTGCCGCTAAATTTTTTTTAAGGGTGCCGAGTGGAACTTGCGCAAGTAGGAGAGAAAAAAATTTTTCTTTTTTTTGAGAGTGTCGTGTGGAACTTGGGTAGGAAAACAGCAAAAAAAAAATTAAAAAATTAAAAGCTTTGGGGTGCCCCTCAAGGAATTGTTTGCATTAAGGGGGAGTCGAACTTTAGACTTGATGCTTCATGAGGCACCAAGGCCAAGTGACTAACCACTCAAACCAACCCCTTAGGGTTACTTACTAACACTTTCAATCCATCCATTAATGCTATTATAAAAATGCTTAAAGTTTTAGGTTCTTAAAAACATTCAAATGCCTTTTCTATTCAGTAGTATTCTACTGCTATATTTAGTAATTAACTAAGTAAATAAGTATTTTCGTTGTAAATTCTCACGTCTATAATCAACATTAAAATGTTTCATAAACATAGCTTCTTGTGCATTACATGTGCTAGATACCAGTTCTTTATTTTCTTTCTGCCAAAGAAAACATGCTAAGCCATATTTGTTGCCACTTGTCACAGTTGCATGCATGTCAAGAAAAAAAGAGCAAGGGACTGTTTATGAATCTATAAAAGAGAAAAGTATGCAAGATTTTTAAGCAACAAGGGCTGTGGCTGCCAGAACATTGAAGATATTAGAGAAAGTTGAGGGGAAACAATCACATTTTTTTACCTTCTCTCCCCACCCAACATAGTTGAAGTCACAGTCTAACTGTTGTTGCACAATCATTCAAACAACCTGACACAACCTGGGGACAGGAGAAAAGCAGATTGATCAATATAAAACGTTGCAGTAATGAATATGGATTTTAAAACATAGAAAGCAATTACAGTGTTATGTATAAATATCATTATCCACACGAACTGTGAATTCTTGCATACAACAAAACTTCTAGTAGTAATGTTTAAAGGATCATAATCTATCTGAATAGTAATATTTGTTTCATCTGCAACAAAATAGAACCAAACTCTTTGACCACATCAGTGAATTCTGTTTTGTAAGGATGCAGACAAAACCACATATCTTGTATACCTAGCCTCAGTAGTAATGGCAAAAACTGCTGTTTGCAGCCTAAAATGTTGAGACCCCAACCTCTACATCACAAGGAAAATAGTGGCTAAAATTGCTTTTATTCTTTATAATAAGATGTACCGAAGCCTAGTTTTTTGGGGGCTTCAACTTATACAGCATCTCATTTATCTCAAAGAGAAGTCTATCTTTTTCTGTCAACTCTTATCTCGAATGCAGTATAATAAATTAAATCCCTGTGCCAACTGGATTTATACAGTGTCACACACTTAAACTTCTTGTCAAATCCTATCCATTCAATAAGAATATTCCTTTCAAATAAGCAAAGTTCAAGATACAGTGGAAAGCATTTTCTAAAGCATTGTATAGAAAACGATTTCTGTCATACTGTAAGGACTTGTTAAACCCAACTTCCTCCAAGTAAGCCAACAGTTAAAGGAACTTGTCCGCTTTCTTAAAGATTTTTGTAATCTTCAGATTCTCTGTTGTGCTAAAAGACATACATGGTTCTACTTATCATGTTATATGTCATTTAACTAATATATTGAATTCTTAATATTCAAAAGCATCAGCAACAATAGGATTCAAAAACAATTGATACCATGTACTCAACACAACTAAGCCTTAATCCCAATCTAATAGGGATTGACTTAAAAAAAAAAAAAAAAAAAACAACAATATCAGTGAAGAACAAAATTCAAAGATACTATATTCTAAAGGTCAGTTCAATTCCCAACTAATTTCAAAACTATTCCCAACATTCTATTTAACAGATCAACTAAAAGAGCAGCCAACGTTCTTCTCTCATTTCCAAAAAATCCTTTTATGTTTCTTTAAACCAGTTCAGCTAGGAGCACAAGTACACTCTCTGCTTCTCCACTCATGCATCAACAACTACGCTTAGGACTCCTATTTGCTATCTCCTCCCAACATCCCTTTCACTAGACTGCTCAACAAAGCCTTTGGATCAACTATGCCAAATTCGTCACAAAATCCTGTGCATGGCAATTCCATTTCATATGCATCTTTGTTCATTGCCCCGTCAAGAGTTCCTTCTGGTCCTCTCTCTCATCTACACAACACCTCAGAACCTAAATCAAAGCAATCTCACATACTAGTGTATATAAATGAGAAAAGCGATTTAGTAGACTGCTATACGACTATAGTGTTTCCTTTTACAAGTGTTGATCTAAGGGCTAATTTCCATTGCCATATCATCGAGTTATAGAGCAATCTACTAAATAGCATTAGTCTATATAAATTTTCTGTCTTTTGATGGCTAAAAAATTCCTTCTCAGTAGTGTGATTACTAGTCTCTGTTGAAAATTTCCTATAACAAGTTTTATCCTATTTTCTCTCATCTACTCCTACAATCATGCAACATGCAATCCCTTCTAAATGTCTTAACATTCATATTTCAACCTGGTCACAATAGCATTTTTCAATGCCTGAAACTAAAGCATTACTTCCGACAGTTGTATTATAAAGTTAGCTCTCAGATTAAATAGGAATAGAAAACAAATAACATTAAAAAAAAAAAAAAAAAAAAAAAAAAAAAAAAAAAAACCATTTACACAAAATCCTTCCATCTTGGCAACATTTTCATCTCTCTCTCTCTCTCTCTCTCTGTCTGTGGTATCCATTTTATTACCATTTCTCAATTACTAGCTCTGAAACTCAATTTCTATAATGCACAAAATTTGATACTGCCTAAATGAACCACGGAGGAAAGACTATACTCATAAGCTCAACAAGATCATTAAAAGAAATATTTACCCAACCCCATTTTACAATATTGATCATTACACCATCTTTCAATTATAGAAAAATTGTAACAATACAAGAAATTGACCCACGCACCACCAACCACTAAGCTAAAACATACTTAAAACAATTACAATCCTTATTCAGTCCCAAAACCAATCGTTCATAAGAAAAAATACCGAGCATATATGCAAAATCCCTAAATTCCCACGAAAAATACAAACCATTTTAAAAATAATAATATACAAAAGTTACAGCATAAATTAACCCAACAAGCCTGGAATTTGCATGAAAAAATCCCCAAACTCTCCGTTTGGTTGCCGAGAAAGCAAAACAAAACCAACAAAACAAGAGCATGATAAAATCTCGTAATACATTTGGCAACAAGTTAGTATTATTAATCCGCGAGTCCTCTATTCCATTTCCTTTTTCCCTCTCGCTTCTCTATTTTCCTCGTCCTTAAATTTATCGCATAAAACAACATCCAAAACTGAAAATAAAATACTCGGAGGGAATTCGACTCGCCTGAGAGGCTGCGACGAAGATGTCTCTAAAGGATTCGCGGAAACCCTAGCGTGCGAGCGAGAGGGAAAACCCGATAAACAAACTTTCGCCTTTTTTTGAAGAGAGAGAGAGAAATGAAGCGCGATCGAACTCCCGCGCTTTCGAAGCTTCTGATCTCCGAAGAGTGTTGAAAGTCACAGGTTTTAGTGCGGTGGGGTTTCAGATCGACGAAGAAGAAGAAGAAGAAGAGAGCGAGCGACAGGGACAGAGAGAGAGAGAACGATATTAATAGAGGACCTTTTCTCTCAAAATCGAAATTAATTAGAGAAAATTAATTCTTATTATTTATTTTGTGGAAGAAAAAAATCCAACGAAAGAAAATAAAAAAGAATCTGATATTACTGTATACCAGTATCCACGTTTTGACCATTTGTCTAATCCAAATTATCCATATCATATGCCTTGCCAAATCTTATAATTTAGCTATCAAATTAAGGTTATTATAAAATATTAAAATAATATATTGAGTTTTTTTTTTTTTTTTTTTTTTTGCCGTCTATTAATATTATTTATTTTAAATGAAAATTTAAAACTGAATACAAAAGAGACTAATGCATGATATTCCTGCATATCTCCCAGTTGTTTTTACTTTTTTATCCAAACAAAATTAGAGAAATAAATAAATGTATGATATAACATTAAAATAATATATGAGTGTTTTATTTTTTTATTTTTTATATGTCCATAGACGACGAGAAAAAAAGATGGTATAAGTTTGAACTAGTGACATTCGCTTCATCAGACGTGATTTCTAGTCCATTAAACTATCATCGTAAAACATATACGAACTCACCACCGCTGAAGCTATGGCAAGGCTCAGAGCCATGGAACTATGCAGGGACGCAGGTTTCTTTCATATCATGCTAGAAGGGGACTCCCTAACGATAGTGAAGGCAATTACAGCAAAAGAACCCAGCTATGACAGATATGGGCAGATTAAAGAGGATATAAAACTGGTCTTGAAGTCTCTTCGTAAATGGGAAGTTTGTTATACTAAAAGAGACGGCAATAATGCAACCCATACACTGGCAAATGAGGCTTCTAGAACTGATACAGATAGCATTTGAATTGAAGAAGTTCCAAATTGTATTTTCAATATTATTATCTTAGAGCAATCTGCTTTATCTTTGTATAGCTTTGGCTCTCGTTGTAAACTTTATTCGTGGATGAATGAAAGTTTCCTACTTTAAAAAAAAAAAAAAAAAAAAAAAAAATTAAATACAAAATACAATAATATAGTCAATTAACTAGCATAGCCTATAAATTTTAACCTAACAATATTGCAAATATAATATTTTTAGTAAAAAAAAAAAAAAAAACTAGATATCACAATTTACATGTATTTTCAAAATAAATAAATAAATCTACCATCTTTTTGTCTTCCATGGACCATCGTAATATACAAGCTACAAGTTCATAATATATTTTTGTTATTTTATAATTCTAGAAATTGATCACAAGAAGGTCTTCATTTGATTCTAAATTAGGATTAATTAGAATATTTAAAAAGTTTTTCTCCAAGCGTTCGGCTCTTTGCTCCCTAAAACGCCACGTAATTAACTCAACACGTGCGAGGCAGCACATGTAAACTCTGTCTAAGATTACTGAGCTCCATCGGAGAGATTCGCAGTGGTGTGACAGTTTCAATGGCTTCAGAGACGAAGAAAGGTACTATCATTTCTCATTCCGATTTCCAGATTATTCCCAATCAATATGCACGATATGAATCTCCTTGACTTGAATTTTGATTTCTATTGAAACCCAAAAGCCCATGTACACTGGCTCGCCAGATTTGCCAAAATTTCAGTGGGCGATTCTGAATACATTAATCACAGCCCTGTTTACTATTCAAAGTTGCTGAGTGTTGGTTAATGAACGGACTAATGTCAATGATGCAGTTTGCCAAATTCTTATGTGGCGTGCCTTTGCGTGTGTGTGTTTTTTCTTAACTCAAATGAGTTGCTGTTATACAAAGTAGAGATTTTCTTCGATTTGGAAATAAGTGACTGGATGTGGGTTTTTTTTTTTGGGTTAAATTCTTTGCAAGTTTATAGATCACAATTGGTAAAATTATTTTGAGGAAGCTTTGAAGGTAGTTTTTCAAGGCAAGGAGCTGGGGTTCAAATAGTTATTAGGATTTGGCACGCATTCATGTTGATATTAGAGATATGGAACCCAAATCGCCATCGAAACTTAAGCTCTCAATAAAGGGATTTACTCAGTATAAACAGTTGTTAAAAACAAGTATCATTATTTTGGTTGTGGTGCTGTTATTGGTTGGAGTCTACTTTGCATTTAGCCCTGGAAAAGGTGGTAGTATAGTTAAAGGGTCATATTTTGTTGTGGTTGTGGATTGTGGAAGCACAGGGACGCGAGTGAATGTGTACGAGTGGATGGTAGGAGGTGTAAGTCGCATGCACTTTCCTCTTTTGTTGCATTCTTACCCTGACAATAATTCCAAGAGTTCACTCAGGAAGAATTCTTGTCAGTATCACTGTATGCAAACTGAGCCTGGGTTAGATAAATTTGTCGGTAACTCCTCGGGAGTGAGAGCCTCTTTGGAACCATTGCTTATATGGGCAGAACAGGTAGTACCTCATGAAAGACAAGGAGACACTCCTATTTTCGTTTTGGGTACTGCTGGGTTAAGGAGGTTGGCATTTGAGAATGCCAGGCGGGTTTTGGAGGATGTAGAGGCTCTCGTGAAGGAGCACATGTTTTTGTATAGGAAGAGTTGGATAAGGGTGTTGAGTGGGAAAGAAGAAGCTCATTATGGTTGGGTTGCTCTGAACTATAAAATGGGGAGCTTTAAAAATTATTCAAGGTCTCCCACTTTGGGACTTATTGATCTAGGAGGTTCCTCGTTGCAGGTTGTGATGGAAATAGATGATGCAAGAGAAGACATAAACTTAGTGACATCAAAGATTGGTTCGATGGAACATAAGATTTTAGCATACTCATTGCCAGCATTTGGTTTTAATGAGGCATTTGATAGGAGTGTTGTCATGCTCAGTCAAGCACCGTCTGGGGAAAATACTGGTAATACATTAGAAGTCAGACATCCTTGTCTTGGTTCTGATTTTGTACAAAACATTACCTGCTCTGGTTGCTTAGGGCTTAATACCACGGATCAGAAAAAAATGTGGAGTCAAATATGGAAAGCTGAAGTTCCTACTTTGTATCTGGTTGGGGACCCCAATTGGGAGCAGTGCAAAGAACTTGCAAGGACTGCTGCCATCATTTCAAGCAGTTTAGATTGGTCGCGGCCAGCAATTCATACAAACTGTAAAGGAAGCTCTTCTTATGGTGGTGAGTACTACTATACATTCCTCAGTGGCTGAAAACTTATATATTCTTGTCATATCCTGATATCGGTGTATTTACTAATTTGGATTTGCTATGATTTTGAATTTTTTTCTGCTAGCCTTAGGACTTCAGTAGGCTTTTGTATTGTCTACAAATTAGACAGTCAAATATCATATTCATAGTCAAATATCATATTTCTTGTGCTGTTTAAGTATCACAAATACTAGATTTAAGCTGTTCGCCAAATGAAGGATTATGGACTTTCATTTATGATAATTAAGCATCTCATCAAAGGATGGGATAAGCCATCTATAACTCTTTTGCTCAATGATTACTATTTTCATGGTGATGGAAACTTAATTGTTACTCATGATACGAAAACTGTCAAGGCACCACATGTTTGGTGAAGTTGAAACATAAAGCTACCTTCTTTTTGCTGGTATATTATTATCTACAGTGTTGAATTGGCATGCCCAAATTTTCTTTCTTACGGTAATAAGTAGCAATTAGTTGGGTTTTACATATCAAAAACCAGAAAGGCGTGTCCGCTTTCCATTTTTATTGTCTTAACTTTTTATGCATCAAGTACTTTCTCCAATAAAATTGGTTCATTTCTTTTTATTGAAGGGATTTGTAGGATTTATGTGCAGGGATTCACCTTTTAATTCCTGCTTGTGATATGCAGGCAGTGACATCATTAATTTGACTGCTGTCACTCACCCCTCTATGCGGTTTCATGCTTTATCTGGATTTTTTGTTGTTCACAACACATTAAATTTGAGTCCAAGAGCTAACTTGACAAAGATTTGGGAGGAAGGCCAGCATTTATGCTCAAGATCATGGGTTAACTTGAGCAGTATTTCCCGAAACCAAAATTATGCTCGACAATATTGTTTCCAGGTGCCTTATATGGCATCACTTATTGAGGATGCACTCTGTCTTGGTGATAAAGAGATAGTATTTGGTCCAGGGGATGTTTCTTGGACATTAGGAGCTGCATTGATTGAAGGAGAACAGTTATTGTTGAGAGCTACGAAAGCTCAGACTAGCAGTTCTACCTTAAAGAATATCGCCATGTCCTCTCCTGTTGTTCTGTTTGTTTTACTTCTCTGCCTTTTGTTTATCATTTATCATTTCCAAATCAAGCTGCCTATGCCAAGCATGAAGGCCGCTGCTGCTGGAGTATCTTTGCCATCTTATACGCATCCGAAACGCCGACCTAACTAACTTCTGGCTGCAGATGCGTGGAAGAATAATGTGTTTTACTTCTAGTCTAGTCAGATGTTCATTGTTGTATTTTCTCACACAACCATAATTCATTCATTATTTTAGGTTGAATACATGGTATATATGTTAGAAAAGATTCTGAATTGTGTGATACGTCTAAACTAGTTGGCACATTCATCATTTGGATTTGTCTATAGCAACTGTATCCTGGCACTTGGGTTCATGTCATTTTGATAATTGGGGCATTCCCTGAACTTGGGTTGGAGCCTATTTTTAGATCTAATTTTTGAAGTTGAGACGTGCAATTTTTAAAATCATTATTAGATTTGTGGAGTTTACGTGGGTCTCACACACGAACCTACAAATTTAATGGTGATTTTGAAAATAGGGAGGAGAGAAAGACGAAAGAGGAAAGCAATCTTTTTTTTGAAGATTTTATCTGGTCCTAAGCTTGGTCCCAAGGGACAATCCTGTATACAGTATGTAATTGTTTGTTCAAATTACTTGGTTAAGTCGTCAGAATCTGACTTAAAAGTTTTTGTCTCCTTCATATCTCACCAGATGTACTACTTATCAAAATAAAAATATCTCACCAGATGTACTATTACAATTACACATGGGCAGAAAAGTTCTGTTGCAGGGACATGGGTGCTGACAATTGCACAGTAGCTGTATTCTATGATAACTTTTAGCCCAAAACTATTTATAATGGGTTAGCTTAGAAGCAATATTTAGGAAGGACGGGAAATAGGCAATCACTTTCAATGATTAAATAGGCAATCACTTTCATCCATTTCATTCGCAGCATGTTCTACTTTCTGTCACTCACTCACTCGGTGCTTCTTACTTGTAAATGCGCCTTGCCATTTGAAGCAATTGCATTCTGCCATTTAAAGCCATTTAAAAATCTCTTCTTTTTTTTTTTTCTTTTTTTATAGCTATTCATTTTTATTATTATTATTATTATTATTATTATATTTTGGTAAGATTTGGTGAGTGTACAGTAATCATCAAATTATGAGCACTTCCCAATGGAGGAGCCATATTTTTATGTAAAATGGCTTCTCAAAACTCACTTTTATCTAGTTTAGCTAAGCCATTTTTAAATGTCTTTACATCCGATTAGTTATATTTTTATCTATTCTATTAAAATATTATTAAAAGTAAGAAAATTTTTGAGAAAAAAAGAACATGTGAGAGGAAAAATAGGAAAAATTTTGGAAAAAAGAGAACATGCTGAGAAAAAATAAGAAAATATTTGGGAAAAAGATAAAATATATGAGAGAAACAATGAAAAATAAAATAACTCTCTTGAAAAGTGCTACTACATTTAGCTTTTTTTTTTAGCTCTTTCAATCAAATATCTATTTTACATTTTATTTTGGCTAATCCAATGTAAGAGGTTTTTTAAACATTTGAAGAGTTATTTTAGATAAAAGTAACATTTGGCTCTTCCATTGGGAATGCTCTTAGCAACTAACTAAATTTTTTGTTAAACTAGTAAGCCAAATATAGGTGATTTTTCATCCAAATTTGCATCTCAAGCAGCTTTGTGCAGCTGATTGTGAATGCTCTTACTTGAATATTTATCTTTTTAAAGGAAACGTGAGAGAGAGTTTTTTTTTTTTTTTTTTGATTAATAAAAAAAAAATGGAACTCACATGAGAGAGAGATAGAGAGAGGAAAAACCAAAAGCCACATAAACAAAATGGAACTATATTGAAATTTGAAATTAACATATTAGGACAACTGCAATGGGAACTTTTGGGCCTTTGAGGTCACCTAAGAGATCAAAACCGCATGGTGATTTATTGGCAAGCCCATTGACAATGCAGCTTGGAATCGGTCATGAGCTTTTTTCCACATCAATAGTGACTAATAATTTTTAATTATTTTTTGATAAATAAGTATTTTATTGAAAAGCGTAAAAGGTTGCAATATTAGTACACAAGATGTATATAAAGAAAGTTCACACTAAAGGTGAGAAGAAGAACAAAAATCTACAAATTGAGGCATAGTAGAAAATTAAGAAACATTAAATGCTCCCGCCCAGTGGAGAAGGGAAAGGATCCTCTACAGTTTATTTGAACTGGAGAATATCCAGTTAATTATTCTTTAAGGGTATTTTTATCTTTTCACTTTTTAAGAAGACAAAAATACTCATTTACTATAACTAATTGGATATTTTCCTGCTCAAATAGGATCCTAATTCATAGAGAATGGTCTTAACAAAAATCTTTTTGAGCTCGTCCAACGTCTTTTCCTATCTTCAAAACATTGTGCATTCCACTCTCTCCACATAGTTTGCATTCCACTATTCACTTACACACCACTCTCTCCACATAGTTTGCATTCCACTATTCACTTACACATACAACACCATTTCACCATGATAATTCATCTCTTAAGTAGATTATCCAAAGTCAGAATCTTATCGAGAGTTGCCTATCCACACAAAGAAATTCACTCTCAATGGAACTTTAACTCTCCATATACTCCTCCACAAAAAAGAAGAAACCCCTAATGTAGATGTCCCTGAATAAGAAAGCATGCGGAAAAATGATCGCACCTCAAATTTCTTATGCTTTGAATGAATCCACCAAATGCAATCCCCCCTAGCCGTAGTTGGAAAGCATACAACATCCCAAGAAAAGCCATCACCACATCTACCTCTCAATCTTGGGCTGCTCATAAAAATGGTACATTCCATTGAATAACACCATTAAAATTTTGCATATTATCCTTAACCCATGCCTCCTTATTTCTCGCAATACAAAATAATCTTTCAAAGACTGATCCCCACACTAAATATCATGCCAAAATCTAATATGAGAACTATCTTCGACTTTAGATCTAAGAGAACTCGAGAAAACTCATCACCTTCTCCTAATATGTTTCCACACTCCAACACCAAAAGGACCCTCCACCACCTTAGTACACCAGCCTCCATTCATACAACCATATTTTTCACTAAATGGAACTTAAACTCCTCATTGAGATAGCCCCATAAGAAGTCTCTTTGCAGCTTCTCTAATCTATTCGTCACACCTAAAGGTATAGGGAATAATTACAAAAAGTACGTAGGTAGGTTAGACAAAGTGCTTTTAATCAACGCTAACCTCCATCCCTTTGATAAATACAGCCTCTTTCAACCCGCCAATCTCCTTTCCACAGCCTCGACAATACCATTCCAAATGGTGGTAGACTTGTAAGGCGCCCCCAAAGGAAGACTCAAATACTTCATAGCTAACCCTGCCACCCTACATCCAAAAATACTCACTAACCTATCTATATCCTCCACCTCACCAATTGGAACAATCTCTGACTTCAGCAAATTAATCTTTGTATGTTAGCATGGTGAAAACTTGGGGACGGGGTAATAAATTACAGAAAACTGCTGAGAAAAGAAGATTACAGGAAACTATTGCATACACAATTTTTTATTTATGCACATTCAAATAATGAAGTACAATAGGTTTTACATAATATTTAAAATAATATATATACATACAGACAGGATTCAAAACACAGGAATTTATGTTTCATTAGCTCCAAGCACATAATAGGGCCACCCATGCGACAGTTTAGTATGCAGCTACTCCACTCAACTTACAGCCATCTAATTCAGATGCATTAATATCCACCCAAACCTCATTTACACGCCCAATAATCCGGAATGGAGAACTGTACTGTGCAATCGAGTAGGCATAACCACTTGCAGAAGAAGTTGAATTCGCCCATGGAGACCTGCTCAAGCTAATGCCAAGCTTCTCTGCCTCTTCAACAATGTTACCATCCCTTGCAAATCCAGAGAACTTCCTAACAGCAATACAGCGACTAGTGTCCCATGCACAAGGTTTCAGGTTCAGCTCTGGAAGCGGGAGTGGAGGGCTAGCTTGGAACTTCACCGGCAAGTAAAACTGGACGAAATAGGCCGATGAGTGTAGAGGGCCAGCTTCCGGGACTATGCTTGTCAATACAGGAGCTGTCATTGCGATCCGGGAGAAATTCAGATTAGCACCTTGGATGTACTGGAACAACCTGTGAGACAACAGGAAAATATGTAGCTAAATGAAAAGGTCTGAAAAAAAAGGGTACACAGAGGATTTTATGAACGTTAAAAGAAGACATGGATCTAGAATGACCATCTACACAAAAAACAGAAATGCTTATAGAATTCTTGCACTGCCATGGTGCCTGGTGGTTTCAGGACATGGTGGATAGTGGATACTATGAACAAACCACATGTTCTCTATTGATGATAAACAAAATCAGCATAAGAAGGGTATCAATGCTGTTGAAGCAGGTTGCATTCGTTGTGATGGTGATATTGGTATAACTGAGGAAGAGTAAACCAAAAAATGCCGGGTTGTTGTGGTGTTTTTCCATTTACATATAGGATTAATAACTTTTTTAGTACCTGTGTTTGCAGTTTTTTTATTTTTTTTCCCCCTAAGTTTCCAAAACAGTCAGAAATCGTACCTGACTTATGGGAAAAGACGAAATTGATACCTCTGTTAGGTTCCGTGAGAGAAAATTAACGATCTGCCATGTGTCACTCCCAAAATATGCCACGTGTCATAAACATTAAAAATAATAATAAAAAAAAAAACCTAAAAAAAAAAAAGAAAAAAGAAAATTGAATGGGGTTGTTTGCCACCCCATTTTGGCTAATGGGGGTGGTTGGCCAACCCCATTTTGGCCATTGGGCATGGCTGAGCCACCCCGAAGGACCAAAAAAGGGGTGGCCGAAGCTACTCCCCTAGCCAAAATGGGGGTGGCCGGCCACTCCCTTTTTGGCCCTTGGGGGTGCTTCGGCTACCCCTAGACCAGCCTTGGGGTGGTCAACCACCCCCGTTGGCCAAAATGGGGTGGCCGGCCACCCATGCAATTTTCAATTTTTTTTTTTTAAGTTTAGTTTTTATTATTATTTTTAATTTTTAACACATGTGACATATTTTGGGAGTGACACGTGACAGATCGTTAATTTTCTCTCACTGAATCTAATGGAAGTATCAATTTCTTCTCTTCTTATGGGTCAAGTACCATTTTTGACTGATTTGGAAACCGAGGGGGAAAATATAAAAAACTGCAAACCCAGGTACTAAAAAAGTTATTAACCCTTACGCCAAAAAAATATAATATTTTGTAAAACATTTTACGCCAAGAAAGCTGTAACTCTATGGCTGACATGATTCTCAGTAGCCACAGCCTCATGACTCATAGAATCATGAAACGAGGATAGTGCTTTGAAGTATCCCCAAATCATCCACCTAAAAACTAAAATGCAACTAACTATGTAGTCTTTCCAAGCCCGTTTATTTCTCAAAGTATAATTCCTATATCCTTCCATAATTTTTGAATTTGTTACTATCCCCTATCAAGTTTCAAGAACCAAGAGCAGATTATCTGGAAGTACCAACAATTATGAAACATCAAGGCTAAAACACTGAGATTTCCTATTTATAATTACATTATATGATGCAATCAAACATACACAAGATACATAAACTGATCATATTACTGTGTGAGGGGTTTACCTTAACTATTTTTTTTTTGGGAGGGGGAGGCGCTAGTAAATAATTTTACACCTACTTGTTTGGTCCCTGAGAAAAGCCAGAAAGAGCAAAGGAAAACTTTGAATTACAGGATTTATTTCGATCAGGTCCCTGAAAATGTAAAACCTTCAGATGAGAAACCAAGGATCAAATCAACTTCTTCCCTTTATTCTATAATTTCTTAGCAACCAAGCGGAAATCGGAAATCTTCACCTCGATTAAACCAAACTAAAACGTATTGGACTCAACTGAACATACGCTTTTGACCCAAACTATATAAAACCAAAAACAAAAGAGAGATTAAAAACCAAGGCCCAAAATTGCAAAGAACCGAAAAAAAAAATCGAAATTTCCTTCATTGATTGTCTTTTCCTTAATTTTCTCGAGAACCAAACAAAGAGAGGTGAATATGGGTGGTCAATTGCATGGCTAAAGTAAGTACCTATGGAAACCACGCTTGGTGGCCTTGTCGAAGGAGATGTCTTTGACGGGAGCAGACATCCACGTGGCGTCTCTGTAGAGTCTGATCTCGAAGTCCGATTCGGAGTGAACCACCGTGTACGGTGGCGATTCAAGCGCACTGCACAGACCCAGAAACCCTAAACACAGCACCACCACCACCCATCTTGATTTCTCCATCTCTCCCTCCTTCTTGCAAACACACAAAGTTCACCCTCAAGCTGTCTTTTGACTTCGCTCCCCACGACGTTAGACCCATTTGAGAATTTTTTTCACCGGATAGTGGCGCGTATATTTTAATATTTTAATATTTTATTACTAATTTTATAATTGGGTGCTTTAAATAAATTTTATATCAGAAATTACTTTTTTTTAAACAAAATAAAAGTAGGGGTGTCAACCCGGTTTTCAATCGAAATTTTTTTTTTTTCTTTTTATTTTTGAAAAAATATATATTTTTATCGGTTTCTCTTTTTTTAAAAAAAAAAATTAGGTGGCAAGTTAATATATAGTCATCACTGATGACGTAGCCACTTATGTTAGATATCGAATTTTAATTGGTTCAAGGTTAATGACATGGACTTCTGTTAAGTCAACTAACGGACGAAGGTACTAATTCGGTCTTTATTAAAACCCTGTGTACCTCCTGTGATAAAAATTAAACTCTATGAGAAAAAAATAAAGATATGAAACCGTGGAGATTTTTCGTATTTAACCCTTAATTTAATTATATATATACACGCAATATGACCAAAAATAAAAAAAGTAAAAATGAAAACCAAACCCAACCAGTTGTTTCACTCAACTGAACCAGTTAGAAACTCAGCTCCCAAACGAAGACGCTTTTTGTCCTCCGAGACAGAACGCGAGACGACGAGAAAATGCAGTCCGTACGGAAATTCATCGCCGGTGGCCACCGGATCGGAGTTCGATGCGTTTCGACCGCCGATTCTGCTTCTCTCAGAAAGAGCGTTGTTTCTTTGTTGGATTCCCTTTCTCTCAAACCAGGTATTGCAAACCCTAGGCCGATCTCTTTCACTTTCAATTTCACAGAGTACTTTGTCTCTAACGCCCTGTTTGGTTCCCGCGATGATATGTGAGAAAACGAATCAAATTATAACCTTTGAACCTCTGCTTACCCGTGACGTTCAACCTTAGCATCATAATTACTCTTTTGGAAACAAAAATGGCATGTAGCATAAGATTGAAACTCATTTCATTGGGCCCCGTTACGAATCAGCTGATTGGTTTTTCCAAGTAAGGATCTGTTTGGTCACTGAGAAAACATAGGAACGTCTGTTATTGAGAAAATGTAGGGAAAAGATGTTAAAGCTCTAAATCATTTTTTTATGTGTGTATCTACAATGGGGAGGTTTTGATTTTTGGGTTTTTGCTGATGTTCTGTTAAAGGGAAGAAAAAAGATGATGTGTGTTGGTCTTGGGATTTTGGTTATTGATCTGGAGTGTATCTGATGGTTATTGTTATGGATGGTGGAAATGGTGGTGGTAGGTGCAACGCTGGTGCAGAATTGTGGGGACAGTGATATTGGGAAGGTTGTGGTTCAGGTGGCGAAAGAGCGGAACCTTCAGACCGTAAGCATATTCGAAGACAAGCCGGGGAGTCCTGATATCATTGAAGAGCTCAAGGCACTTGGTGGGGATATAGTTGTCCCTGAAAGTTACACAAAGACATGGTACTTTCTATTTCTTGGTGGTTTTCTCGTGATAATATGTTGTTGAATGTAATGTGTGTCTCTACCGAGGCCTGTGCTTGTTGTGAACCTGAAAAATGATTAGGTTGTTTCATTTTGCCTGTTGGTGAATGTGTGACACCCCAAAAGTCCCCAAAAAGTTGGCATAAATTGCTCACATTGAGTGGGTGGATTATAAAGGTGTTACGGGCACCAAGTCTTACATTAGTTCCTTATTAGGTGAGACTAGGCTTTATAAGCGATTTCTAGGAAGCTCAAATTGCAACTTGACTAGTGATTATAGTGGTTTTGAATGCAATGTGTCTCTACCAAGGTTGGTGCTTGTTGTTTTTTGATTTGCTGAGTAATTGTGAATGTTTGTGAACCTAAAAAATCATTTGGATCCTTCATTCTGCCTGTTGGGGAATGCACTAGTTTTTTCCTTGTCAACATGGTGTTCTTGTTTGACATCAAGTTATAAAGTAGCCGTTATCATCAGAGGTCTTTTTCTCTCAATATTTGTAGATTAGGCCTTTTATGTGATTCACTTTGAGTTGTGAACCTGCATTGAGAAGCTTATGTGCCAAATTTGAGAACAAAGAAGTAGGAGTCTTATACATAACATTTGGGGTAATAGGAGGTGTGAAGCCCAACAAGTACGAAAACACAATAACGGTGCAATTTGAAGATTTTAAAAAAAAAAAACTGAAAGAGGGCTGCTTTTGTCTTTATTCTGATAAAGATTTTCTCCTTGTACTCATTCATTACGCTTTTCTGCTAGCAGGTATATGAAGCGTTTAGCTGGTGAGCTAAGACCATCAGCAGGTCTGAATTTCAGTGATGGGTCCCAAGCAACTGCAGTATGCAAAGCAGTGACGAGTGGGGGAACATTTCTTACTTATGGAAAGAAGTTACCCAAGTATGTGGCCTACGATGGAGCAGCTCATAAACCAGTTGAATGGGATGCTTTCCTCAAGCAAAAGAATCTGAAAGTGCTGAACTTCTAGGAAAGAAACTGGAAGTTGTCCCAATGAGCAGTGGTATTTTGTTCACCTTTTCATTCTGATAAGTTCCTTGCATTTTTAGACTTGTTATGTGGAGAATGTTTTTCCACATGAAATTCTTCCAAAGTGTTTTTCCTAATCCCTGTTATTTTCATTTTGAAGAAGCCTAAATTATGCTTGCAGAAAGCTTCTAAAGAGGGGGGGTCTTTATTCTCCTAGTTGTAGGCCCGTGTGATCTGCAAGTGAGCAACTTTGTATTTCATAAATAATCGTTCTCGTTTGATAACAGACTTAATTGTTCTTACCATGTCACAATTCAAGAAATCACTGTATAGCATTAGTCTGTTAATTGGTCGTGCTTCTATTTCCAATTTGGCTCTAATTGGTCTCTTTAGCCGCATTTCTCACTGAGCTTGGTTCAATTGAATTCCTTGATGCTTTGGTTTTGAGTAATGCTGGCTGACGTAGCATATTTTAACATATTTTAAGTAACTTTTCATGTCAATTATTTAAAACATTCAATGTTAATGGGTATAATATGAGTGATAAATGAGTGTAAATAGTAGAACTACTCTTTGGTTTTAAACAGTCATTCAAAATGCAACGTCAATTATTTAAAATATTCAATGTTAATGAGTGTGATATGAGTGATAAAGAGTGTAAATAGTAGAATTACTCTTTGGTGTTAAACAGATTAAACAGTCATTCAAAATGCAACGGAAGGGAAGATTTTATTTCTATTGAACATCCACTTTTGTCATTGATACAGTTTAGACAATATGGATTGAGGAATTTACCTCAACTCACATTCTAGTAGGTAAATATTTTTCACTCAACTTGGTAAAAGACTTTGAGAATGACTTTTGAAATGTTCGTGGTTCAAGTACAAGTGGCTGCTTTATATAAGCCTCCTTCCACCCCCAAAGAAAAAGCATAAATAAATTCTTCAGTCACTGGGGAGGCCAAGGAGATATGGAATACGATCAACCGTCAAGCCCCAATGATCCGGAAGAAGTTTTGGACCATCTGAACAGCCTACCATATGCCTCCATTGCAGTTCTGAATAACAATATGAAGATGAGAGATAATAATACAATCAGTGAGGGGTGGCTTGAGTAAGTCTAGAAGGAAACTTTTATCCTCCTCTTGTTTCTCCAAAGGTAATTTTAAAAGTTACATCACTTTTGACAATAAAAAAGTCTTCCTTCTAGCATTACTTGGCCATCCTTAAGAGATATATTGCACAGAAAATGCCATAAAATAAGAATGAAGTTGCGTAATTAAACATATTATTCTCGTACCTACAAAACCATGAGATGCATGTAAGAATTTCTATTTTGTCAAAGTCATTTCAGTCTCTAAAGCTAGCTGGCACTGTCTCTTCTGCAAAATATTCCTTCCTGACAGTCTCCACCGAGCAAAATCTTACCTTCAAAAACGAATATACACATGAACTAATATGAGTCTGACAATACATAAACGTGAGCAGAAAGGCTGAGAAGCAGAACAACACGAGAGTAACAAACAGCACCTAGATTACTCATGTCCATACCAGAGAAGCATATGATTTTAACAAGGGCCTGGCAAGCAGCCAAATTGGCTTAAATACAAATGGAGCTTCCACAAAGAGGACTTGCCCCAACCGCCTCGGATAATAATAGTAAAATACATCAAACTGTCAAAAGAAATGAAGGAGCAATAAATCAACCCAGAATGCTCATAATACTACCTTCAAGTAATTATGCTACTGTCTTAAAAGCGAAAAAAGAAAGAAAGAAAGGTATGGTTCTTGAACTTCTGCATAGTGTTGAAAAAAATTAAGCAAAGGTATGTGACTTCAAGTTAAAAACCTAAACAAAGAGTACAAGTGATGGTACCCATTCAAAACGATTGAGGATATATATTTGCCAGCAATAGCAATGGCATTGAGTAGTAGGGTAGTCAACATCAGATAAAGACTAAATGACCCAGGATTGTTTATTTATTTGAAGCATATTGAGCTCCATGGTTTTGAGGAAACTAAAGAACCCTTAAATCGTCGCCTCAACTTTCAACATAAATTCATTGCAGGCTAAGCTAGTAGCAGGAGCAGTAGTATGAGTACAGGGACAGTTTTTATAAAATTGACAACCACCACCAACCTATGAATTTGGAAGAACTACATAGAGAACTCAATCAGCTGAAATTGACGCTTCTTTGTTTTTATATGTCAGAGTGTAGCATTTGATTCATTGGATAAGATAATGCCAGCCACAGGAGCAAGAGAAACAACACATATATCCAAGTTCAAATTACCTATATAGAATATAATCAGCAGCTAGTGTGCAAAAATTACCAGAAATGTCAAAAAATTAAGATCTGCATTTTCAGTACCAAAGCCCCGAAGATCAAATATTCCAAGTATTTCTTCTTTCCCAGCAGGAAGTTTACCCAATGCCTTCTCAATCATTAAGACACAGAGCTTCTCATTCTCTGCAGGATCCTGCATCTATAAGCAAATTGATCTATGCTTATAATTAGAACAAAGAATCCATGCTAGAAAAATCAAACGGATAATCAATTTTTTAATTGGAGTTTGAAATTCAACCAATATTTCTTTGACTTCAGAAATACCATACATGAATAGACTAATAGCAAAGGATTCGTGCAAAGGGTAATTTATATGTAGTCAACCTAAGATAGAAATACTCCCACAGAGTTGGAAAACATGTGCCCCTTTTTGTATTTTCAGAAAGCCTACCTCATCAGACCGCAATAAAGTTCACAAAAACTAGGAATGTAGGGGCAAGTGACTATATTCAAATTTTTGTTTTTCATTTGCAGATTAAGAGAGTACTACAAGTTTTGGACTTACTGCAGGAAAATGCTTGGATGCCACCACTATGAGCACTGGTCTGTCATTCACATCAAGAAAATCATGCACATATGCCTTTCCAGTTTGAGCTACATTTTTCACCAACTCTTCAGACAATTCAGACACCTTGAACTCTTGACGCCATTTCTTGTGTGGGTAGAATGGAAAGGTGAAAAGGTATAAATTCATTAAATATCAATAGTTTTCATTCTTTAAATCAAACAAATCTTCCCATGCAAAATTCAAGGGCCACATCCTTAAAGAGAACTATTCCTTTTTCTTAAGCAACAACTAGGAATGTTTCAGAATAGCTTTTAACAGGTGCAAACCAATCACAGAATAATCTTGAGAAGCCAAAGAAATCAAAGTCCATTTTTGCAAAGAAACTATGTCGCCTGAATGTCTATGCAATTATTTTGAGTCTCCATTTTCCATTGAACTTTAACTTTTCCAAAAACCAAAATAGTTGGATAAAATTCAATTTGAAACACCTATGCAAGCATGTGGGCGCACGCACACACTATAAGTGCTAAAATTGAGAATCTTGCAAGAGTGTTGAGGATACAATGGCTTTAGTCAACTTTGAAACAGCATCTTCAACATAAAACTTCCGGTCCTTCAGAAACCATAGGATCATATCTTCATCATCTCTTCCATTTTTGCCTACAGGAAGACTATGGTATTCTTTTTCAAGCTTCTCTTTTACTTCCAAAACTAGCTGCAGATTTAGAAAACATAGCCTATAAAAATTCACCTTCATTCCACTTATATTGAAAATGCAGAAACAATAAAACATGGCTCAATATCAGCAAAAAGCATCCACTGAAATCCCAGTTGACCAGTTTTGGGCTCCATTTGGTCATACCCTCCATTTGTTCAACAGAACAGAAGTAAAATACCCATAAAACAAAATGGGTTCCTGAGTTTTGTTTTTGTAATTACTAACAATTTTAAGCTCATATAAGCTAAGTTAAACGATTGTACTTTTGCTATTACTACCCTCCATTTTCAAGCTCATGCTTCACTTTTAGGACATTATTTAGCAACGAATAGCCCTTTCATCCATTTGGGTACTCCAAGAATTTAAATAGAAGCTCTAAAAATAGAATCTTAGTTTGCTTTTAAATTTTTTGGCTTTTGGGCAAAATTGTTCATAATTTAGAATTCAGAATTCGAATTTATTTTCTATCCCCAACGTCTTGTCTGCCACCAAATGGAGCACTGGGGAACAATATATTCAAAGAATTATGAAAATTGAAGTCCTGAGCTAAGACATTTTCCACTAGAATCACGGAACACAAATACAGATGTGCCCATTGAGCACTAAGCTACAAATCGCAATAGAAAGCATTAAAGTTAGTTCAAAGAAGAAACCTTGCGTGAATCTTTCGGGTCTAGCGTATAGTTCATGACTGAGAGCTTGCGAGTTCGAGTGGCTTTCATGGAAAAGTTGGTTGGAGGGACAAGAGGGTGACGAAGATTTTGACACAGACGGAGCGCCATCTTTTGTGTCACAGGCGGTTGTTGATAACGATGAGAGTATGTGAAGCCAGAGCCTTGTCATAACTCCTAAACATGCAAAGCGACGCCGTCTTAGATTTTTCCTTTTCTCGTTCTCTTTCTCTGTTTTGGCTTTTTTGTTTTTTGCACTCACATTAGTAAGTGTTAATTAGCATTTTAGAAACTACCAAATAAATAAATAAATTAGTTTCAAAAAAAAAAATTTTTAGGTCTTCAATGATTTTTGCAAGTTATTCGTCCAAGAAATGTAGTTAAAAATAAATTTTCATATGATAGTTTGATTAATTCTGAAATCGTAATTATAAAAGCGATTTTATTTTCGAAAGGCCGGTGAAAACAATAATTTGTCTCAATATTTTGGTCAAGTAACGTAAGAAAAAAATAAAGTTCGAAAAAACCTTTAATTTACACGGTTATTTTATTTTATTTTTTTATTAAAAAAATCAAAAGTATAAAGTTTTTACATCAGAGAGCATAAAGCTCTGATAAATCATAACAAAAACTATGAGGTTACAACGTCATAAAGACAAACATAAAATGTTACAATCAATTCCTATCTATGACTTCAACATTTGTTAACCCATGTCCAAACTTCAATTATAGAACAGATTTACTCCAGGCAAATTCAATCTAATATATAGGTAGCCCTTATTCTCAACTTGTATTTTTTCAGTCATGAGAGTAAAACCCTCACACCGAAACTAATCTTTCTCGACCTAAAGGTCAGGATAAAAACATTCATCACAAAGATCGCTCATGAAGTAAATCTAAGAAGAAGTCAAAACTTTATTCAAAAACACAATAAAAAAGCCAGTAAACAGCTATAACAGCCAGGGTGAGGGAGGCAAAGCGCACTAGCAAGCACGTGATAGATGAGATAGAGCCGTTTTGCCCCAATGGGCAATTGAGGAGCGAGGGAGCACATTGGGCCAATGCGTGGCTGAGCGAAACCAGTTGAGGATACTAGATTTAGATTTGAAAAACTAGATCTAAAGCCCAAATGATTTTGGGGAGGCAAAAAGAAGGCAACACGGTGGAGGGCAGATGGGGGCAGTGTAGTATAAGCAAAATGATGGCCAAAGCAACTGGACTGGTCGGAAAAAAAAAAAAAAAAAAAAAAAGGAGGGGGTAGGAAAGAAGAAGGGTGTAGGAGGGTGAGGGGAAAGGAGGAGTGAGCAAGAGCTCCTACACTGTTACTGTTGGTTTCTGGGAAGTCCTATGAAAATTTTCCTTTTTATTGCCTGATTGCTTCGAATATGTAATGTTTAGATTCATTCCAGAATAAAAAATGTTAGGGGTACCAAATATTTTACTAAGAGAATTTTACCAAACTGACGTGTAACTCATTTATTGGAGATGAACAAAATAATTAATTAAGAGAAATACAACAAATACCAATTAAAGAGTTATACATCAATTTGGAAAGGTTCTCTTTGTAAAAGATTTGGTACTCCTAATATTTTTCTTTTTCAAAACCTAAAATTCCAAACACTTCCCAAAAGTTTACCAACCTGTTAAATTACCAATTATCCCAAAAGTTTAAACTCATAGAAAGAGATAAATTTAATCACGTAACCATTACTTTAACACTCCCTCTCACGTGTGGGCTCAAACTCTATTTTAATAAGTGAGGCCCAACACGTGAAATATTTAATTTTAAATGAAAAGTGATTTGATGAAGTTAAGGTTCGATCTCATGACCTTTGGCTTTGATACCATATTAAATTACCAGTTTTTCTAAATGCTAAGAAAATTTGAGAAACACGAGAAATACTTGTAGACATGTAACTATAATTTGACGACTAGACTTTGGTTTTGTGGACAACAATAATGACATGACATCCATGCACACATTCTCACTTTGATTCATCTATTTTGATTTTCACTGTCGAATCATCATAGTTATATAACAGTCATATGAGTATCTACTAAACAGCTAGCATTTATTACTCAAATTAAATGTACCCTATTATTAAGATATAAAGATTTGTAAAGATATTGAAAGAAAAGAGAAAAAGCTATTATGGAAAACTCCAACATGTACACTTTACAGCTAAAACTCTCCCATTTTCAATTAGTAGCTGAACGGTGAACACGCAGGGCTTGTTGGGTGAGATCAGGTGACCCTCTTATCATGGGGAATACGCCTACAAAATATATATAGCATATATATTATAAAGCATATATCCCTGAATTTGTATTTTTAAGTGAGTAGATGGAAGGTTAGGTAGAAGATAGAAGAACAGACATAATAATTATAATTAATTAATTAATTAACCCAAACATAACAATTAGTTAAAGGCGCATGTTTTAATGTGTGTGTATATATATATATTAGGTCAAAACATGATCTTGGTGTTTGAGACATGTGCCATATTTTAATTTCATCATTGAACTATCAGACTCTTATCAGTTGTCTTAATTATTGAATCCTTAACATTTTTAATACGCATTGATATTAGTATATTACCCTTGTTATTTTTTTTTTTAGAAAACTTCACTGCTCTTTTATTATTTTTGTTATCATACTCTTAAACTTTAAAAAAATGTCAATTTAAGGTAATCATATTTTAAAAGTTTGCAATGCCAACCATCCCATTAAAATTCAACTTTAAATGAAACGGTTGATTAGTGAAATCTCCAAAATACCCTTGAGATGTTTATAAAATTACAAAAATACCTTGAATTTGGATGATGATATTTTGAAAATTTTCACTTTTTCTATTAAGATTTAAAGCTGAATTTGGACGGAATATAATAGTATTTGACAATGCAAACTTCTTACAAATAGTAATCTTAAATCAACACTTTGAAAGTTTAATTAAAAATATAATTATAAAAGTAATAAAAGATCAAGCAGCGGTTAATTAGGAGAGATATTACCCTTGTCTTATCTTCTGGTTATTGTCACTGGGCATGCACTGATGAGTCTGATATATACCCATGGCTCGCTTAGGATTGCTGGTGATGAAGTGTCATGTAAGTACGTGTTATAACTTGTCGCCATTTTCTCTGATTTGTGTCTCTTATATATTAAAATCCACAATTTTCTGGTCTGAAACTACAGAAAATATTTCTATATTCGTAGTGTTTCGGTCCCCCTCCCCAATTAGAAAGCGCGCATGTTGCATGAAACAGTAGAAGCTTCACGTCAAACCTTACCATAATTAAAAGAAACCATGCAACCATAGAAACATGTCTATTGGTTTCAGTTCCTTTCCTTAATTAGGTGGCCTTTTAAATTGCAGGAGGATTCCGGATGGGCAGGTGGCATGTTGCATGAATCATATATTAATTGCAAAGATTCACGTCAAACCTAACCATGAGAAAGTGTATGCTTTTCTTAGAAAATGCAAGATACGGTGCTGGGGACTAAATATATGTGCTTCCCTATAGATCTGCTAGCTTTATATGATGTCACCGGCCGGGACCTCATTGTCGGCGGGGGGGACCTTTGTTTTCAGAGGTGAACTTTTTTCATCATGGCTGCGATCAGCAACATTTCACCATGAATTATGATGCCCAGTGCTTATATTTCAGCAGTGACATCAATGAGGTGACAAAAACATATGTTGTCTAAAAACACGTAGGTTAAGTTCCAGGGCATGTGTTCACATTGATGTTTGCAGAGGCTCCAAGAACATGCATGCTATTGCTCTAGGACAGGATGGAGAGGTTGAGGAAAAAATATGATTTACTAGAGAGGGAAGAAGACAAGGAGAATAAAGATCGATGAGTGTACGTAGAACCATACATGATACATATCTAGCTAGGACCACTTGGCTTAACTTAATTTGTAGGCTGAGATATATGTATAATTAACCTTTTTAAATTATGGTTTTCATCATAATTAATATGATTTAAAATTGTCACGCGTACTTAAGGAATTTTCCCAATTCCTCAAGATCATTCCATAAAGGCAATTTCAATAGAAAATCCTAGGAATTCTGATAATCGCTTTGTTACTGAAAATATTGTCGATTGAAGATATAAGATACTGCAATGACAATGGTGAAGAGCAAAATTCACATGCTCTGAACTACCGGCAAAGAATGATGGCTACCCAGAGTCGGCAGAAAAAATTATGCAAATAAACGTCATCTGGAATTAGTGTTTGTAGCAGAGGATCATGCATTTCTAAAAGTGTCGTCAATGAAGGGTATTGTAAGGTCCGCAAGTCCCCGTTTTGTTGGACCATTTGACATCATTGGAAGGATCGGCTAGTGGCTTATAGAGCTATATTAATATTATCTTTACGTTTGGTAGGAATTTACACGTATTTCATTTATCGACCGACAATGTTAAAAAAATACAGGCTTATTCTTACCCATATTGTCAATTTCTTTTAATTAATTCATCAATTATAAATTATTACGCCAGTTTGCGAATAACATTTTTTCTCACAAAATTAAGAGAGATCAAGAACTGCCATTGGCCATATATGGGAACGGCTCATGACTTGGGATTGCTGGTGATGAAGTGTCACGTGCGTGTTACCTGTCACTATTTTCTCTGATTTGTGAGTCTTATTAAAATCCACCATTTTCTGGTCTGAACCACAGAATATTTCTATCATCTGTGATGTTTCAGTTTCTCTCCTCAGTTAGAAGCCACGTTGCATGAAACATTAGAAGCTTCACGTATAAAAAATGTCCATTAATTGATCGTTACATGATATCATGTTTCTGTTCTTTTTCTCAATTAGGAGGCCTTTTAAATTGCAGGATCCTGATGAGTGATGGGCAGTTGGCATGTTGCATGCATGAATCATATATTAATCAGAAGATTCACGTCAAACCTAACCATGAGAAAGTGCTTTTCTTAGAAAATACAAGATATGGTGCTGGGGATTAATATATATCCTTACCTATAAACTGCATAATAAGAAAATGCAAGATATGATGCTGGGGACTAATAATAAATTCACCTCCTTGTTATAGACAGGGGCGGAGGGGAAGGGCCGTCGAGAGGGGGCATTTGTCCCCTCTCAACCCCCATAAATTATCATTACCCCAATATAATATTTTTATATTCTGGTTGCCCACCCTCGACCAGTTATATATATATAAGGGCAGCGACATTACTGGCAGGGAAAGTAGAGAGGAATTTTTTTTTTTTTGAAGTTTCAGATCTTAGACTTTTATAGTTACAGAGATTAGGTTAAGAAAAAACTTACGAAGAGGACAATTGAAACGGTGCGTTTTAAATTACAAAGTAGACTTGAATTTTTAAACACAACGTTTCATTCAAGTGTCATTTCATTGGAAACGGATCCTCTCCGGTCTATTTAGGATTGAAGAATATCCAGTTAAAGGCTAAGATTTATTTTCAGAAATCCTAAAACCTTAAATAGGACACCTGTCTCACTACTAAATAATAATAAATTTTTTTTTTTTTTTAAAAAAAAAAGTAATAATAATAATAATAAATAAGGGGTGGCTGGCCACCCTATTTTTGCCCTTGGAGGTGGCCGGCCACCCATGACCCTTTGGAAGTTAAAAATTACCTTGAGTCAAATTATATTAGGTACTGTCAAAAAAAAAAAAAAAAAAAAAAAGAGTCAGATTATATATAAGAAGAAGAAAAAAAATTGGGAAACTTTAAAGTTAAAAACGTTTAGGCAAATACAAAGAGCATGCTCATGGGCGATACTAGCATTTAAAGTTTGGAGGATAAAAAATAAAAATTTGGGAGGTGAAAATATAATTTTAAGGATTATATGGGCATTTTAAAAAAAAAATTGGGAAAACATGGTGGTTTAGGCTCACGCCATCATGTAGTTCTGCCCATGGGCCATGACTCATGAGCATATATATGATATCTACAAAAAAGACATTATCAACTAGTTAACCATAAATTTTTTAAAGTACATTTGAAAAAACATGGTGTCGTTTTAATTTAGTATGGTTCAAATTAAGATTATGTTGATTGGTTGTTTACTTATTTTGTTACTTATATTTTTTTTAATTAATTTTTGTTTAATTTTATTTTTTAATCTCGACTCTCCTGAATCAAAACTCTAGCTCTGCACTGGACTTGTAGAGGTGAATTTTATCAAATATCATCATGGCCGTGATCAGCAATTCAGCATTTATCCCACCAATCTTTGTTTCACCATGAATATGATTCCCAATATTGCTTGTATTTCAGCAGTAACATCAATCAAGTGACAAAAGCGAAGAAAAACATAGTCTCTTAAAAAAAAAAAAAAAATACAGGATATTCTGGATGAGTTGCAGCCTGCTGCAGGGCAATTGGAGCATGTGTCCACAATATTGAAAATGATTGATGTTTAGAGAGGCTCCAAGAACAGGCTTCCTCTGGGATGGAGGCCACTGTCTTTGAGAGTCATTCCCATCTGATCAACACCATAAACTTTTCTAGGGAAGCTTGAAACCAATCTGTAGTTTCCAATCCCAGGAATGCCTAGTGAATCTATGTATCTGTATATTGATTGGACCTTGTCTGTGCTTGCAAAGCTCTGCTCTCTTCTTTCACCATTTGGAAATCTTATCAACATCTGAAATATCACAACCATGATTTAACACAATTAAATCATCATTTATCAATGGAGATTTAACACTACTATTTGGTCAGAATAAAATATTTTGGTAGCACAAATATATATACCTGGGTAGCTTGAGGATCCTTTAGGACCTTTACCCCAAAATTTGCAACTTCTTTGTGTGGGGTTTCTTTAGTAATGGCACTCTCTTTGACTTTAGCATACTGTTTATGATTGTTCTTGAGCTTTTCCTTCTCCTAAGATGGACAAGAATGTTTGTTTATTGTCAATCTGCTGCCTTATAATTGTGAGCTGGACGTAAATCATATGGCATATCATACAAGTAAACACACCTTGTCTATCTTTAGAGATGCAAGATAAGCTGCATCTTGTTCTTCTCTGAGGCGACGATCAGCTTTTATCTTTTCTTCCTGCTTTGCCCTTGCTCCACCGAAAGCTAGCCCTTGCTCCTCCACCGTCCTCTGCAGAGTCTCCACCAGCTCAGCTGGGGAAATTGGCCCTTCCATCTAAACTTGGACGAAAACAGGGGAAATGAAAAAAAAAACATAAAAAAACAGCAAGTTATAAACTAATAAGAAATAGTAAATTTAATAAGTTTATTCTCATATTGAGAAAAGACTCAAAAGATAGGAGCGTTTAAAGAAACTTAGCTTTATAAGTGATTATAGAGGAAATGAGCGATCCACATTGTTTTTACTAGAAAAAACTGATTCTAGAAAAGATTCAAATTGACTAATTCTTTTGAACGTGATAACGCAAATGCAACTATTGTTTTTTCTTGGTCATTACACTTAAACGGATGATAAATGATAAATTTAATAATTTAATTAATAAAATGTGTGCAACTGAACCATTAAAGAAAAGAATGAGCACAAGCTTCCAATATTAAAGAAATGAAAGAGGGATCCCAACAAACCTGCTGCAGCACAGCTAGGCTATCACCTGGAGCCGGAGCAATTACTGCACAGAATGGGAAGCTGGTAGGCCTAAAAGTTGCAGCCATTTGCAGGCCCTCTCCTCTACTTGCCAATGCTCCCCAGCAAACAAAATTAGCATCAAGAAACTGCACCACCAGCTCCGAGCACAGAGTGTCCCTGCAGAAAGATGGCGTGAAAGGGTGTTCTGGTGAGTGGAGGTACACAAACATGAACTTGTGATCTTCCTCTGCTAACTTCAGGGTCTCCATGAACTGACAAGCATAGAAAAATGGATGATATGAACCATATTGCTGCTCAAAACAGCCTAGAAATGCCCATTCCTCTGCGCCAACAATGTGCTCCTCTGGCTCTTGCAGATGAAAGTTAAAGGGAAGATGTTGGTTTCTTCTTCCTATCCCCATTGCTCTTGAAAACCCACCTATAATGTTCCTGGGAAGGTTAACCATCCTCTGCACAATCCCATTGCGAGAGGCCTCTCCTGCTGATCTCCTGTTTTCCCTCAACATGGCAGCCATTTTTCTCCACAAAGACAGCCAGATTTTGAGGAAGAGAAAGAAGTTTGGTGTTGAAATAGAGCCGCGGTGGTGTGTACTGAGGTGAAGTTGTCACTTTCGGCAACGTAATATATGGCCATAAAATATATTCGGGCATGGCAGGCAATCAACTTCACAACCTAAATTCCTTCTCTTTTATTATTATTGCAACTTTTGGAACTTTTTGTGAGTAAAGAGAGAGACAAGGAAGATTAAAAAAAGGATTGAAGATGCCTCTTTTCTTTTTGGCTTCTACAGAGTTCAAAGTGGATGCTTTGCTTATGAGTGAATCCACCGTTAATTCTGGAAGAGATTCTTGTACTTGTTGTCGATTTATGTATGGCTTGGATAGTCGGATATGCTAGAGAGTGGTACTAAGAATAGCAGCAGATAAATTCTAGAGATTTCCATGGTTCTTGAATACAAAAGGGTTATGAAAAGTGGGTGCCCAGCCCCTTTGATAAGCCTAAAATATTGAAAAAATCACCACCCACTAATGATTATAATTCCTATATATGGCCAACTTTTATTCACAAGTTCACCTAGAGAATTGGGGGGACTACTTGTTTACTCAATCCTGATGGGCCTTCCCCCTATCCCGCATTGATTAGAAAAAACAAATGCTGATGGGCCTATAAAGCCTTCCTACCTCATGGCCTTGCAGCCAAGTCCTTTTGCTACCTAAGAAACCATAGAACCTGCTTACTAAAGGGCCCGTTTGCTAGAAGGCCAACGGGCTACCGAAATGAGAAAAGATTAGGAAAAGGGCCATCGGCCAGGATCACGGTTAGTCCTAGTCTAAAATCAGGGCGCACTTACATCCAGATGGAACGCACCAAAGCTGACCTCCCCACTTAGAGTAATACTACAAGTTCTTCTTGTGTCCCTCCAAAGATGATGTGACTTTTAAAATCACCAATGACATTGTAATTGATCATTATTAGATTTTGATCAAATGATGATTTTAAAAGCCATCTTATTTTGCGAGGAACACAAAAAGGACTTATAGAATTATTTCTCCACTTGCGAAGTCAGATAATAGCCTCGTTGGGCTTTCTTAGCACTCGGGTCTTAGAGGCCCATGCGTATATAATATGATCCTTCATTTTTTTTTTTCTTTGTATCTTTCTCACTTATAAAAAATAAATTCCTTATAGGTAGAATTATTATTATTATTTTTTTCATCTAGGCCCATCACCTCTTAAATCCCTTTCTCCTGGTATAGACATAATTGGATTTCTTGTGAAACGACAAGAGACTTTGTCAAACATTAGAATAGACATTTGAATTAGAATCATGCTTTTTTGATTTTTTAGACTCCTGTCAATCTATAGCCATTAACATCTTAAATCTCAGCAAAAAGGAGAAGAAATCACTACTCCTCCTAGTACTCTCTTTCTCTACAGACTTAATAGCATGAAGCCGACCTTTATGACCAGCCATTCTCTTCTCTTCTTGGCATTTGTCTCTCTCTATTGCTGACTTTGCGCGTTCTACGGCGACAGACCTGTCTTCTTTAGTACGATGTACTCCCTGTCTCCCAACATAATCTACAGAAACGGTGCATTTTACGACGGCTTAATAGGCTTTTGTCACCGCCGCTGTAATAGCATCTCGTTTTCTAGTGATTTTTGTCCGTTGGTCCTAGGTTTTAACCGCTGCAACTAGGGCTGTTAAGTGAGCGAAGCGTCTCGCGAGCAAGCTCGGGCTCGGTTCGCATAAGCTCGGCTCGTGCTCGACTCGAATATTAAATGAAGCACTTCATGAACACAAATTCCGGCTCGAATATTAAACGAAGCAAGCTCGGCTTGACTCGGCTAAGCTCGTGAACAGCTCGTATAAGCTCGAGTGTGTGTGTGTATATATATATATATATAAACTAAGTAATAGATAATTAATTATAAATCTCATAATTATTAAAACCTTAAAATTGCATTTATATTTAAGTATTAGAGAATGAAAAATTCTAAACCCTTTGTGATGAAAGAGAGAGAGAGCAATCATTAAAAAGACCTCGATTCAATTAGAGCAGATCCAAACGAAAGGAAGAAGAATCAAGCAGAAACTATTGAGGGAGATTGCGAAAGGCATAAACTATTGATGAATTAAACAGATCCAAACACTATCACTACATGTCTGGTGAGTGAGAATGAGAGAGTGGGAAATGAGAGTTCAGGTGGAAGATCCGTTGTGACTGGTGAGGGGGATTGAGAGAGAGACGTTAAAAAAATATTTTTTTGTAGGGGGCGTTGTCCCAATGCAGTCTGAATGTAACCTGTTAACTTGTCCCACATTGTTAAGAAAACATCAATCTCCAAGTTTGCTTATCTATAAAAGGATGCATATCCTTTATCTTTGAAACCAAATGCCTTGCTGTATTGACTCAGGTTCCATACTCGACTAGTCAGGCTAAGCAAATACTCATATGCAAACTAACTTCTTAAGCCGTTTAAGAGTACTTGAAGTTAAATTTTTTTTTAAAAACAAAAACATTAAATATAAGAGCCAGCTCGCGAGCTGGCTCGGCTCGACTTATTATTAGCTCGAGCTCGATTTTTTTGGCTCGCCCTTGAGCTCGACTCGAGCTCGAGCTCGAGTAAAATTTAAATGAGCCAAGCTTGAACAAAGGAAGCTCGCTCAAGCTCGGCTCGTTTACACCCCTAGCTGCAACACTTCTTGGGAGCAAAAAGAGAAAGAAAGAAAAAAAAAAAAAAAAAGCCTAAGGAAGACTACTATTCATTGACCGACACAAGTATTCTAAGGAAATGGAGGACTATTAGAATAGAAACCCAACCTCCCATCAGCCTAGTGATCTGTGGGCCCAAACACAAGTAGTCTAAGGGATAGAACTACTAGAATGAAAACCCACACTCCCACTAGCTTAATGGACTGTCGGCCCAAACACAACTTACTTGAAGCACATGTTCATAAGAATTCTAAAAGAAAAGCAACGTATAATAAAAATTTCATTATCAAGTAACGATCCCTATAGAAAGCAACCTATAATAGAAATTAGGGAAAGACAACTCATTTAAAAGGTGACATAATTCATGACAATTGCCTTATGAATGCACACGACATAAATGATATTTAGCCTATATAAGGTCAGTAGGAGACTAGACTCAAGTATGCTCTCATCCCCCTATTTTTATCTATCTTTTATATTTTCACCTCTATACTTTGTTCTATTGGTTTTTAAGGCATGTCCTGCATCAATCTTTCAACCATCTTTTAGCTATTTCTTTTTACAAATTTAATAGATCCACCATTAGATTTGTGGACTCATATGAGTTCCACAAAAATTTAATAGTAGATTCACTCATTTACTATATAGAGATGATTGAAATAATAATTTTTATCATTTCTAGCTGGTTGACAAGGTTTGTGCTTCAATTTTTTTTTTTTTTTTTTTTTTAATAAATGGTCTTCACTTGCCCTTGGGTGTGTAGGGGTCTGCAATGTTAATCTATAATTATCAAAGTTGTAATCTGGGTATCATATTTTTCAATCTCTACTAATTTCACCTTTATTGTTAGCATTTTACATTAAATCAAATTGCAAAATAGGTAAAATGTCTCTTATACTCTTATAAAATTTATAAAAACATATAAATATACCCTTAATTAGAAATTAAAAATTAAGAAAATAAAAGTAAAACAACAAAAAGAAAAAAAAAAAACCGATGGTGGTATTTTACTCATTTTGGCATTCTCCATTAAGATTTAATAAATTTTTTTAATAAAATAGTAAAATTAAAAGAGTCTAAAAATGAAATATCCACATTTCTGAAATTTTGGCTCTTGGAGGAAAACATTGCAACTCCTTTGAATGTGAAAATTAAATAAGGTACATAGTAAAAATTATTATTTTCTTTTCTTTTTTTTCTAAAAAAAAAAAATTATAATTTATGTGATAGTTTGGATGGTAAATGTATTTTTCCAAAGTATTTGACTCTTGTATGCTTGGGAACTATTGGGTGCCACGACAAAGGATTAATGGCATACAACTTTTTCTGCACTGGCAATCATTCCCAAACATTTATTGATTGTTGCATTGAAGCCATATATATTGACAATATTGTTCTCGACTGGCGTGCCCAAAAATTTCACTTTCTTTCCGGAAATTAGAGAAAAAATTACTCATAACGTAAGAGCGTAAAAACGAGCGGTTATTAACTGCCTAATAATTTTTAACTGTGTAATTTTTATGTACAGTTGAAGGAAAAAAAAAAGATTAATAGCCTAGGATGTACCGCTTAGTGGTTATAAGGACAAGTAAAAGTGGTTAATAACAGTTAACCACCTACCGTTATTTATATATATATATATAATGACGTGGTTTTGACGAGTATGATATAGGGTTTTCATTTTGAGTTCAATTAAACTAATATTTTATTTAATAAAAGGATAATAATAATAATATTCTTGAACTTGTTACATCTTGAAGCGTTCTAATTATTTTTAAAAATGCTCAAAACCATCTAAAATAGGTCTTAAAAAGAGGCTGAAGGAGGCCCAAAACATCAAACAAGCCCAAAAAAATGTCATTATGCGGTTATGAGTTTGAATAAACGCTAATTTAATCAAATACGTACCCAACATGAAATTAGCGGGTTAAGGTAGAGGGACCTAACTCTTTTAATTAAATAGTTCATATTAGGGTTGATCTATATAGCTTTATTCCTATGTCTCGATACAACTTGAATCCAACACTCGATATTTAAGACGGATAATTTTTAGCATGACTTGCAAATCCAACACGAACCCAACACGAAATTAGTAGGTTTGAGGGGTCTAAACCATCTAATTAAATAGATTGGGTTATGGTTGATTTAAATAATTTTATTATCTTATACTCATGTCTTGAAATGACTCGAACCTGACACATAAATACAAATTGTCACAAGTGGGTATTGTATTTTTCTGGGTCCGGACTTAATTTCTTAGAGCTCATGCAAATAGTCTACAATGTCTAAATCAAGTACGAAGGCATAATACAGATCAGTGGCAAACACCACTATGATCCTCATAACATTAGAGCTACTTACTTGACTTTGAATTTCATTTTTCATTTTCGCACCAAACACATAAAGATTAATTATCATTTTGTTCAGGACCAAGTTGCCACTATGTCTCTTATGGAACAATTTCTATCAAGTATGGATCAAATAGCTGACATTTTTACCACGCCACTATTGTCAACAATATTTATTCGACTAAGTACAAATCTCAACGTTCGTGATCTACTGTGAGGGTTGTAGGGGCGTATTAGAACAGAGTTACAAGAGCACAAGATGTTGAACAATAGTAAGTCACCAACAAATAAGGAAGATCTTGTTAAGGTTGAGAACTTGAGAAGGAAGAGAAGTACATGTGGTGTAACAATAGTAGATAGAGATGTAAGTGAGTTAAATGTGTTGTAGTTAAAGTATAGTAGAAGTTATATAGTTAAGGTAAATAGTAGTAGAGATTTTTCAATAAATAGACATGCAGATGCAGACCTTCCAGTAAAAACAAGGGAGTCAGTCAATTCCTTCACTGTCCTTTTTGTTCTATTCTGGTCGACCGTTTGTAAGTCCCAAGTTATTCCTCGATTAGACTAGACCCTAGAGGAAGCTGCTTCAACATTTCTTTGGAGGAGAGTGGCACATGTATGTATGAATTATGATCATGTTGGAAACTTTTCTCAAAAATTACTACAAAAAGACAGCACACATAAAATCAGACCAAAATTCATGGTCCAAATTAAATTTTAAGAAAAATTTCAGAAAATTGTCTTGAACTTTTATTCGTTTTGACACTACTCCTAAAGTTTTAAAATTTTCAACTAAGGGTATCAAACTTTCAATTTATTTCAATTACCTCATTCCGTCAAAATTTTTCTTTAATTTTTGTCAAAATTCTCAAAATATCTTTGTTTTTTCCTTTATTAAAAAAAAATTGCAAATATGTTTTTTTACAAAAAAAATAAAAATAAGCACCTGAATCTTTATAATTTTTTATTTTATTTTTATCTAATAAAAAAATATGGGTATTTTGAAAATTTTGACAAGATTTAATAAAACAGGATAATCGAAAGAAATTGAAAATTCGATACTCTTAATTGAGAATCTTATAAGATTTTAGGCTAGTATAATGTCTAAATATATATATTAATGTACTTCAAAAAAAAAAGAAAAATAAAAACTGACTGCTTATCTCCCGACACGTATTGAAGTGTACATTATCATGTATGATGAGCAGAATAGGTCATTTAAGCCCTCAAAATGCTCAATTTTCTCTTTGGTAACAGCCTTATAGATGCCTTTCGATCCACCTCCACTACCACCATGTCCAAATAAATTAATAAACAAATTAAACCCCACCCAAGTAGCAACCTTTGAGGCAATGCTGATGCCCATGTGAGATTGTACAAATTCAAGTTGATTCTAGCTTATAGCTCAAGCCTTGATGGTGTTCAATTGGTGCTTTTCAAAAAGGCACATGTTTTCCAGCTAGCTTTTCTTTCTCACAGATAGTGGAAAGAAAGAGCATAATTTTATATACATATATATACACAGAAAGATAACTTCACATGGAATCCACATCCACAGCCGATGATCCATCACCATCTTCAGCATTCAAAATAGGCACTAACGTGTAGTGGGCTACCTCAGTTTGCATTATTTTCTCTCCAGGCAAACACTCCTTTAGGACCAAAGTACTCATGCTTCGTGAGGAAGCATCATCTTGGTACCAGTGCCGCATGCTTGTACCTTAATCTCATTGCAACATTGACCTACAAAATGGGCTCTCTTTATGATTTTGTCAAAAAAGTTTTCAGCTTAGAATTTTGGTGATTTCACTAACATTTCTTTCCGACTTCAAAAGATGCTTAGAATAATATGGTTGAATTCCAATCTGGGAATATAAGATTGTAATCAAATCATTCTGATTACATATAATTTCTTACTTTTTAGGTAAAGTCCATTTTCTATGTACTAGCATAAGGAAATAACAAATGTCCTTATATATTTTGAGCACATAAGGGTTAATAATATCCGCTTTATAATAGGGTGAGCAATTTTTGACACAACCCGCAAATTTGATACGAATCCAAACACAAAATTAGTAGGTTGAGGTTAAGGAGTCTAACCCGTTTAATTAAATAGGTCAAATTAGAGTTGATCTATATAGTCTTATTATATTCATTCATTGACGTACATGATTCGAACTTAACACGCGACATTTAAAGCTAACAATTTTTGACACGATTCGCGAACTCGACACAAATTTAATACAAAATTAGCGGGTTAGGGTCGAAAGTCTAACCCCTTTAATTGAATAAATCAAATTAATGATTAACATGATCCAAACCCGTATTACCACCTCTACTCTATTTGGAATCCTAATAACTGGATAATTATCTCTCCCACTACACAGCTAGCAATGGAGAATCTACCGTGGGCATGCTCCTACGATTTTAGCTTACAAATTGCAGACAGAGACATGTAAAATGGAATGAAATTATTGGTGCCCATACTTGAGAATCATCAAGAAGAGTTGCTTCAAGAGCTATCCCAATTCAAATCTACCACAATATTAGCCTCCTTTTTCTTTTTCTTTTTTTCTTTTTTTTTAAAAAAATTATTTTATGTTCGCACACGGAGAGGAAAAGGGGATAAGAATTTGATCTAATTACCCTCACTTTATAAGGCGTGATTCCGAGCCGATTGAGCTACTTCTAACAACAATTAGCTGGTTAGAACTTCACATATTATGTATAGATTTAGGGTGAAGTAAAAGAGCACACGGCGTGCTGAGATTTAGCATGGTTGGCACCCTCTCAAAAGCATGGAATTGGCAGGCTTTTACCAAGAGAAAACATTGCTTTATGTGCTTAATCACATCGAAATCTCAACATAAATTCTAATTCTTCTAGGGTTGTGGGGCAGGAATCTATTCTCTTCTCTTCTCCCAGACCAAACTTTACAAAAGGGGTATGGTTGCAGGGGAAGAACTCTCCTTGTTACTCCTCTCATAGTCTCATTGCCAGTTGTTGTATGGAGAGCGTGGCTCACTGTGGACCAATATTCCCCAACAGTTTTCCTTTTATGTGCGGCAGAGGTGGTTGGGTGTGTGAGTGGGTATTTGTGAAAAGAAGAGACAATTAAAGAACGGAGCATCTGGAAGTGGCAAGCACCACTTGCCCAGAACTCCAGAAAGGTCACCAGCCTAAGGGCCCATACCTTTGTGCTTCCCTAAGCTAATGCCAACCCACAGCCCAAAAGAATTTTTAGGTTTCTAGATGGGAATATTTGGATTCGGATCTTCATGAAATTGCTGTCAAGATTGTTACCAATTTAGATAGTAAATATAAGAGATTTTATGAGATTCATTATTATCTTAAAAAAATTAATCAATTTAGAACAATTTTACCTAGTAAGAATAGGTTTGGGATTGCGTTTGATAAATAAAGCTTTTAAGGAAAAAACGTTTTTTTGGCAAAAGCTTCATTTTTACGCTTTTGCTAAAAATGTGTTTTTGTCATTTTTAAGCTTTTTAGACTTTTAAAAGCGCATTTAATTTTATTTTTTTACTAAACGGGTACTTTTTTCTTCAAACGGACTTTTTGAGTGTTACATACACTTTTAATCCCCTCAAACGCACACCCAAACATGTCCTAAGTAAGAAATGTGAGATGTAGTACGCATGCATTCCTTTATAAACCACTAACTCTATATGAGTTACTCATTTTTTCAATATGGGGTCGAGGTGTTACAAACTTTCTGTTTTTTACATTTGTAATGGCTCAGAAAAAGCGCTAACTACATTTATGCTATCACTCTAAAACAACTACTTAATTTAAAGTTTTCTTAAAATCACTTATAAATCTCAATTTTACCTAATAAGTAACAATCTAAGATTTAAGAGTCTTTTTATAAGTCACCAACTTTATATATAAAGGCTCATCTTTTAAATATGAACCGGGTTCCGTAAAAACTATCTTATTCTATTGAATCTTTATGGGAGAACTTAATAACTTTAAAAAGTATATAGTTGCAAATCTTATATGGATTTTCAATGGTACGCGTCTTCATGCCCCACACCTTTAGTTTCATGGTAATTCAAATCTTTCAAATGAATGGTTTGGTTTTGGTAGCTTTTAACTTTCACCTAGCAGGAAGTACTGATGTGGAATTTCATTAGTGAAGATGTCAGATGGGTCCCCATTTACATCTTACAAATAAATGCCTTGTTCATTCATCATTCATCTCCTGGGACTTTGTGTTAACCTCCCAAACCCTTACTAATTTCATGATTCTCAATTATTTCAAAATTAATGCTCCATAACGTCCCATGGACCCTATGTAACATTCAACTTCATTTACACACAATATTATTCGTTTTAACTCCCACGAACTAAACTATTCTGGAGGTCACCAATCCTGATACTACTTTTACAGAAACACGTTTAACTGTGGAGTTTTAATGGATTCATTATCATCAAGGCTTTAAAATGTGTTGTTATCATGAAGTGTGTAAGTATACATATAAGTACATATCCATCTTCATACTCAGACGATGTGGGATGCCACAATCACCCTCTCTTAGGGCCCAGCATTCTCGTTGGCGACCCTCATAGAATTAACTCATTCTTGGGGTCTCAGTGAGTGCCCGCTAGCAACCTTCATAGGCGGCTTATGCACATTCTCTCATCTCAGGCTGGGTGGGATGCCACAATCACCCCCTTTTAGGACCTAGTGTTCTCGTTGGCGACTCTCATGGGATTAACCCATTCTTGGTGTCCAAGTGAGTGCCCGCTATCAACCTTCTTGGGCTTGTGCACGTTCTCCAATCTCAGGCTGGGTAATGGTTCTGATACAATTTGTAACATTCCACTCCATTGACATATAATATTGTCCACTTTTCGCTCCTCAAGACCAAACTTTCCAAAATGATACTCATCCTGGTACTACTCTCACAGAAGCACGCTTAATTGCGGAGTTTTGATGGGTTCATTGCCATCACGACTTTAAAATGCGTTATTGTCATGAAGGGTGTAAGTATACATATAAGCACATTTCAATCTCCATACCCGGGCGATGTGGGACTGAGATGCCACACCCTAAACTAGAACAACATCGGAGTTATTCTCCCCTGGCTTTCTCGGTAGCTTTATTACTTACCTTCTCTCTTTTCTGCAAGTGCAATAAGTTATTCGTGTTCGGCACAAGAAAATTGTTCTAACAACTAATTAGTAAGAAATAATAACACAAATGTACCAAATTCTTTTTCTAAGTAACTAACGAAATGATGCAAAGCCAATTTAACAATATAATGCGCCGTTGTTAGCCCTACATCGAAAATATGAATTGTTTGAATGCAACTTTGACTAAATATTTTTTTATAAGAAATAAAGTATATAAAATTAACATTTTTTTTTTGAATCGTTAGAAATGATCAGCGAGCAATCAAATTGCAAATGCCGGTACTATTTTTCTACATTTGTCCTTTCTTTCTTTAATTCTACAGTTTTTTTTTTTTTTTTTTTTTGTTCAAGTTGCATATTCTGGAAAAACCTACAACATGGCACAATTATGATATCCTTTTTACCTAGTCCAGTAGCCTCATCCATTTGGTAGTGTAGATCCTAATTTTATCCTAATTTTACCATCAGATCACCCATAATATTTTACCCGAAGCAGTAGTCAAACTAGGAGTGACATGTAAAGAAAGAAAATAATGCTTAAGGTCCCTACCGCCTTAAATGATCAGCCGGGCCCCTTGATGTTATTGACGTCGGTTTCATCTGTAGATGATGTGAATAAAATTGCAACTGAACAAGAGATAAACATCGTTTGGGTAGGCAGAAAGGTTTAACGCATGGTTCGATAATTTGTAACCACAAATGTTTAGTTCTTTGTATCGAAACTCGCTCCGTTTATGTAGCCTTGATTCGTTCTACCATTTATACATAGAGATCTTCAAATGAGAAAGAAAAATGGAAGATATAGGCTTGTATTTGTTAGAAGCAAATATGCAGTATTTTAGCAGCAAAGAAGGCAGATGGTCTACAGTTCCTGTCTGATATTAGTTTGGTCTAATGTAAAATCATTACAAGAGCCTTTTGATTATCAACAAACTGATACTAATAGTCAAAAGAAATTACACCCATTTGGAAAGCAAGGAATTTTATTCATCATCATGGCACACTTGATGTGATGATTTGAATGGCCCACCAAATGTTCAAATGCGCTGTTTTAACTTTTACTCCACTTCATAGTGGTACAGCACCATTAGCTCATTTTTCCTGACTGCTACTGTACAAAAATAAACATAGAATATAAGGTAAGTAACACACCCTCCCTATCTAGAACCCAGAATGAAGTTTATTCCCAAATTGGAACCTTTGTTTCAAACATGAAAGTAAAATAAAAATAAAAAAAAAGAAGGAAAAAATGAAAAGAAAGAGGACAAAATGGTGACCAGAATGAAGTTGGATTCCCTCTCTTCAAAATCAGAGAAAAGAACAAAAGAGATTCTGCACTCATTTGCCTAGTTTTCAATCCTAATCTTATTCTTCTTTGTATTAGCGTATCAGTCTTTGTATTCACTAGACTCTATACCCGAAGACACTTTTCTCTCTCTCTCTTTCTCTCTCAAGTTTTGGGAAAATTAAAAAACTCTTTTGACCACAGGCTGTTATGGGTTAGACTTGGAAAAGCACAACCCCACCAGGAGGCAGGGTCTATTTTAATCTGCTCGTGCTTGAAATTTCTTTGGTGTCAGAACAGAAAACCAAGACAATGCACCAGTCTCCCGGACAGAGATAGTGAGTGTGAGAGAGAGAGGGAGAGAGAAAGGGTTTGTTTATTTATAATTTATATGCTGTAAAATGGTGAGGAAGTGAGCACGAAGTTGGGATTTTTCTTGGAGGAGTGGTTTTTGAGTTTTGTATGGACATGAAGAGAGATTCAGTTCCATGGACAAAACAAAGAAAAGAGCCATCTTGTGAGATTCATCACACAACAGGACAACCCCAATGCATACAAGCACAAATTGTTGCACCAAAGAAAACAACAACACAAGAACATTCCTCTAAACTTGCTTCACCTGCTTCCTACAACACTCCTTCCATCATTCCCATGCTTCTTGTTGCTTTCCTTCTTGTAGCTTCCCTGCTTAGCCCTGTCCTGCCAACCCCCATTGTGTCAGATTCCGGCCACTCTCCACCGGCCAACCAATCTTTTCACCCGGGTTCAGAGTTGCACAAGCTGAGGAGGGTCAGAGCTTATCTCAGGAAGATCAACAAGCCAGCAGTGAAGACAATTCAGGCATTTATATACCTTTGACTTTCATGGTATATTTTTGTTGTGTTTGAGGCTTAGCGATCTGAGTTTTCTTGTTTTCTTGCTGCAGAGCCCTGATGGTGATGTTATAGACTGCGTGCTATCTCATCTCCAACCATCTTTTGATCATCCAGAGCTCAAAGGACAAAAACCATTGGTAATTTCACATTTTGTTTTTTTTTTTAGTTTCCATCAAGATCACTGAAACTCAAACAAGCAAAGAGCAGAAATTTGCAAATGGGTATCTCAACATTGCATAAACAGTTTATTTTTCTTGGATTTGTTTTTGATAATTTGAGAATAAAAGGCTTCAGTGCAACAGGATCCACCCCAGAGGCCAAAAGGCCATGACACTACAGACACAGTTGCAGAGAGCTCTCAGCTATGGACAGAATCTGGTGAATCATGCCCAGAGGGAACTGTTCCAATTAGAAGAACTACAGAAAAGGATGTTTTAAGAGCAAGTTCAATTGGAAGATATGGGAGAAAACCAAGACGAGTGCGGAGAGACTCTTCAGGCAGTGGTCATGAGGTTAGTATTCTAAAGCAAAATTGAATATAAACAGTTACCGTTACTGCTTGAGCATTTTTTTTTTCCTTAAGCTGAAAGGTGAATCTGTTATGTCATTTCCGTTCTTTCTCATTCCTATAACCACTGCACCAAAAAGGCTAGTTTCTAGCAAAAAGGCCAATTTCCCTTCCTACATTCACTGCAATCAAACAGGGGATTCTGGTAAATAAGAACAGGGAGAAGGCAATTGTAAAAATTGGCTTTTTGTCACAACAGAGTACTCTGTTTTAAGTTATAGCGGATTCATATGTTAATAGGAATGTAATTCAGAAAATGGGTTTGCTTATCTATATTTTTCAGTATCCAAGTGCTGATAATTTCCTTATTGCAGCATGCAGTTTTGTTTGCAAATGGAGATCAGTACTATGGAGCAAAAGCAAGTGTAAACGTGTGGGCGCCCAGTGTAGTTGATGAATATGAATTCAGCTTGTCACAAATATGGGTCATTTCTGGTTCTTTTGGTCACGATCTAAATACCATTGAAGCTGGTTGGCAGGCAAGTTTATCATTGTCTAATTCCATACATATTCTTTATGAACAATATATTGAACTTTCCCATGTAAGTTGTAGAAACTTCCAAACAAATTTTATGCACCCATGCAAGATACATCTTTTCTTTTGAACTCAGTGAAGTTTTGTACATATGCCACTTAATTAATTCCTTGGTATCAGAAAGATTTTCTATAGTGGTCGTTAACTCATCCAAAACTCAAGATGTTTGCTCTGATACGATGTGAAATCGGACAAGAAAAAATAGATTTAATCATTTAATTTATATTCTAACATCGATTTTTATGATATTGCAACCATAATTCTTCAGGTTAGCCCTGAGCTATATGGAGACAACAACCCAAGATTCTTCACTTATTGGACAGTGAGTACTATGTAGCTCTGTTTCCTGTTATATATTTAGAGACAAATTGCTAGTGCTAATTGGAGATGCAATTTCAATCACAGACGGATGCATACCAAGCAACTGGGTGTTACAACTTACTCTGCTCTGGCTTTGTTCAAACCAACAACAGGGTTGCTATTGGAGCAGCAATCTCTCCAAGGTCCTCCTACAATGGCAGACAATTTGATATTGGCTTAATGGTTTGGAAGGTATGTTTTAGTTGACAAATGATAGAATTAAATTAAATCAAAATAATGAAAGTCCCATTTGTTATATTGAGATCTACTGTTACTTGGTAAACTTCATAGTTGGCATAAATTCTGATTAATAAACTGAGAAGCAAAATATCCTTTCTTAACATAGTTGTTTCTTTCCATTTTTTTCTTCCTCCTATTTTAGAGTTAAAGAAGTCTAAGATTCTCTTCTTTTCCTTTTAAAAAGACTTCCTGATGCATCGGCTTTTCTTCTTTCTTCTTTAATCAAGCACTCATTTACTAAATTAAAAAAATAAATAAAGGGGTTTGTCCCACCATCTTTAATAGCTTGAAGACTTGAAACCTCGTTTTTTTTCTTTTTGAAGACTTACTCTTACATGTATGGTTGTGACTTCTTTTCCCTCCTATGTAATTAGTACTAGATAATAAGACAATTAGACCCATAAGGGAAAACTAATCATGTTTGGTCTTATGCAGTCCAAGACATTATTAAAAAGAAGCAGACCTATAAAACAAAAAAGTTACTAAAACATAATTGTTTGTGTTCAGGATCCAAAGCATGGACATTGGTGGTTGGAATTTGGATCTGGTCTACTGGTTGGATATTGGCCTGCATTCCTGTTTAGTCACTTGAGAAGTCATGCTAGCATGATTCAGTTTGGAGGAGAGATTGTAAATTCTCGATCATCAGGTTTCCACACATCCACTCAAATGGGTAGTGGCCATTTTGCAGAAGAAGGATTTGGAAAAGCATCCTATTTCAGAAACTTGCAGGTGGTCGACTGGGATAATAACTTGCTTCCATTAACAAACATTCATCTCTTGGCTGATCATCCAAGTTGTTATGATATAAGACAAGGGAAAAACAACGTTTGGGGAACATACTTTTACTATGGGGGTCCTGGAAGGAATGTAAGATGTCCATGAAGAAAATGTCACAGGAGAGAGTAGCCTTATTTTTTCTCGGATTCTGTGTTTTTTTTTTTTTTTTTTTTTTTTTATGTCAAATTTGGGGTTTTAGATTGCATCTTAGGCCTTAGTCTGGTTTGAGTGTTATAATAGTTTTTCCCACAAAATTCCATTTTTACTAACGGGTTACCAATTGTTCATCCCACCAGCTTTGGGATTATGTAAATTTATGGAAATACAAATTGTCAATAACAATGAGTACTTGTGCTCCCTGTTCTTTTACCTCTTCTTCTAACTCTTTAAATTACAAAGGGGAAACACCAATATATATTGCAGGCAGGAACTCATGGTCAACAAATGATTACTACTTCATATCCATTAAACCTACCTCTGCTCTTTCCATTTTTAGATAAAAACCCGTATTCAAAGCATTTACATTTGACTTACTAAATTTAATGTTCATTAGTTATTAAAAAAAAAAAAAATACATTTATCTATTTTAACAACCCACTTTTTCAAAGTACTTACATCCGGCTCTCTATTTAAGCAATCTGCTTTTACTATTTCATTTAAATATTTATTTTCAGCGATTTCTTTATTCTTTTTTAACATCTTGACCAAAATAACTCTAAATCTTAAAGTCTCTTGGAAATTTGGAAAGGTCAATGCAAGTGGCATTATATTCTAACGCACCCTTTATATATGGTGTTGCATGTGCTGATGAAGAAAATTCTAAAAACTTAACTGACAGATTTAGCCATATCCTAACTTGCACTCCAGCTTTCAAAATATTAAAATTTCGAATCCGACAACAATGTACCTGAGTGACCATTATAGAAGTCCTGGAAAAACCTTAAGAGAGTGAAATCCAAGCAACCCCAACAAGAAGCTAGCTTGTGCTTCCAGCATTGACTTGGAGTCTAGAATTCATTGAATACTAAAATGGGAAACATATAATTTAAGCACCACCCCCATCACCCTTTGAGCCAAATGTCCTAATCTTAAGAAGTCAATGACGTAATCAGTTGGACCAACTCAGCTAACCCTTAAATCATCTCCAGCTGAGCATAACAGTAGCCTATTCTAGTAGAATCTTAGTGTATTTTCAAAGTAGACAATGATGAAAGAGCAGTGGTCCTCTTTGGCTCTTTATACTAAAATATTGGATGAACATTAACCTAAAAGTGAGCAAAACCAAACCACTGTTTTACCTTGAGAGCCAAGAAAAATGACCTGATCCTGCAAGTATATTGCAGAAGAGTTTCATATGTTGATGCAGGGAATGTTTGGTTAGGGTCATTGAAGTTGTCAGCTAGCATGAAAGGCACGGATGCCGACAGTGACACCTTGTAGGACAGAAGCAGGAAAAGCAAAAGGCACACAAAAAGCGGGTTTCTTTTGTTTGCGTGGGGGAAGGGAGAGGGAGGAGGGGGAGCAACTCCAAACATAAACTGGTCCTTTCGCTTTATTCATGAGTTGTATGACATGACGAAACAAACAAGTTGCTAATAATTTTTTTTTACTTCTTCAGCTTACTAAAATACTAGATATTGCATAACTTTCTATCAAAAAAATAGATTTGGTATTGGACCCCTATCAAAAAAGTTCAAAAGAAAAAGTATCACCGTTTAATCACTATGCACCAATCAGATTTGAAATTTGAAAAAAAAAAAAAAAAAAAAAATCCCAAAAAGAGAAAGCCAAGTCCTAAGAATCTTTATGATAAAGTAAATAATTTGGGCAGGGAAATAAGGAAGGCGTTCAGAGCATAGAACCAAAAGGAAAATGCTTGAGGTGCCACAACTTTTACTACAGTTTCTTTAGAAACTTGACGTGACGATCCATATTAGTAAAAATGATTAAACTCTTATAACCATGTGAAGAGTGAAAATGTTTAATCAGTTTACTAATTATAGATTAGCATGTTAAGTTTGTAGAGAACTTGTAGTAAAACAGTGGTATCCCCAACAACACTCGAACAAAAATGAATATTAGTCGCTCCTAAATGTTTTTTACTAAAAAACTAAAATTTTGTAGTGGTAGTTGTTTAGACAACAGTTTGTTTTTTAAGACGACAATATTGCCTTTGTTGGATAAAAAACATAAGAGAAGCATTACAAAAACTCCTTAGATTGAAATTAATTAAGTCCTAAGACAACATTTGTCAATTCAAAAAATTCTTATAGTAATTTCCATTGTTATGCAACCATTACGGATAATTTCCTTAAGACGACTGTAATTTTCTAATGGCCAAAGTCTGTCGCCCCTTTTCTTTATGGGCAAATATGAAAGACAAGAACGGAGGGTTCAGGGAAGATGATAATTAGTGCACATTTGAGAGATGGTGAGGGGAGGAATGAGATGGTAATGCATCCTATGATGAAGTTGGATGCAGTCCTTTTGGAAAGGTTATGTGCGCAGTCTTCGCTAGCTAGGGCTATAAATGAACCGAATTGTTCATAAACAGCTCAAATTCAACTCACATGAACTCAATTCTTTATTAAATGAACCGAACTTGAATAAAAATTTAATTTTTTTCATTAAATTATCCGAATTTGCATAAACTTAGCTCGACTCATATAAGCTCATATAAACTTTTATTACTTAATTTGTACTATTTTCTATAATATAATTTTTAACTCTGTAAAGAGATAAAAGAAAAATTTTATTTTTAATGTGATAGATATAACTTTAGTTCTTGTTACGGTGAATGTTGACATAGATATGTGTTTATGTGTGTTGTTTGTACAGTTGACCGCACGCCAATAGTTCAACCAAGGAGACTTGCTAAGACAGGAAATAATCAAAAAGTGACTCATCGAAAGTATTAATAGAAAACACTCTGATGCTTAAGTCAGTAAAACATTCAAGAGAAATAACCCAATGAAATGAGAGTAGGGAGGGAAATATGTGCATAGCTCATAATAGGGACCATTACATTCATTTATAGGAAAGTGAACTTGATACGGCAAGGGCCAAAGGTAAAGGGACCAATATGAAAGATGACATATACTCATGATGTTGTCAATTGGGGACATGGCTGATGCGTGCATCAATGGTGTGCACGCTCTTGGGACCCCTTGCATCGTGGGAAATGCAATCTACCACTAAGGGCTTGGTTGATGCTATCGATGCTACTAATCATTCAACCGAGGGGGAAGATCATTTCGATGGTGCAACTAATGTAGAAGTCTCTTTTGAGGCTACAGCTAAGGGCGATGGGAGGGTTGATGCCAAGGTTTAGTGTTCCGTCTAATGATGAGGGTGGCACGAATGTCTCGCCTTCGTTATGACTTCTGTATTTGTTTTTCCTTTGTAATTTTCTTTTTTCGTTTGGACCTTAGAATTTAATGGAATCCTTTTTATAAATTTATGTCTTTACTTTGCCTTTTATTCTTGTTTTGAATGTCTTCAAGAAGTAGTTCAATTAGCTGAATCACGCCTAATAAAGCGGATATCACTAGTTCGAATTTTCTTCTTCCGTCTTGTATGAACATGTCAAATATATATATATATATATATATATATATATATATATATATATATATATATATATATTATTTTGAATGTCTGAGCCACAGAATGGGTGATCGAGTGGAAAGCCTCGTCAATTAAGCGGTCAAATCGAGGTGCCCTGTTCAACAGGGCACTAAGTGAGGTCCTTGCCTCCTTGGTGCCTTGGTCGGTTTGTAAGTGAGCCAAGGTCTTCTGGGCCTTGGGCCTCGTTAGTAATGTGACCAAGTGAGGTACCTTGACTCAAGTGTATCTTTAGTAATTGACGAAAAATAATGTGACTCAATGAACCGCGATAGTAATTGTGATGTTGAAAAATATCGCCGGTACCACTAGTGAACCATATCCTTTGAGATGGTTTGCCCGTTTTCTATGTTAAATTCAGATGCAAAACAAATAAATAAAATAAAATGAAGGCTCGAAGAGAATTTTTTTCACGTGTTGAACATCTAAAACAATGCAAGTAATTGCAGCACTAGGGTTCTGCTTAAATTAGTTTCTCACGTACCTTGCAGTCAGCATGCCTACTATAAGAATGCTTTCAAAAGTCAGCTTCAATTCGTTCGGTTTCCCTTTCTCACTTTGAATCTCATCTTCATATTTAAATGCTTCATTCATTCTGGACAAAATTTAGCTACAAACTGTTTGTAACTAATTTATACAAACCAGTCTAATAAAGTGACGTGTTCTTACATGCTTTCTTATTAATGCTATTAAAAAAATATGTGAGAAGCACATGTTAAGGGACACATGTCCCTTCATTAAACTGATTTGTAGCTAATTTATCTCCATTCTTAAGCCACATAATCACCGCTTCCTGCAGCCTACAATCATGATGAGGGAGCGCCATGCTGAAAGGTGCAGCTTTTGAGAACAGTATGACAGAGCCACCTTTAAGTGGAAAAATTATAGCCAAAAATCACTTCTCATTGAACATCTAAGCACCATCCCATTCAGACAGCAAAACAATTCCCTCACAGTTAGTGCAACTGAGTTTTGTAATCGCATTGTCAATAAAACTAATAAGACCTTCTGCAGTAAAGACCTGGGAACCGTACGTTCTTGTAGTATCCAACTCCCTCAACTCATCCACCAAATCTTTCTTTGTATCAAAACAGCAACTATGTTGTTTGTGTATCATCTCATACACTCTTTCCAAGCCCGTACGCAGATGAAGGAACCTGGGATCATCTAGAGTTTCCCTCATATCCAAGAAACCATGATTTCCTGCCAGACCACCAACAGATTTGATCTTGCACACGATCTTCCGTACAGATCCAAGGTTCAAAGCTAAATGCTCAGCTACTGGGGACAAACTCCGAATGGATTTGCAGTCTCTTAGTAGATGGCATAGTTGGACCAAATTCGCCAAGCAGAAGTATGTTAAGAAAACAAAGAAATCATAAAAGTTCATGCCTGTTGAAAAAGAGGTGATTAGTACAAATATAGCATCAATATAACCCCAGTACAGCAACATTCTCCCAATTCAACTAGCAGGTAAGGCATGCACAATGGACACATTATTAGTTCTCAACTTAAATGTATACCACCCACAGAATGTCATGGCAACTCTTCCAAATATGCTATCATTTCATCTACTAATGATGGAAATAAATGGGGGCTCAATACCATTGTAACACTCCGGTCTCATATTGACATGATGAGTAGTCCACATAGAGAGTGGGTGGTTTATAAAAGATGCTCATGAGTGTTAAGTCTTATATTGCTTACTTATTAGGTGAAACTGAACTTTATAAGTAATTCTAGGAAAGTTCCAAAATGACTGGTCATTTTAAGGTAATAGCGCAAACATGACTAGCACTTTTTCCCGGGTCGTTATAAATGGTATCAAATTCACCTAGTAATGCGTCATGTGGTACTAAAGTCCTATACTGCTTACTTACTAGATGAAACTGAGCTTTATAAGTGATTATAGAGAAGGTCCAAATTAACTAGTCTTTCTGAGGTGATAGCGCAAATGTGCTTAGCACTTTCCCTGAGTCATTACAGCCATCCTCCATGCAAGTTTATTATGGTTGAAACTTGAATAGCCCCTTCATCAATAAGCTACTTTGATTGTTGGATTGAGCCAGGTTGAGCCTGACCTACTCTAATTGTTACTTTGGTTCATTTTCATTCACATTTCAGGTGAATGGGCCAGCTCTAGTCCAACCCAACCCAAGTATAGCATCCTTAGTCACTCAAATGCACCCTCAAATTGTAAACAGTTCAGCACCAGTCTGGGGGCACTTGCAATGAAGAAGAGCTTAAGAACTTATTGGGAACCCAAATCAGTCTTAAATTACATCATAATTAAAATGGAAGCTAAGTACTACAGTTGGACAATCACATCTTCTATTACAAGGAGCTTACTGACACTGCCTGTTTGTAAAATCAATATGGTGATTCAGATTCAAGCTCCTGGAGTTTTCTCCAGCAGTTACCAACAGATTACCTGTGGTGACTACTATAGAATAATACAAAAAGGCTGATCTACTCTGGTGGTTTTGGAATTCTTTGGCTAGATTTTCTTTCTCATCAATTGTCCACTTGAGGCTTTTGTTTTTTAACAACATGATAAATTCTAGAGTATGTTAGAATTTTCTATTACTACTAGCTGTTTTAAGACAATATTTCAGTCATGTCTTGTTGAAACCAGAAAGGTCTATATTAACTTAATTTTTTTTCCGCCTAAGTTGGGATATTAGATGACAGTTTTGCATGTCTTATGGCATGTCAAAGCGTAGGTTTAGTACACGGATAAGATGCCACGTCATTAATTTAAAATCTTCCAGTAAGTTACAACTCTAATTCCAGGAACCTTTGCTTACAAGCCATGCTTCCCCTAAAAACAATATCTTAGGATGGAATTGGATAGCATAAAAGGAAGAGGAAGAAAAAAAAAGTATTTGCACATGTTTAACAAACTGCAACGATTGTTAATACATCTATCCGGGTGGAATTAAGTAATTCTCCAATATTCATACTACACCTGTGTTGGCCGCAAGATTGCGCTGGCAGAGACCTTCAAAATCATCACATATATCCCTGATGTCTTCTATGTATTCCTTAGCCTCATTGTAGTCCCTCAAAAGTAAATTCCACTATAAGAAAGATAAAATTAATAAGACAAATGCAAGTCCAATTAGTATAGGCCCAAATGTTAATTTCAATATATGAATCTAGTATCTACTTACCACCCAAGAAAGGTTATAGGCGTTGAACCAGTTGTGGTTTATTGATATTGTATCTTCCTGAAAACGGTACGAATGCATATTTAAGAGCTACTGACATCAAGCTGGTAGAAAATTCTAAATAAATTAGAGTATAATATTTTGAATGCAGTGCCTGCAAACGAGCATTCAAGTCACATTTTAAGATACCTCTAAGCCTAAACATGTGATGGAGGTTGGGTAAAATCCAAAAAATTTAAGGAGCTCAGACTACACAGTACGAGAAATCTCACATGCCACATCAGTTCTACTCTAGAGGGATCCTAGTTAGATCACATAGTCCAATCAAAAAATGGGGCGATGCCATTTACCATCCAAAAGTACATAACTACTGTTTGACAATGATTCTAAGGAGAGAAAACCCAAAACCAGTATCATCCCTCATAAGCATGGCCCCACATGTCTTTGCTCTATGTTATCAAATCGACCAGTAAAGAAACAGTGTCCCAACTCTAGAATCAAGGGCATCAATGCATTAGGTTTCCATAAACTTGATGAGGGTACCAAAATTCTAAAACAGACTCCAGATACTGAGATGAAGAAACACAAGTTGCAGAATGATGCAGCTTATATATATATATATCAAATATAAGATAAAGTTTATTGAGAAATCAGCGTGAACTAGAGAATTTTATGATGCAGCTTATTTAAACCCTTAAGCTAAAGCTGAACAGGAGAGGTAACACTATTGTTGACTTGAACGACCTTTTCAAAACTAATTGCATGTTTGCTAAAGACTTGAGATTTAGAAAGAAAAGCACAAAGAAAACTATATACAATTTGCACCACCTAAAAAACAAAAAGAACAAAAGATTAAGATACCAGGTTATGAACTTGATGATACCATCCACTAGGCACAAAGATTATTTCATTCTGTTCTTGAGTGCACTCCAACCAGATAGCCTGCACCATGAACACACACAGAAGTCTGAAGGGAACTTAAAATGCTACTTGAAGATCTAGTCTGGCAAGTTACCTCCTTAAAACCAGGAAATTCTTTTTCACTGACATCATCAAGTATATTATATACAGAACTCTTCATGTTCCTGAATGTAAATTGAAAAGGCAATTAAAATTAACAAGGCCAAAAGATGTGCATTAGAAACTACCTTTTACCATCATCATTATTATTTTGGATCAACTACAAACTACAAACAATAAACGCACATCAAACATACTATTGAAGTTGACATAAAATTAGCAAGTGTATGAGATGGACCTAAGGTCAAATGACCTAATTCTTTCCCCTCCCCACATCATTCTACACAATCCATTGGATCAGTTGGATTTGTCAACATGAGCAGTCCAAATGAAAGGTCAACACATTCTTTTAGGAATCAATAAGCTCACCGCTATCGTTCTAATGTTCATACTGGTTCAAGATAGGAACATCCTCTGGCAGGCATGCAATCCCACACCCCCCCGGGGCCCCCCAAGGACAACAAAACAAATAGAAAGAGAGAGAGTATCCCATCATGAGCTGCTGGGTTGGACCCATAAAGCAATAGGATGCAAGGTTTCAGCATACAGAGGTAGATTAAACTTACGCAGCAAATGTATTCTTACTTAAAATTTGAATCACATATTGATCAGAAAAGAGGAATTAGTACTTTTTTTTTTTTTTACTTTTATCCCTAGGGATAGGAAGCATGTTCAGATTGATAATGACACTCAATGAAATAGAAAGAGAAATGAACAGAAGCTTACCAAACTGATGTGTAGCTCATTCATTGGAGAAAAACAAAACAATTAATTAAGAGAGAAATGTAACGAGTACCAATGAATGAGCTAGAAAAAAGTTTAGTAAGCCTCTGTGAGTAAAAGATTTAGTACCCCTAGTATTTCTCAAATAGAAAACAGGCTCAGAATAGGCACCAACAAAAGAAAATCTAAGATTCTTCCTATGTCACTGACTATAACAGAACAACGCCTCAATAAGACAACTACATAATATTGCTTCCCAATTGTTATCACACCTTCATGCTAAATACTCTCAGAAAAAATATGTGGAAATCAAAGTTTTAGTAGTTTTATAATATAGTATTATAATCATCAACCTGTTAGACGTAAGCAACAGACTGTTGCCAAAAGAAAATGTTGTAAAGGCAGATTATTGTAAAGGAATAGACAAAGTGGCCAAGGCGGCTGTCAGTTGCAACTGATATCATGAGAAAGTGGATAAACATCTAAGCTTGCTATAACAGTTAATTATTGCATTAAAATAGAAAATACCAACTTATTTATCTTTGAAAATCCACATATGGAATATAGAATATGTCTGATTTGATATATAACGTTACTATATTGGACAAGAAATTATTTGCATACCTGTCAAACACAAGATTATATATAACGTTACTATATTGGACAAGAAATTATTTTCATACCTGTCAAACACAAGATTACATTGAGAAGGAGACAGAAAAAGCCATTGTTTCTTCCCACACACATTTGCTGACCAACTATATGACCTGAAAACATCAGCATGAAGGGGAGTCCAAGATCCTGCATGAAAAATTATAAACTAGGTAACTGCCCATGTGATATACATTTAAGGATAGAAAGGACAACCAGCTCTCTATTGAAAGGAAGCAAAAGCTTTTTGTCCCCTTAAAATAAGTGGAATATAAATTACATAATATGTGTGTACCAAGAATGAGAAATTTGTTATGTTGGTGCTCAAACCTTTTGCTCCCATGTAAACAAAACGATAGTCAGAGCAACTTATTTCATTATTCGCTTGATAAGTGTCGGGATCCTTATGCATACGATAATTGTCGAGATACAGATTGAGCCAATCATCACAGAAAAACAATGGAGTTGTGTACGCTAAATATTCTGGGTACTCCTGAGCATCAGATTAAGAGGATAAAGGCAACAAATCAGGTTACCGAGTTGACAATAATCTAATATATACCCTCAGACGCGACAAACTGACACTGGCAAAGTGACACTGCCCTACCAAATTAAATGGTGAAATTGAAAAATTACTCTTTATAAGGAACAAAAATAATGACTCAAAGGTTTGATTAATATGGATAACTGAATGATTTTAATGCTAGCAAAGCAAGTTTATACAATTACTTATCCGTGATTCCATGAAAAGATGCATATTAGCAGACTTGAGAAAGAACTATATTAAGAGTTCACTTTCCATCTTTGTATGAATAGACCACACACCTTGCAGCTAAATCATTACAAAAGTACAGTGGGGCATTGCAGCTTATTTTACTCAAAACCACATATATGGATCATAGCAAATTTCACTCCAGTATGCTGACACATACAAACCTGGAGCAACCTTTGTGTGACATACTAATTACAAAACTACTGTAAAGAAAGCCCATGATATGCCTAGAAAAGGTCTTAAAAGTAAAGAATACATGTAACAACATGTCAAAACTTCCGACATCTATTTTTAAATTACTTGGTCTTTTTTACCTGATAATAAAAGTTGCTAGCATGATACAGCTATGTCTAATTTCTAGTAAATTAAATCATTGAACAACCGTAATGACTCGACCACTTGAAAACCATCTCATGTAATGAGTAAACACTAGTGCAGCCAATTTACTATGTAAGTTGACTAAATATCTATCAAGTAGAAGTTTTATCAAACCAAGTTAAAATTGACTCATATTCTTACTACTTGTGGAAAGACAATAGTCTATGTATGTGTAACGTAAGCAGAAAAATTGACAAAACAAATTTCTGTCACACCTTCACAAAATGCCAGTCCTTTAAGTATAGCACAGGATGGCCATTACTTTGATTTGTTGAAGCACTACCCAGTTCCTGCAATGAATTGTCCAGCCAGTGGTCAACGAACTCTGAAACAGACATCTCCACTCTTTTCTGATCTGTGAAATCTCTAGTACCACAGTCTGCAACCTATAAGTGCCAATGTAACAAGTGAGTTCAATTGAGAATAATCTGATTTATCAATGAAAAAACTAGCATGCTGTAGATTTTATATTTTTGCTTGACAATTAAACATGGTTAGTAGCACAATATCTAATCACAAAATGTGATTAGTCATCAACAAGTTAACAAATCATTAGACGGATCATATCTCAGACTTGACATTACAAGAGTTAAACATTCAATTTTATGCATTTCCCCTTCAATTTTAAAGAAAGGAAATTACTCAACAAATTTAAACCCTTTTCTCCATTCTTCCTAAGAAATTACTCAACAAATTTAAACCCTTTTCTCCATTCTTCCTAAGAATCAAAATGAAGAATACTTTCTCTTGCATTTCCATATTCTTATTGTTCAAACTCTTTTCTGATGAATAATCATTTATTGACAGAAAAAGGCAAAGCCCTCATCTACGAGAACTATATAGGAGAGACAAATACCCTACAAGCGACAAATATCTAAAAAGGAAACAAGACCTAAAAGACTCAAAGAAGAGAAATTTGGAACATAAACTACAGCCCAAACCAAAAGAGATCTCAAAACGAATATTTTAAACAAAGCATGTTGGACTCGCAATCCTCAAAGAGACGCCAATTCCTTTCTCTTCAAATGCTCCACATAAGGAACGCAGGAATAGCCTCTGGGATGTCCCCACCCTTAAGTTTTCCAACAATGAAGCAGCTCTATGATATTGCTTGGCATAGCCCACAAAACTCTAAACAAGTTGAGAAACAAGTGCCAAAGATAACTAATGTACTCACAATGAATGAGAAGGTGATTAACAATCTCCTCATTCTTTTTGTATAAGCAACACCATTCTACAAGAGTGAAACCCCGCCTTCTAAAATTATCAACCGTGAGGATTCTGCCAAAGTTGTTGTCCATGTAAAGAAAGTCATGCGGGGTAGAGCTAACCTTTTGAACATTTTTTAGGGGAACAAACAAGGCTCTTTAGACTGTAAAGATTTATAATAGCTCCACTTCAAAGCCATGATTGCTAGTTGGGTTCCAAAACATTCTATCTGTATATGGGTTTTGACGAGTATAACATATTAAGAAAAGAGGCAAGCGATTCCAGCTCCCAATCCTAGACTGTCCTAGTGAAACTTGGATTCCAATGGTAGAAGTGCCATAGGAATCCAAGTATTCCGAAACCAAGGCCTCTTTGTTCAAACTCTATCTACTACATATGATTGTCCTTGGAAATACAAACGATTCAGGGCATTTGGTGAACGATCTTTTGGTTCAGGCTCCACATAGTTGTTGGCTGCAGTCTCTCCAATTCATTGCATTTAGGCGCAAGCACAACTGTGTACACACAGACATGGGTGGGCACACTTGCACACACATTCTGGTTTGCTTTCTCTCTTAGTCATGGGCTAAGCTCCAATAGCATCATAAGAATTACAAACAAAAAAAGGTTTTTTTTTTTTTTTTTTTCCTTTCGTATACTCCAGGCTCACATTCACACATCTTACACTTTTCAGCAACTAAACAAAAAAAAAATCTGTATAGACAATGGTCATGCCCAACCTATTTTGAAATTTACTTGCTCCATTTCGTTACTTGAATTAGCAGGACAAAAAAAACAAAAAAGCATATTCAAGACCTCATATTTTTTGTCATCTTAAAACTATGTTTGGTATATAAAGGAACAGAAAAGGAAGAGTGAACTCCAAACAGACCATCATGGAAAATCAAAAGAGATAAATAAACCCATCACTCCACTGAATTCTTTCACTGCACTGGCAATAAACTTATAAACCATAAACTAATAAGGGTAACCAAAAAAGAACTTGCACATGTGATCAGCTATTGAACGATAAACAGCACCTGAACTCTGGATTTCCCGAAATGGGTAGAGAAGAATTGGAGATTGGGTTTTCCATTATCCAAGACCCAATCCTTGCAAGCCTTCCAATCATCCATGAGACCCGTCAGCACCACAGGCTGGTTCTTTTCCATATATTTCTGCACAAACTCACTGTAACTCACTTCTTTCCCATTCACCTTCTCTATGTGACCGCCAATTCTGATACCCATTTGTGGGTTAATCCAAAAAAGAAAAAAAGAAAATAAATTGAAAAGCCGAAATTAACTTGCGGATTTCTGAGTGTTTTGTAGGAAAACACGGTGAAGAAAATTTCTGAGCCGGTGTAATCACGCATTGTTATGTGCTCTCCGTCGTTTCTTTTTGGACGTTTTGGGCTAGTCTGGGCTGTTCTGCCCCAGATCCGGCCCAATACGCAAATAACCGTTCCGATCCGAAACCCCTTATTTTAAAAACGGGTTTCACATGACTATCATCTATCTATATGTTTTTTTTTTTTTTTTTTTTTGTTATGCAAGAGTTTTATAATTACTTTCATGTTAATGTGATTTGCTCTTAATTTTCTCTCTTCCTTTTCTTTTGCTTTAGCTTTAAAGAAATTCTATGGCATCTATGCTACTGATAATGGAAAATATGGGAACCTAACGACTCTCTCCCATAAACGATAGTGCAAAACATATATGTGTTTATAAACAATGGAAACATTATCTGCCAGAAGATATCGAACTACTAATCATGTTAATGCATTTCCTTAATAATTTTGATATACAATATATGTATTGTTTGGCATACAAAACTAACAATGTTTTCAAGCCGTCTTTCAGAGTGTAGAGCCACCTATAAGATAAAAGGCGTTAGAAGCCCGCCAGCTTAAAAGGCTAGAGGGACTTTGATGCCCAAATCAATATGGGGTGTGATGAAGTATTATTGATAGAGTGTGTAGAGTATGTTAGAGATTTGTGTACCTTAAGCCTTATATACCGACATATATATAGAGTTTTCTGTAGGAGTCATTGTGTCTTGGATCAGGTCTAGATGTCGGGTTGCAAACTAGTTGGACTTGATATGGAGTGTAGACCTTCTTTTTAAGTGGGTATTTATTGAATCCTCCAAGAAGTCCCTCAATTCCCTTGAATAATTAGTAAATCCATTTATGAAAATTTTGAGATGTGTGTCCTTAAACTCATGGTTGAGCCTAGGCCTTCTGTAAATTTTCTAGTGACGAGGTATCCGGGTCTCCATGTTTCAATAATAGATATTGATAGTTTACTCATAATTGAAGTAACATTGTTGAAGACCCCTATATAGAGCTAATCCAATGCTAAAGTTTCGAACTCAATACCTATGAAACTAATCCAAGACCATTGGATCACCATCCATGGTGGTCTTTATATATATATATATATATATATACACTAGTTTCACAAACGAAAAATTAAAAAAGAAGAAGTTTGTGTGTTAGAAAGTCAATGGGCCAGTAGAATGGGTGTGGAAAAAAAAAATGTCATAACTTAGTTGGATCAAAGTTATATCCAGAGCCCAACCTATTGCCTTACAAAACCAAACATGAATTTAACTACTGGTCCTACCTTAAAGCTGTGCGGAAAGTGAACCATGCCAGTCACCATCCCATATTTATGCGCATATATAGATATATCATCGCGTCAGGCATCCCATGCATGCATGTGGTTGACCCCACAGCCGTAAAAATTAAAACACAGCAGCATATGATATATCTATATTATTTATTTATGATTTATGATCTACGTTGGGGAATCTTTGATGCACCTGATCATTTCTCTTCTCTTAAATACTATTTCGGCACACAGCAGTGGATCTCAGAAGTCAGATCTCACATGTTGGGTCCATCTTTGTGCATGTGCGTCACGTGACCGCAAACACACAGCTACAAATAGGCATCCACCACCTCCTCTCTCACCTCATCATGTTGCTGCAGAAAATAGTAACAAATTAAGCACGTCAGGATTACTATATATAATTTGATGTGCAATTTGAAGCAACATTTGTCACCGCTAGCTATTAAAATGTGGTTTAACAAACTACCCGACACTTACTATATTTACAAATTATATTTATAATCGTATCAATTATTAGAATACAGACTTTGACGTCAATATATAAACTTTTGTAGTATGAACAAAGTTTTTCTCTAAACTGAATTGAAAGAATTTTCTCTCACTTATTCTATAAAAATGATATGTGTCCTTCACATGTAAGAAACACGTGTTTTTTTTAATTACAACGACAAAGTTAGAATAAATTTTATTCAAAAAGCATATGCTTCTCGCATGCTATTTAAAAAAATATGTATTTTTCACATAAAAAGTAACACATGTCATTTTTATAGAATATGTTGAAAGAAATTTTTTAAACCTAATTTGGAAGAAAACTCTGTCTTTTGTAATATATTGTTCATATTTATTGGTGTGTGTATATACATGAGTTGATATTTGGAATGACAATTTTTGATATGATTCACAAACCCAATATGAAATTAAAGAGTTAAGAGTTAAGAAGTTTGACCATGTATAATTAAATGAGTCAGATTATGATTGACATATATAATATTATACTTATGTTTGAACACAACTTGAATTCGACGCACAACATAATAATAAGCAATTTTCGAGATGACCCATGAACCCGATACGAATCCAATATAAAATTAAAAAGTTATAGTTGATGGGTTTGACCCGTTTAATTAAATGAGTCAGTTATAATTGACCTATATATAGTCTTATACTAATACTTCGACATAACCTAAATCCGAACCCTACACTCGACATGAATTGCCACCTCTACGTTTGATTTGGTTTGTAGTTGTATTTACAAATCGGACGAGTATTTTGCCTCAAGTATGTGTTGAATGTTGGAAGGTTGGATCTCTTTCATGCACGTGGTGGGGGGGCCTAGATGGATGCATGAAATGAAGAAGCTTCTTTCTTATCTTTTAAACAACACAATTATGGTGAGAGATGAGAGGTTCACAACCCCAATCATTGCCCACATTTCCCCACAACCACACATCGCAAGCAGTATATAGCTAGAGAAGAGAAATTCCTTTTCGTCCTTTCGAATACAACTACACGTTCACACACATCCATCAGCACATCCTGCCTCTTGCTCCTTTTTGCAGACATATGGAAAACGACTTTATATTGAAGTTACGCTTTTGTGTCCTCTTCCTTTCTATCTCTCACATGTTGTGTCATTTGGTGCTGAATAATAGTAATAATAATTGACCTTTATATATATATATATATAATAATTAGTAAATTAATTAAAACCCATTTACTGTACACTCATTTTGCTCATCTTGTTTCCAAATTATGCAAAACAAACCATGGGTAACTCTTTACAATTCCCATAATATTACTCCTACTCCTAATAAAAAATCAATTATCGACTGGGAATTAATTATTTCCTGATAAATAACCGGCTGAAGAAGACGAGTAAGCAAAGGAGCAATTAGAAGAGCCTTGGAGGAGAGCCAATTGAGCCGGGGTTACCGACGACGTCGTGGTGGTGTCGGCCATCTTGTTGATGACGGAGTTGGCGGTGGGCTTGTGGGGCTCGCTTCCATTAACCGTGGGCTCATGCTGAATTTCTCTCAATAATACTGCCACATCTTTCATTGTCGGGCGATCTTCGGCACGATTGCTTGTACAGAGGAGGGATATTCCCAGAGCTTGCAGCATTTCTTGTATTTGTGTGTCTGGATAACCTTGAAGCTTGGGATCCAGGATCTCAACTGGGTCCTGCTTGCTCTTTAAGTGGTCTCGAACCCATTGAATAACATGTTTTCCTTCGGGGAATGATGGGTCCACTGGCTTTTTCCCTGTTATTATCTCTAGCAGAACCACTCCGAAACTGTAGACATCGCTCTTCTCTGTGATTTTTAAGCTGCAACCATACTCTGCAAGTGCAATTTCAAGCCAATTATTAAGCCTAATACTGTTATAAAATTATATGCAATATATGACACCTTTGCTGGTCGCATAAAACTATGATGTTTTTGGACACATTCCATGCACAGGTTACATCATCATGTCCTTTGCGAATCCCCAATTTATTGCGAGATCCGTTCATATTCGTAACAATTATGCATGTGCAATAGTGCCAAATAAATGAGATAAATAGTTCATTGGTGAAATAATTTAAATGGATTTTTTTTTTTTTTTTTTTTTACCGGTTTAAACTTTTGAAGAAACAGAATTGCGTGAAACTCACCCGGAGCAATGTAGCCGTACGACCCAGCAAATTGCGGGTTAGCCGAAAATGAATTGCCATTATCTTCGATCAACCTTGCGAGGCCGAAATCGGCGAGGCAAGCCTCGTACCGGTCGCCTAGCAATATGTTATGTGCCTTCACGTCCCGGTGTAATATGGCAGGCACGCAATCGTGGTGCAAGTACGCGAGGCCTTCTGCAACGCCCAATGCTATCTTGAGCCGAGTGTCCCACTCCACTAATCCAGCGCATCCCTCATGCAACAACGCGCCTAAAGTACCGTTAGGCAAGAAATCGTAGAAAAGCAGTTTGGTTTTCCGGCTAGCCCCCCAACCTAGTAGTCGGACTATGTTTCGGTGTCGGATTCGGGCCAGCGTGGCAATCTCGGACGAGAATGCCGATGCGGAGACCTTCTCTGACGATCGGAACCTTTTTACGGCGATGGCTAGGCCCGACGCAATAGTGACCTTGTAAACTATGCCGGTTCGTCCGCGGCCGATTATGTTGCCAGCTGTCAGGCACTTGGCCACGTCGGAAATGGATAGGTCGAGCTTCTGGTATAGTGTCACTTCCCAGGGGAGGCCCATGTCCACGTCACCATCTCCTTCGAGGTCACAGTCGTGAGCCCCACCGAATCCGGGGCCCCCACTGCGCCTTTTCTTCGATCCAACGACGATGATGTAGAGCGCAGCCAGGAGCAGAGCGCACGCGCCGCAAAGGAGGGCGATCATCGCCACGCGCGCGGCCTCGGCTCGTCTTCGGGCTGAATTGCTGCGCTTGTCGGAAGCGCACTGGTTGGCGGAGAGGCACAGGGAGGGGTTCCCCGCGAGAACGCTCAGCGGAAGCTTCGCGAAGAAGGGCGTGTCCGGCACGCGCCCCGATAAATTGTTGTATGATACATTAAGGACCACAAGATTCTGAAGATCCGCGAGGTATCGGAGGTCCCCGGAGAGCTGGTTGTGAGAGAGATCCAAGATCCCGAGCTTGTCCAAGCCTGCGAACTCGGCCGGAATCTCCCCGGAGAATTGGTTCCAGCTCAGATTCAGAGCGATCTCGAGCGCCGGAATCCTACCCAAGCTCACCGGAATGTTCCCCGACAGCTCGTTTCCGCTCAGGTCCAGTAACTGTAACTTCTCAAGCGAACCGAGTTGGCTCGGAATCGGACCCGAGAACCGGTTCATCTTCAGAACGAGTTTAGTGAGTGAACTCAGCGATCCAAGACTCGGACTCAGCGTCCCTTCAATCAAATTGTCGGAAAAATCAACAAATTGCAACGAGGAAAGCCGGCTAAATTTCTCCGGCAAATTTCCGGTGATTGCATTGGAATGCAAGTCGATGTACGTGAGATTGGGGCATCCGGAGAACTCCGGAATGTTTCCGGAGAGGCGATTCGATCCGAGATCCAGGAAATCAAGATTGGCCAAGTTCCCAATCTGCGGCGGGACGGGCCCAGTAAGCATGTTGAGGTTCGCTCGGAAGCGATTCAAGGACGAGCAGTTGCCGATCTCGGGCGGTATCTGCCCCGACAAATTGTTGGAGAGCAGCAAGAGCTTGACGAGGTTCTTGAGCTCGAAGATCCCCTTGGGAATGTTCCCGGTCAAGCCGTTCTGGGACAAATCCACGGCCGCCAGATTCTGACAGTTGGAAATTGAAGACGGAATCACTCCCTCCAGCTTGTTCTTCCATAGGTAGAGCAATGTGAGATTCCCGAGATTTCCGATTTCGTAAGGTATCGTGCCGGTTAACTGATTGTTGTCGAGCTCGATGTGGGTGAGTTTCGTACAGTTTCCTAGCTGGGCCGGGATATCGCCCGATATTTGGTTCTCGCTGAGTTGGAGTTCCTCCAGAGCCAATAAGTTTCCGAAAGTTTTCGGGATGCTTCCAGTTAGCGTGTTCAACGAGATGTCGATGACGGATAGTTTTTGGCAATTCCCTAGCTCCGATGGAATAGTGCCCACCAGACTGTTCTGCCAGAGCAAAAGGTTTCGGAGATTCTTGAGGCTTCCGAGACTGGTTGGGACCGAACCGGCGAGCGAATTCTCGTACAAGTAGATGTTCTGGAGCGCCGAGCAGTCTCCGAGCTCCGGAGGAATTTGGCCGGAGATGAGGGCGGTGTAGATTGCGAGCGTTTCAAGCTTCTTGAGGAGGCCGAGGCTGGGTGGGAGGAAGCCCGAGATGCTCGTTTCGGCCAGGCCCAACATGACCAAATCGGTGCAGTTTCCGATTTCTTGAGGTAAAGCGCCTTGGATATTCTTGTTCCCACCGGCTCTGAGTACCTGAAGCAGCTTCAAGTTGCCTATGGGACTGGGTATTTCACCACTGAGCTGGTTGTCGTAGAGAATTAGCTGCTTCAAGCTCGTGAGGCTGCCGATTTGGACCGGTATGGACCCCTCCAGCCGGTTGGTATTGAGGTGGATTTCTTGGAGCTTAAGCAAGTTGCAAAGCTCACTTGGGATTTCGCCGGTTAAGGCATTGTCACTCAAGTCCAAGTAGCTCAGTTCCCGGAGAATAGCAATCTCTTTGGGGATGGAACCGGTGAGGTTTGTTCCGGTTAGAACAATCTCCTTCAAGGACATCAAGGAGGTGAAGTTTGAAGGAACCCGACCCATCAAATCCAAGTACCTCAACTCCAATCCGACAAGATCCTTGTTGAGGTTGCAAGTGATGCCGAACCACCTACATGGAGTTTCATCATTTGGGTTCCAATTGCTTAATTCCTCAGGGGATCCATTCAGGCTCTGCTTCCATGAAAGAAGAGCCTGGCCTTGTTGGTTAACAGCAAGAGCTACAAATGGGTGGTGGAGAAGTGAAAGAAAAATGATCGTTAGGAAGGAAAAGAGGGTCCATGGATTTACAGGCATTACAGCTATGCTATGCTACAAGCCCCAATGATAATGGAGGAACACAAGGAGGGGGTTGAGCCTAGGGAGGAGGGACAATGGGTAGGAGATACCAAGTCATGTCTTGTGGGCTACAAGTTTTCTTTTTCTTTTTTTTTTTCTTTTTCTTTTTTTCAGTAGCAGTATTAATAAACAAAAAATTGAAAGACCCAGAATCTCCGGATCCAAGAACAGCTAGGCCATGATGTTTGTGCAGAGAGAAAATGGAATTTTAGATGGCTGTTTTTTAGCATTTGTTTATGGTGGAGGAGGGGTGGTGGGAAGGGGGGTGACTGTTTTTTAATTCAAATGCAGAGGGGGAGAGATGGGTGATGAGTTAATCACTTTTGCTGTACCTTTATCCTTTTATGTGGGCTTGTACAAAGCAACCTAAAACACTTGTTTTTGGATTTTTCCTTCATTAAAAATAAAAAAATAAAAAAATCAGCAAGTGAGTAGGTTTTGTCACTTGCAGCATGTTTGGCCAACTAGCATTGAGGTGTCTGAGTCAGCCTTGTCCAGAGTGGAGTTGGATGAGTCTATTAGGATTAAGACCCACTTTAGGAATTTAATTAGATTTTTGTTGATGATAATGATATCTAAACTTTTGTAATTGGGTGAGGCTTCATTTTCCATTTATGTTTCATTTGAAGCCTACAAGTTTAAATCCCTTGGATACTTCCTTTAAGGGTTTTCAAAAGCTGCAAAACAAAGATTGTTCAAAAAAAACTTCGAAGCTGCAAAGGGGACACATGGCTCATGAAAATTCATATGGAATCCAGGCCTTAATCCTGTTGTTTAAACATCTAACAACCTCAGATTTAGATCTATGTTAGAAAAACATAGACATGGACCCTGATGTTTGCAAACCTGCTGCTTCGAATCTCAAATGTGTTCAAAATGAGATCTATCACACTCCATTTGTCCTGTGGATCTCATACATTATTTAACATTGTGATTATTTTAAAAAAGCAAACACCAAATGAAATTTTGTAACCATTACATACATCATGTACGAAATCAAAATATTAAACTCATCCATGACAATATATTTATGGTGCTAAACCAGCAAATTCTATTGAAGATTATTATATGTTACCATTTGTGTAGGTGGTCAGCATGCAAGCGAGAAAATGATGCTTTCTTTTCAACATATAATTAAATAAAACCCATTGAGGTTTGGATCTAGAGGGTATTAACATGATAGGAGGAATCTCCTTTAGTTCTTTTTTTTTTCTCACGTATTGAACGGACACATGACACTTTTAGAAATTCCTCAAACTTAATTTAGAAGAAATTTATATCTGATAGTAACAGAGATTGTGAGAGGACCCCATGCCTAAGCTAAGCAGGATTTTCCTACTTGTACATGACTCCCCTCTCACATAAAGAGTGACTCAAGCCTTAAGCCACTTAGGCGGTCACCTAAGGCTCCCAATTGAATAAGGCCGGCCCCCCAACTAATAATTATATAAAAAGTATTTTTAAAAAAATTAAATTAAATTAAATTGAAGCCCTAATATAGTAAAAAGTTAATGAACCCTCATTAATTAAGGTTCTCAATTAATAATTGTACAATAAAGGTTCTTTCAAAAAAAAATTAGTAAGGCTCTAATTAATATGCTAATAAGTTAATAAATAGTCTTTAATTAAGGCCTCGAATTATGTTCAAAGTAATTACTAATTAATATTTAAAAATATAAGAAAATAGTATCACTTATTCACTTAGACTTGTGATTTTCGGCCTCAAAATCTTTCGTCCAAAGAAGAAAAAAGGAGGACAGGAATAAGAACAGGAGCTGCATGTTCTTGAGATATTTCATGAGAAAAACTAAGGTGTCACGTGATGTCTGGTGAGAACAGATCATCATAGTGATACTGGGAATATGAATAATTTGGTTGATGAGGGGAGATTTGGTTAGGGATTAATAGTGGCTGCCTCGTGAGACGGCGTGGGGATGATATTATTTTATTCAGATTTTATGTATGTGTAGCTAGGAATCAAAGCACGAGATGGATGGGGAGAAAAGAGAGTTTGGTTAATTAAAAGAACCAAACAGGGCATAGTGTAGGGCAGCTTTTTGTTGTATTTTCGTGTTTTTGTTTTGTCGATGGCAAAGAGGAAGAGACAACCACACCCATCAAAACTAGAATATGTTCCTCCTCCATGTGTTCCTCTCTTCCATCATTACTTATTTCTGCAAACATCTATATATGCCCATACTCCATTGGTTGATGGATGGTTGCTGATTTAAACACTTGACACCTAGAATATTTAATTGAAATGAAAGGCGAATGTTTGAATTTATGACGTTTGTTTTGATATTATATTGAGAGCTTGTTTCAGGTTGTGTTAGAGAGCTTAACACGCACTTTTAGTACTTAAAAAGTTGTGCCAAACAAAAAGTTGATATGTTTGGTAAAAATTTCAAAAGCGTTGGGAAGTAGAACTTTTTAAGTCAAAAACAAAAAAATTAAGCTTTTATCAAAAGTGTATTTTTGCCATTTTAAAGTTAAAAAAAAAAAAAAAAAAAAAAAAAAAAAAAAAAAACTTTTGAAAATTTTACCAAACATGCTAGCTTTTTGTTTGGCACATATTTCTAGGTATTAAAAATATTTTTTACCCTCTCAAATGCAATCTCAAACAGACTCTAAAAATGACCAAAACACACTTTGAAAAAAAGTTAAAAAGTGAAGATTTTCTAAAAAACACTTTTTGAATTTAAAAGCTATATTTTTCAACGCAATCCCAAGCATTATCTTAGAGCATGTTTGGGATTGCATTTAACAAATAGAGCTTTTAAGTCAAAAAAACACTTTTTTGGCAAAAGCTTAAAAATAAAGCTTTTATCAAAAGTGCGTTTTGGTCATTTTGGGTTTTTCGAACCCTTAAAAGCGCTTTCATTTTTTTTTTACCAAACGTGTATTTTTTTCTTCAAATGAATTTTTTGAGTGTTAAACACACTTTTAGGCCCCTCAAACGCTCACCCAAACATGTCTTTAAAAGTTTAAGCTGATAAGAAATGGTAGGCTTCATCGTTTAAATTAATATTTTAACTTATCCTAATTAAGCTCAAGTCCATCGAGGTATATCTTTGGAACCAAATCAGGGATATAATTGCTTACTTTTTTGTTAATCATTCTGCAATTTTCTTCTTTATTGTTTTGAGTTGGAATGGTAGGTCAGTTTTCAATGATAAACAGGAACATCATGTGCTTGTTTTCTTTATACAGCCCATGTTTTGTTTATACTAATGGGATTTAAAAATGAAATGCAAAAACCACATAATTTCCTTATCCATAAAGCAGTTAATTTAATTTTACCATCGAACTTTTGCAACTATCTTTCGTCAATCTCCAACCGTCTATTTATTTATCAAGATTCTCTACAACTAGCTATTCAAATTGCAGTCAATTAAAATAGAGTCTCAATAGAATCTATCCACCCGAGTATCTGTTCAAACAGGTGGACCCTATCAAAACCTCATCTCATACAGAGGTCGGACAAATTGCAATTAACCAACAAATTGCTATTTTGGGTGTAGTTTCATTTCCCTTTTTCACCAAGCATGTTACTATTTTTTTAACTTCTGATAGGCTTTCACTTCGATTAGCCAACATTCAAAATCAGGGATTGGCTTTGGCCTTGACACTAAAAAAATGGTTGAACATTCTTTTCATACCCCATTTGTTCTTATTAACTTACCCGTTAATTTAGACACATAAACCATAAATTTGGGCCACATAGAATGCTCTACTATTAAGGTGATCTTGTTTTCTCATCATCAGATTCATATGATGACCTCATTCATCTTTGCTTTCATTATTGAGCAAACAAGTGGGAGTTTTTATCCACCTTCCAATTCATCAAGCACTTCGTATGCAGTTTTGAGTGGTTACCAAAACCACCAATTTACCATATTGCGGCTGCCCCTTGGAATTGGAGTATTTAGGCCATGTATGAGCATTTTGACAGAGCCAAAGATTAAAGTAAACTAATCAAATAGCAATGTCTTTGGTTCTGTAAGGAGTAACGTCTTTGTCTTATACCCAAAGATAAAACAAGCTCGCAGATTTTAAGAAAGAGATTATTTGAGAAAAAATTCTCTGATTTGATAATAATTCAATGAGTAAAATCCTTGTAATAAAGTAAGCATACTTTTAGTAAGGATAGTAAACATAATCCTAGTAGAGAAAGGAGAATAAAGTCCTGATTATAATAAATAAGTAAAGTCTTTTAGCCTTTCGTAGGGTAGGGACCACTCCTCATGAAGTGGTAGCTCTTTGTCTTCGAGTGGTAGATCAATCAGCCGGAAACTCAGGATCTACTGAAATTCCCTAGGAATTTCAGTTTCTGGAATTTCAAATTCAAGCCCTTAATTTTTTATCTAAGGGTTATTGTTCTGCCACGTGTCCCACTACTAATAAAATAATAAATATTTATTATTTTATTAGTAGTGGGACACGTGGCAGAACAATAACCCTTGATTGAAAAATGAATGGCCTAGATCTGAAATTTCAAAAACTGGAATTCCCCTAAGAATTTCAGTAGATCCAAATCCGCCGAAAACCACGCTTCATGAAGTAGAAGTTATTAGTTCGAATCCTCTTCTTCATTTTCCTCCTTTTGTACGGATATGTTAAAAAAAAATTACAAAAATAAAGTAGCTCTTTAGCCTAATTTATTTAGAACCCTTAAAAATGCCTTTGTTTTGAACTAGCTACTGCTATAGTAATTCTGAAACGAGAAATGCTGCGATTTATCATGGTGTTTTTATCATTTTACGTGGATATTTTTTTCTAAAAAATGAGGGATTAGTTGGGTACTTTTTTTCTTTTTTTCTTTTTTTTTTTGGTAAACATTATTTACGTGTAAGATAAAGAGAACACCAAGAGAAATAGGATCATTTGTAACAATCCTAAGTCCCTTTAGAGTATTTTTAGTTGACTCGTAGATTTTTTTTAAAAAAAAAAAGGGTTGGCTTAGGTTAACAATGAGAATGGACAAATTAAAAATATATAATAATATTAATAATAATAATAATAAGGATAGTAATAATAAGTAAATAAAATAAAAGAGTAATATATATATGGAAAGCCTAGGCACCGACTTAAAAAAAATAAAAACCCTAAGCTCCTCAAAACCTATTTTCTATCTCTTTTCTGAAGCCTATATAATGGAATGGAACAAGCTCTTGCCGCACATCAAGAAGGGAAGAGAGAAAGGAAGAAAAAAAAAAAAAAGAAGAAGAATCTCCCTGCCCTGTTGTGCGTCAGGTATGGTTTTTGCCTCACATATTGTTTCTTTCTTCTTCTTATATATATATATATATATATATATATATATATATATATATACTTAATGGAGAGCATTAGTGTTTTGTCAAATTTAGTGTCTTCTTGCCTTGGGTGCCGTGTGGTCTTGTAGTGGGAAAGAGAGGTTTGTTTTCTTCTTGTTTTACTCCTCACGTGCAAATAGTGCAACTATATATATATATATATATATATATATATGGTGATTTGAAGGATTTATAAATATATATACATGAGTACTTTAAAGTATATATATATATATAATGATTTGAAGGATTTCAAATATATGTACATCTGAATGTTTCAAAATATATATATATATATATATATATATATAGTATCTTAAAATATACCAACACATATAAAGTTACAGGTTTTGCATATATATAGCATTCTGACGGAGGTATATTATATACCCCACGGTAGAGTTATATATATATATATATATATATATACATAGCATGCTAACGGACGTGTATATATATATATATGGTATTCAAGTTATTCACCTATATATATATATATATATATATATATATATATAGTATGGAAGAACTTAAAGTATATATACGTAAAGGAGTACTACTAAATAAAATAAATTCTGAAAATTTTATGAGAAAATATACCTAAATACCTAAGTAAGTTCATTCTCAATTTATTAGCAAGCCAACTCATAATAGTAGTAGAATGTTTTGTTGTGACGTGTATGAGGGTAGTAATGTGTCTGTATTTCCTTCAGGAGATTAGTTAGCAGTCAGAGGAAAATTTTACTGCAGTCAAGAGGTAAGTGAATTTATTATCCCTTCCATAAAAATTATCATGTCATGCTATTTATGCAATTTTGTTTTCAATTGCAAATGATTATTTTGTTTATATTATGGAATTTTGCTATATGCATGACAAGTTTGAGAAAAAGAAATATTGTGAAAATAGTGATGTTTATAAAGAGAATTTTGAGACAATGATCATAAACCCTCCTACATGTTGCCCTAGAAAAGTACAAGCAATGAGAAAAGAATGTTATAAAATGAGAGCACATGTAGGGAGGAGTGTATTTTTGGCCCAAGAGAAACAAGAGAAAAGCTCGGTACCGATGCTAAGGATGGAGGCGCAACCGCTGAAGGAGGCTCTGCCAGAAGGTGGTTCCATCATAGTTTTATTTTTGCCATGCTGAGTGCACCCAGAGTTAATCGGCTGGCCAGGGGACGGGGCTGCGGCCACAGTATCTCATCCCAGGTCGCAAGGACCGCGCAACCCTAGTATATGGGGGTAACAGTATACATGGGCCCTAGTATGAGATAAAAACTCATAAATTTTATTGATGAAAATATATTTTAATTGCTTTCTGTTTTCTTTAAAAATATACTGGGAATATATGTAGTTATGAGTTCCATTTTTCAAAACGGGACAAGGAGTAAAACTGCTCATGGTTGTGGATTTCACTTACTGGGCCCCCTTTGGGCTCATCAGTTTTTATTTCTTGTTTCAGGTGGTGACCAGGCTGCACTAGGAGGCCGGAATGGGGGCGGGCGTATTTAGGATTTCTTATGATTTCATATTAGTCAAGTTAATAAGTGCGTTGGCACAGTTTTCTTTCAGAAATTGATAGATTTATTTTAATAAGGATATCTATCTCGTTGTGAGACATATTTCTGTTAAACAAGAATATTTCAGTTTAGTTATCATTTTTAGACATGATATTCTAGACTTTCATGCATTCATTGTTATATTAGTATTGTTTAGTTGATAAACCTTATGGATCTTTGCGAGTAAGAAAATCATTAACAAACCTAACCCTAACGGGCTGGGGATGTTACATCATTTCCCTTTGAAATTGTTGCCGCTGCCCTTCAAATCTAGCTAGATTTTCTATTGATTTTTTTTACTCTCCAAACGTGGAGAGCAAACATGGGGAGAGAGAGAAAGGAGATAAAACGCAAAATAAATATAATATTATTAAAAATATTATTTTAATAAAGTATAGAAAGTTTTAGAGGGTAGAATGTAGAGTGTTTTTTTTGAAAAAATAGTTAAAGAATAGTTAGATCATTAAAAATGCTCTAAGATTTTAGAATCTAACGCAAAACGATATAGTTTTGCTTTTGGTTAACGTATATTTTTTGTTTTAAAAAATCACTCAAATTTCAAGTTCGTTTATTAAAAATTCCCCTATCAAGTTAGAACTGTGGTTTTTCAAATAATTCATTTTAGACCTTTCTTCTATGTCGTCTCCTAAAGTGATGAATTGGCTCACGACAAAGAAATTACTGAATTACATGAGCAGCATATTGAAGAAAAAGACAAGCTAAAAAATTGTAGAAAGAGGCTTGTATTTATGATATATTAACATCCCACCCCGAACTCTAGATGGCGAAGTCAACTTGAATTTGAAAATAAGATCACTAAGCCAACTAGATGGATGAGATTTTGTGAAGATGTCGGCAAGTTGGTCTTCGAATGAGACTAATTTGTAGATATAAAGTGTCTTGCTAAAGATGATGCCGGATGATGTGACAATCAATCTACGGATAATAGCAATATAATGTGTACAGTGACTCATAAATTGACATACCAAATGAACAACATGAGAAATATCTAGTCATGTGACTGCGAGATAAATAAGACTACTAACCAACCGCCTGTAGGCAGTAACATCTGGTAGAAGTTCACCATTAGTGAAAAAGCGAAGCTTGACATTCGTCTCAAGACTTGTGAGGATTGCTAGTTGTGTTACCACTTATCCCAAAAACTTAAGTTGATAGGAAATGATAAATTTAATTATTTAATTAATATTTTACCACTCATTCTCAAGTGTGGACTCAAACTTTCCATTAATAAGTGAGACCCAACACTTGAATATTTAATTGAATAATATTCGAATTCAGGGACCTTGACTTTGATACCATGAAGAAAAATAGATCCTAAATTTTTTAAGAAAAGAAGCTTGTATTTCTAATATATTAGTATTGTATAATATAATGAGAAAAACATTAATTACAAAATCAAGAAATAGTACATAGAATATTTACAATAGCTAATACAATAGTGAATAAAGAATATTGCTATATTTATGTGGAGAATGTTTCGAATGCTACTCTTTTGGTGTTCTCATGATCTTACGTAAATATTGTTTTCTAAAAAAATAAATAAGCTTACTCTAGTGATCCATCATCTTTTTTTTAGAAAACAATATCCACGTAAGATCAGGAGAACACCCAAAAAAATTGTCGCATTTTTCTTTTTGGTAAAATGCTATTAAAGAATTTTACCATAATATACTGAAAATATTATGACACAAATAAGATAATACGGTAATATACTAACACATATCTTCCTACCCTGCAATTACCATGTCCATCATTTTGATAGATAGACATTCGACCTAAATTGTTTTAGGTTTTAAATACTCGACATTCTCATTGTTTTTTTTTTTTTTTTTTTAAAATACTATCATAACCCCCCTTTTTTTTTTAGGGAGGTGGTCTTCCGACCCTATAATTTTCTCAATCTTAACCGTTGGTTTGTAATGAACGGCTAACAATGAGCTATGTCAAAGAGCAAAAAAAGCAAAAAAGAAGGGAGTAATTTTGGGCTAGTAAACAATTGTGCCAACTACCCTTTTGGGGTAGCCATATCATCCATAAAAACTTTTTATGGTGAGTGGATTAAGATTTTCTACAATTTTAAAGAGATATTATTAAAACAACCAATAAAAAAATTTCGTTTCAAAAGATTTTTTCTTTACTTTTAAAGAGATGCTTTTTCTTTAATAAATCAAAATATGGGGGTGTTTGTTAAACCCCACGGCACTGTTCATTACTCCACTATACTATTCACTTCATTTTTTCAAAAAAAAAAAAAACATTTTTACTTTTATATCAAATCATTTACTTTTTATATCACATCATCTACTTTTTATTACTATTCAAATAAAAAAATCACTACAAAACAAAATTTTTTACTTTTCAATACCACTTTTTTATTTTCCCATACCAATCATTATTCTTTTTATTATTCTTTTTATCCATGAACAGTGCAGTGGAAAATGAACAGTGCCGTGAGGTTTAACAAACACTCCCATAATTTTTTGTTTAACTTTTCTATGACATAAAGTGCAAGAATCCAATAAATATATACTCAATTCTCATTGTTAACATGTTATACCTTCTTAATGGTAACATTTTTCACTCCGTTCAATGCAAGAAACGGCCTTAATTGATATAATTTGAGAATATGAAGATCCTAATCTTTTGAAAGTACACCACTCTCTTAGATGGCCGACCACCCCAAAATAGGTTGGGGTGATTGACTACCCCAACGTGTTAAATGATGGTTAAATTGTTATGCTCCCAATTCTATTTTTTGAACTTAAACCAAACACAAAAATATAAGGTTAATAAATATATATATATATATCCCTTGGATTTGTCTTTTGATTTTTGATTTTTTTTTTCTTTTTTCTATTCCGTTTTGCCTTTTGATTTAATCATCTGGCTTTATTTTCCTTACTTAATGGATTATTTTCATCATAACTATTATCATTTCTTAAAAGAACTTGGTAAATGGAGCCAGATTTTGTTGCAATCCTTGTCAACATTGCTGTTTTCCCTCTCTGTTATTGTGACTTGTGAGTGGGGGGTGTAGTGGGGGTGATTAAACGCAAAATGGGATTTAGATTATGCTGTATACGTAGGAGGATCTTACAAGATCAGGATAAAAAGTTACATTGAAAATCATTACCACAGATCTTCCTCCATTTATCATGTCATTTTTATTTTACACCAATAAAACTCTTATGCTGAATATCTCGAAAACAAAAAGTAATAGAATATTAGGTTTTTGACTTCCACAAGTATTCCATTTGTGTTAGTGACAAGCTGAAAGCATATTAGAAAGAAACATTAATACAATTCTTTGAACGATTTGAGCATTAATCCACCAAGTGAGATGAGATCTTTTGCTATTAAAGATTTTCTTGTTATACTTAATTGACTGCAAAAAATGCATTCAAAAGATTTAAAAACTTGTCTGGTGTGAATCAAAATTGTGACTCCGTCCCTGACTATTTTGATTCAAGTAAACTTAACGAGTTAAAAGTACGACGTGTTCCTTTAAAAAAAGGTTTAGGAATTATTAAAGATTTAAAATATATATTTTTTCGTACATTTACCTATCAAAAAGGAGAACAAAGATGGTTAATTTCTAAATTAGATCTATTGCCTAGAAACAAAAGGAAGTATGAATGAAAAGTGTAAATAGTGGCATGGCATAAAGGAGAAAAGAGGGAAACAAAAAAGAAAAGGTTTTGGCCTAGAAAGAGTTTATTATAATTTATACATAAGAGCATTCCCATTTAACTCAACAAATTTATTAAACCAGATGCAATTCATTTTGGTTCTATTTTAACGTCGTAATTAGCTAAAATAACATTTCAATTATTTTCAGTCCTTTATGTTTTTTTTTTTTAGACATGTTACACATCATTCTCTCAATCATATCGTTTACAATTGGATTTGTTGATTTTACTTGCAAGTTCACTGTTGGATTTGTTGATTTTACAAATACAACGGTGGATTCACTTATCAACTGCGTGAAAATGGGTGAAAGATGAAATGAAGAATAATTTTTATCATTTTTGTTTTTTGATGGCGTATTCGGGTATCAATCAACATCAACTCGATGGGATTTTGAATCCAAATCGCTCTCTAGATCTCTCTCTCTCTTTCTCAATCATGCACAATATTGCCCATGTTTGGGCTAAAAAAAAGCAATGTTATGAGTGCTTAGTGAAACACAAGCACATATATAATATATTGCCTTGCCCATTTAAAGAAATGGGGAAATCATAGTGTCTATATTACTCGATTACTTTTGAGCAATAATTGAAGCAAGTAGTATGAGAAACAATATATCCCAATAAAGAAAGAAGCTTCTCTACTCATCAACGGCTAGTCAACTATTACATCATTTTGACCAGGAAACTCATCCCACAATGGCCCATTTGGCTCCACCGCACGGATGATTGAGGTGATTATTATTTAATATTTGTGAATTGTAATTTGTATGGATGCGTTTAATCACTTTATGAAAAGCCATTATTCTTTCCTTCATGGTTTGCCATCTCTTTTCCTTTGTGTGCTTTGTCTTGGTGGGCGGGCAACTTCTTTTGCCTACACTGCATTTGTGGGTTTGTGATCAAATTAATTATTATTATTATTATTATTATTATTATGTGTTTCCCTTCTTTCAAGAATAATGGCCGATTTGGCTTTTCCTCTTTCGGCTACAAAGAGGGTGATTAACAATAACAAGCCTAATTAAGTATTGTTAATGGAGTATTTGCTTTCCTTCTTTAAGACTGCATGGACCACCTTTGTTGAATTTCACTCCTCCAAAAGGCATGCAATAATGGCGCCCTGAGAATAGGCTCTCCGGGAAGCTTCTCAAAAATGGAAAAGAGAGAGAGAAAAAAAAACATTGTAAAAAAACTCCATGGCCAGGCCATGACTGGCTTGATAGTGGGTCTTGGTCAGGACTCGGGAGAGGCGTTTTTTTATTAAAAAAAAAAAAAAAATTGTTACCTTTGAATACTTTTGAATCATAGTATTGAGTGAAATCATTCATTAGGATTCATAAATTGCAACAATTGTTATTATAAATCTTTATATAAATTGATGTGTCGGTTCATGTGACATTAGCCATGTCACTCACCGTAACAATTCTGCTAAACTTTATTACTTTAATAATTTCACCATTAAAATACCAAGGAATAAATTTGTAAAAGAATTTATATTTGAAATTGCAATACCCAAAACTATTTTATTATTTTCTCTTTGAATATAAAGTCAATACAAGTCATCTAAATGCCTAATTCACAGGCTTTAAAAAAAAAAAAAAAAAAAAGCTTTTGCAGGAAATTCTGGACGGCCATTACAAGTTGCGTTTCCATCTATTGTCCTTGTCAGCAAAAAGATTTTGGGAAAGGAAAAGTAATGGAAGAAAATCCAGGAAAGTGCATGAGAAGTGGACTTTATATGCTTTCATTGACTTTTTGATGGGGAGAGAGAGAGAGGTTCAATGGACCTCGGTATTTAAAATGGTCAACCAAAAATATTAAAATTAAGATTAAGCACGTGCCAAACCAAACGCGGTGAACAGTGGTTGGGTTGTAACTCGGAACTACATCATAGTACAAGTTAAAACATAACTTTGGTCTCACGAAATATGGTTAATGTGTTCTTTTTCCCCTATTACTCACAATAATCGTATATAATGATTATATATATATTATTCCCTGCATTAATTCTTTAATTTGCTTCTTCTTTTGTTGTTGATGTCCCAATAGTTGAAGGGACAGAAATGGTGATAATTTTTTGTTAGGGTATTTATCACTTGGAATAATTTTTGTCGAGCGCAAAAGGATTGTGAAACCCTTGATATTTTTTGCGAGTGAGACGTTTTTGTTAAAAAGATGTAGAGCTCCATACTTGAAACAATTAAGTCTATTCATAGGAGCGGAACTAGAACTTCTAATTTGGGGGGCAAAATTTTTAAAACCAAAATTTAGAGGAGCAAAAAATTAATTTTTAAAGGTTATAAAATATTTTTAAAAAATATTATTTTTTTGAGACCACCTTATGCTTCAAACCCCCCCTCCCCCCCCCCCCTCTCCCCCCTAGCGGAAGCATAAGGTGGTTCCGCTTTGTCTATTCATCATAAATAGAAACCTCACATGAGAACTTATCACCTGTTAGCAATTATGGTGTATGAGGGTGCACATTATTATAGTGTGATCGCTCTCGACTCAAACCTTCAATAATAATACTAATATCAATTATGTGTTTATTTCTGTTTTAGGTTTGCAATTTAGGTTAAAACAAGAGTGGTTTTTTTTTTTTTTTTTTTTTTTTTTTAAAAAAAAAAACAAAACAAAACAAAAAGAACAGCAATTTAGCATTGGTAACCAATAGTTGCCCTCCCTCTTTTTCTCCTTGAACAATCTTCCCCTTCATTTGTTGGTTAATAAAAAAAATAAACCCAAAAAATGAAGGGCTCATAGACCATAAGCATAGCACATATAACTTCCAACTTTAAATCCACTCCTATACTCTATAGCCCATCCACAACCATTTTCTCTTAAACGCACTTATAAATGAATATTAATTAAATAATTAAATTTTGTTTATTTTTTATCGGCTTAAATTTGTTTAGATAAATTGTAATTTTTATATAGTATCATAATTTTTAACAAAGGTGTTATTGAATTCGAACCCTATTTTCATAATACACTTTCAATTTTAATTAAATATTTTACGTGTTAGTATTCACTTAAATCATTATTAAAGATTAAATTTACTATTTACAGTATCTACATTCTTGTTCCAACTAATGGGCTCGCCCCATCACTGATTTAGTTGGGCTCAGAACAATCTTGTAAGCCATGCCCAAGCTGCCCACTATCCAAACTGGGCCTGCCAGCTTGGTTCCCCAGAAAAGCACCGAATCTCCGTCACCTTACTCGTCATCTTATCACTACCTCAGTGAGTGTCCGAGCGCTCCGGGAAAAGTTTTTGAAAAAAAGAAGAAAACACTTGAAAACAAAATGGCGGGCCAAAGCAAATTTTGATTCAAATACCTGTGAGCGTTTGTGCGTGTGAGCGCAAATGGGGACCCAAGCGGAGGGCACTGTACGGACGAATATGGAGTCGCTGCGATTGATCTGTGACAGAGAAATACCGATTCAGCAGCAGAAGATGGACGCTTTGTTGGCGTCGTTTCGGAAGTCCCTGGAGTCGATCAGGGCCAGAGCACAGGAAACCGTCCAAAATCAAGGTGAGAGATCGCATGGATTTCTTTATTAGTTGATGAAATTCGAGGGTTGGTGAGTGTTTCCTTGGGATTTCTGCCAAAATTAGGGTTTTTGAGTTGGAGTTGGGTTCCTATCAGGTTTCGTTCACATTTGAGGAACAAAAATGTTAAATTTCGGGTTAATTTTGAATTTGATTTGATATGTATATATTTCCGTTTAGGGAAACTGGGGGAGCTTAAAGCTAAGCTGAGAGAGGCGGAGGATGAGATGGTGAAAGCCCTAGCAGGTACATGTCTCTGCTTGTTGAGTTCAATGCCAATTGGAAATTTGAAATCTGTGTTGTTTGGTAACTTTGAATTTGAAGTTTGGTTGTGAATTTTTTCGGATTATTCTCTTTTGTGAATAGCTGGCTTATATGTTTTTTGAAATTAGAAATGTTTTCCTTCAAGGTTTAAACTTTGTTTATGTTTTTTTTTTTTTTTTTTTTTTTAATTTCTTACTATTTGTCATGTAGTGAAGACCCGTAAAGAGGCCAAGCGGATGGCGATAATGGACTCTATTTCTGCTCAAAAAGGTAGAGTAGAAGAGCTTAAAAGAAGCGTGCAAGAGCAGAAGGCTAGGAGGAATCAACATGCCGCCACTATATCTCAACATACTCTAGGTATTTTCCTCTCATCATGTTAGTTGGCTTGTACTCTGTCCATGTATTTTATAAGTTTATGTGTAATATCCAATGTTTTATAATGTGTATGGAGGTTGTTAGATATCTGATAAAAAAAAAAAAAAAAAAAAAAAATCCATGTTAGTACCTAAATTTGGGTTAGGCATTTTCTTTTTGTGAAAAGGCACTTTTGGAAATATGGAAATGGGTTTGAATTTGATAAGAGCATTAGTGTGGTCCATTAGACAGTGTGTATGATGTTGTATATGTGAGAGCATAGAAGAGAAAAGAGAGAAAGGAAGAGGTTTTTCTCTATAAGTTCTTCTACAATATGTTGGTTAAACCCCGGATACACGACCCACCCGCAAGAACCGTGTATCAGGTAATTGAGGAGACTCAAACATCTGACCTTGTAGTATTACATCAAACGAGCGGCCATTCGAGCTAACCCTTGCTGGCTATTGATTGGAGCTAGGAATCCTAGAAGCTAAAAGAGTACAAAAAAATTGACTTCATTACCTGCATTGGTTTTCCTTTCTAATGTATGCCATCATTGCTTATCCAGCAAAATGGCCATATTTATTGGTTGTAAATTATTAATAGTGACAGTAATTGTCTTCTCATTTATCTAATGAGTAGCTATAAGTGTGTGAATATTGCACCTTGATGACTATGTTAGATGACTTGTAATATTTTTTTAACATCCGTTCATGGCCTATTACATTGTGTTCCAATGAGGCATTGCAGGTAAAATGTATGGACTTATAATTTACTAACCATATAAGTAAGAATCCAATCACAATCACTTTTTAGTTGGTCATGTAGAGATACTGCCAGTTACATTGTTCATGTTAAGTTGTCCATGTTGGGTTTTACGAACTAGCTAGTGGCCAGTTGAAAGTCTTATTTGTGATTTTTTCCCTAATCCAAAAGGAGAAAAATTGAAAGAGGTTAACTACTGTAGTTCAATATATCTTGGGTTTGTGCAAGTGTTGGCATTTGTTCTGTATTGGTTTCCTTTTTCTGTTGGTCAAATCCATTTGTCAACATTGATATGTAGTGTCTTTGTTTATGAATCTGAAGCTATATTGTGAAGGAAAGGATGTTATAGTTTACAACTTTTTCTCTGCTTATTTCCATTTTGTACCATCAACAGCTTTGGCAGCATCGGAAGAAAAAAGTAATGAAGAAGTTGAATGTAAAGGTGAAACACAAGAAGCAATTTCGTGGTACAATAGGGTTCTTGGTTTCCATGTTGAAGGCGGACCTGGTAATTGAACTTGTTTAAAATTGTGAAACATTTATTCTGTTTTTTCAAGATTGATTTTCTTACAAGTTTTTTGTTTTCTAGGGGTAAAATTCACCTTCAAGAACATTAATTTGAAAAATCCAGATGAGGAGTACTCTTTCACCATTCGCTATGCATATGATACTTATACCTGTAAGTAATAAAGTCCCATCATTGATGCTGTAATGCCAAATATATTTCAATGATGTGCATTTTAAGATATTATATGTTTTCTGTCATATCAGTGTTAAATTGTGATCCACACTTGAATGACACCAAAGAGTTGATCCATGAGTTGAACAAAACCAATGGTTTATTCAAATTTGTTAGAATCATGAGAGAAAAGTTTCAAGAAGCTGTGGCACAAGGTACAATCTTACCTCTTGCATCCTACCAAGCATATGGCATGCCTGAAAAATGATATCCAATTAACAATGAGGTCTGGCTCCACTTAAGGGATACCCATTCTAGTAACCAAGAGCCAAAAACAAATTATTTTACCCAACATACATGTGGTTTACCTCACACATTTTGTACACTACTATGAAATTTTAGAGAATTTTTATGGTTAGGTTTCCTTTTTCTTTCATTGATGTGCAACTTATTATATCTGATTAAAATTATTGTGGCATATATGATTCAACAGGATTTTTGCCCCAGTTGACAACTCATTATCAAGAGTCTTCCACAATCTCCACGTCTGCTCCATCTTTGTCAGTCTCAACTGACAAAAGAGAATCTTCAGTCGTAGAAAATGACCATCAAGTTAAACGGGGAGAAGGCAATAGACATTCGAAGAAAGCTCACCATGCAAGAGTTATACCGGATGTTCTATCCCCGGGATCAGCATCATCTCTTCGGCGGTCTCCTCGTTTCAAGGTATCATCAAAATGACTGGATTCTGTGTGATACATTCCCTTTTCTGCACTTTTAGAAGTTGTCAAAATGGTAAACCAACTTTCACACATCACACCAATGACAAGTTTCTTAACCATATTAGAGTTGCATATGATTGTAATCATCAAAATATTCCGACTAATATCTTGGGGGGAGTGGATTTCCAATGTAGTAAGGAGACCTCATGAATTTGTAGTCTTTGGAAAAGCAGTAGGGTGGGTTTGGAGAGATTCTTGGGTTAAAGTAGATTCATGATAAAAGATGGTAGAAGGGTCCGTTTTTGGCATAGTTGAGTGGTGAGTGGATAGTGCCCTTTAAGAGGTGTTTCATAATTTATTCATGATTGTATAAGACAAGGATGCTTTTGTATTTTCTTTTTTGGGGACATCAGATGACGAGAGGACCCATTCTTGGAACCTCATATATATTCGTGCTTTTCATGATTGGAAGTTAGAATCAGTTGATTTGCTTCTTGATCTATTTATCTTCTAATATGCCAGTGAAAGAAGAGGTTGACATTTGAAACTTAAATGTGGATGTCAATTTCATGTACATCCTACTATAATTCTTAAGAGGTTGAATGACATGCAATTCGTTTATAACAGTATTTTGGGAAGTAAAGTCCCCATAAAAGTGACTTTTTTTGTTTAGATAACAGCCTTATGGATGGTATTAACTGTTGATGGTCTGATCAAAGCGAATATTATAATAGTTGATTGGTGTTTCATATGTAAATGCAAAGGTGAGGCTATTGACCACCTGTTGCTCCACTGCAAGGTCGCTAGAGAGTTATGGTCTTCCATTTTTGCAACTTTTGAAGTTACATTAGAGATGCCTTAGAAAGTAGTTGAGTTATTCTTTTTTTGGAAAGGATTGTTCTTGGAAGGTGCAGAAGCAGTTTTATTTGGAATGCGCTCCCTCTTTGTCTTATGTGGACGATTTGGAGAGAAAAAATAATCAACCTTTAATGGGATGCTGTTGCCTATTATTGAGCCTAAACCAGTATTATTCCTACTTTCCCTGTTTGAGTGTGGTCTATGGCTTTTGTAATGTTTCTATTGATTTTTTTTTTTGAAAGTCTCATATTGTAATTCTTTAGAGAAATCTTTGCAGACCGCTTGTATTCTTGGGATTTCTCTTTTTCAATAGAAATATTCATAGCACATATAAAAACGTTACTCACACAATCATTATGAGTGGTTACTTCACAAAATCTTTTGCCTAGGATCTTGTACTTGTTTTAAATACTTTACTACCTTCTTTGAATTTAGTAACTGGACCCACAACTTAGAGATAAGATAATAAGTAACGCTTACAGGAATCATGAGTTCTGTAGCTGATAGAATCATACATATGATTATTTGATAATATTCTTATGGTACTTATTGCAGGTTAAGAAATGAAGATGGTGTGGAGTTTAATTTATCACCTCAAAGTTCATTCAACATGCACGAGATGCCCTAACCTTCTCAGCTAGTCATAATTAATGACTCAGGTTGCTTAACAATTGACATGTAAAGAACCACGGGCGAGTGTTGCGGATTAACAACACACACGGCCTCACCATGTAATGTTTGATGCAAAACTATGCAGTTTCATATGAGAATGAAGTACAGCTGGTGGAATGTAGGCGTGATGATCCCAGAACTCTGTACTATGATTTTCCTTCGTTTTTATCCAAGTATGAAATTTCAACTGTTTGACATAACTCTTACAATTTTTTTTTTTTTGTTTTCTGATAAACATAACTTTTCAGTTTGTATCATTTGGCATAATGAGCTTTATTTACCATTTGAAGTGGAGAGTACATGGACAAATGGAATGAGTTGGGTTCAACCTTGAAAATTCTATTTTCTATAACCTGATAGTCAGATGGTTTGCCATCTTGTACTTCAGACTACCTGCATCTCCTTTTCATCAGTTAGGGGCTCTAGGGTTCAAATGGGCTCCTTCGAATTTGTACCTTGAATTTTAATCTCCTTTCTATGCTAAATAAATGCTATTTTTTTACTTTGAATTCTACCATGCTTTTGAGCTGACAATTAGCTTTTACTTTTTTCATGCACTTATCAGATCTTTCTTCCAAGCATTTGGGAGAGAGAGAGAGAGAGAGAGACTTGTGAAATCATGATGTTTTGTTATTAAATTAGCCTAGAACTGGAGGGCTACATACAGCCTGTAGAGGTGCTGAGAAAGGAATAGTTCTCAAGCCCCTTTATTGTCATGTATTTTTAGGTCGCCATAGAGTTGGCTTCTCTGATGCCTTCTGCACTTCTAATTACATAAGCCTATATACACCATACATGAGTCCTAAGTCTCTATATTTACAAAAGAAGATACATCTTTAGATGGTTGACCTAATCGCTTGTAAATCAGAGCACAAGTGCGTTTAAATAGGTTTTGTGCTTCAGATTCATCATTTGCTAGATTTGAGCAGTTGCTCTCATTACAGTCTGCAAAGTATCTCCCTGTCACCCCTTCCATTTGTGGGCTGAGAGCAACAAGGCATGTGGTAGATGCACCCTGCAGAAACAATTCATGTACCATAAAATATTAATACTCCAATGGATCAAATTACTCTCTTTCTCTCTCTCTCTCTCTCTGCCTCTCATTAAATCTATTGAACTTAACTGACAGGGATTCATGTGGACAAACCTGAGATGTTGACTTCAGTAATTTGGATGCAATGAAGAACAAAGAATCTGTATATAAATTTAAAATATTAGAATATGATTTCACTTTGAAGAGTAACCTAAGACTGAATGTTATAGCAAACAATGTTAGAACATTAGAATTGCCCATTTTTGACACATCCCACAAATGTGACAAAATTAGTGGGTTAGGGTTGATGGATCTGACCTATTTAATTAAATAGTTTAAGTTAGAGTTTATTTATATAATTTTATATCTATGCCTCTATAAAGCTTAAACTCAACACGTAAACACGAATTATCACCCCTAGCTAACATATCAAATGGAAATGGAATTAAAGTGGTCAGGGGATAATAAATTCATGCCTGTTACAAAGCCCTTATGAGCTCTAATAATTCCGGTCTTCACAATGCCTGGATGTACTGCATTGATAGTCACTCTTGCATTCCTTGCCTGCAACATATTCCAAGCAACACTTCATCAATGGACATGCAGACAATTGTTTATGGCATTATCATCATCATCATCATCATCATCATCATGAGGCTTTGTCATAAATTCATTATTCATTCTAGATTTGGTTGCTAAGGACAATGGGGCATGATCATGCTAAAAAATATTGGGGAAAATGAAACATGAAGGATTAATCTTGACTCTTTTTTACCTTCAACTGTCTTGCCATTTCCTTGACATGTAATATGTTTGCCAACTTTGATTGAGCATATGCTCGAGTGCCATTGTAACTGCACAAGTTGGAAAATAGTCATGTATTTGTTTTACATAATTATTCAGCAATGCACTCGACAATCGACAATTCTTTGGAGGGTGATTATAACAGAAATTATGGCATTTGATTGAAGGAGAAGAGAAAAGTGAGAAATTATACTTCTTTGGATTGAGCATTTGATTGAAGGATAATGCATTCTTGACCCAGCTGTGAATCACAGAAGTAACATTTATTATTCTTCCTTGGATGCCTGTATTGGCTGCTGTTTCTACCATTCTCTCTAACAGCATTTCTGTTAACAAAAAATGTCCTGCCAAAAGAATTGAAAGAACATGTTAAAACCCCTATTATATTTTCAAGGGTTTTTATTTATTTTATTTTTTTAGGGTAATAACTGAAATCTATCTAAGGGTATTATAAATTTACAAATGGAAAATGCAAATCTATAACATTTAATCAGCACCCCACTTGGACAATTTTTCTTCCAAGGGGAACCCTTAAATTGTCATTTGTCTTTAGAACACATGATTCTTACATACATTTTTAATAGAATGATCAGAACATGTGATTTTTTCAACACACTTTAAAAGGCACCATAAGAGAACAACTCTAAGGACATATGTTAATTTCTTCGGACCCAATTTGAATAGAAATTTGTCCCCCTACTTGGGCTTAGGACAAAACTACCCATTATTTATTTATTGTTAATGAAAAGCCAAACCCTTATGAATTTTCTTTTTATTTATTTATTTTTTGGATGAAGAGCCATCCCCCATTATGGTGCTGACCGCTTCTTACACCCTGCACACCCAACATGACACAGCCCACAGTAGAGTGGGCTATGTGGACTAAACCCGGTCCGGAATTTCAAGTCCGTAATTTTTGGGACCAAAAAAAAAAAAAAAAGGTGTTATTTTTGTTCAAATGATGGTGTCTGAAACACGAGTACTCCACTTGAAAATAAAGGCAAATTATTTTTGGATTAATTAAGGTAGCAAAAAGAAGTAATCACTGTATTTTTTATTAATCTTGACCACTATCTCTTTACATAAGGGCTAATTAGTAGATTAATTACCTAAGTAATTTGTAGCAAATGTCATCTCAATTTTGTCTTCAGAGAACTCCAAATTCTGAGAGAATATTCCAGCATTGTTTCTGCAAATTAATATTATTTTATTTGATAATTAGTATCATATGAAAAGAAGCAATTAATAATTAATGAAATAATTAAACAATTAATACTCACATGAGAATGTTAAGGGGTAATCCTAGTGATAAGAAGTCAGCACAAAATCTCTTGACAGAAGTCAAACAACTCAAATCAGTCTCCAACAAAATAATCTCAGCCTCTGGACTCTCCTTCTGAATTGCCTCCTTCACTGCACCTGCCCTCCTCAGATCCCTCGCCGGAATCACAATCCTCACTCCTCTCTTCGCTAACACTCTCGCCGTCTCAGCTCCGATCCCGGACGTCGCCCCTTTTACAAAATAAACAAAACCCACCAAACCTTAATTATATATATGCATGAGAGAATTTATTTATTTACTTTTAATTCATAGCTAGCACAATAAATAAATAATCCAGAAAGCAGTGATCTAGTTAGGACCAATGAGAGGCGGGTATTCAATAGAGACAAAAATCCCATATCTTGCTACAGCCAAAAAGAACCACTGATATAGAGATCCATCTTATAGTATATTCCTTTTCCTTGTAGCAGAATATTTCAGAAAAATATGAACCTACCTATCTCATAAAAACCAAACACTTTGTCTGAATATATTATGGAATTCAACCTATCGCCAAAACGACTTCTCTTACATGCAACCATCACCAAAAAGACAACGTGTGTGTGTGTATAGAAAGAGAGAATATTGTTATAGGAGACAAACCAGTGACAATAGCAGTGAGTTGGGAAGGGAGAAAGGAGGAGCAATCCTCTGTGACTTCTTCGGCGGTGGAGTTGGAGCCATAGCCACTTGGGCCTGCAATTCCTGCAAGGTATCTCAGCGTTTCCTTCATGAGGGCACCAGCTGCCAACTTTTTGGGTCTTTTGCACAGCAAGAGAGAGAGAGAGAGAGAGAGAAAAAGATAGAGAGGGTTTTCGTTGGAGGCCACCTACATACGTACATATAGGACACAGAGATCACCAGTGACAGTTTTCAGCTAGTTTAAGGACCACCCTAACTAGGTGGTCTCAACCAATGAAAATTGTCCTTTCATAACAAGTCAGAAGCTTGTGAACGAATAATTCGATGGTCCACCTATTTTAGGTGGTCCTAGAACCACCGGAAACATAGGGCGGAAGTAGAAGTACTGTGGCTGCAAAAAACGCACCATTATTTTTGTCTTTGTTTCTCATAATTACTGTCTGTCCTTATTTTGTGGTGGGTTTTACAAATTGTTATTTCCAGGCATGCTTTTTGCTATTTCCCATAATTTATGAATGAAGTAGTAATATATTTTTTTTATTGGAACCAAAAGGGTTGGTTAATTAGGTAACTTTGTTGTGAAGGGATAAATCTCATGAGAAATTAAGGCTGATAATGGTGAAAGAGAAATTAACGTGGGTTTATTATAGGTTGGTGGTAGGACTGTAGGAGTAGGTGGTCAATCGAAATAGAGGAAAAGATTTGGTGAATAGTGGAAAAGATTCATCGATACCCAAATCTCTTTTGTTTTCTCATTGGTTTGGTGACAATTTTTTTTTTAGTCTTCACATAAGGACACCTTAATACAGATCTTTTGGTTGACAATGAATATGAGAATATCTCTTATTTTATATATATTTAAAATAATATTTTAAAAAATAATTTAATCTTCATAATCAAATTCTTTCCGCTGACTCATACAGATTTCAATCCAACCAAATTGTTACATGTGTAATATTTAAGTTAGTGTGATGTCAACACTAACAAAATTTATTAAATTAGTAGACAAAATTTGACTATAAAAACTAAATTATTCTTTTAATATATTTCAAAGATTTTTAAGTTTATTTTGATAGCATATGGAGTTCTATATGGATTATTCTTATTTTTTTTAAATTATATATTTTTATTTAAAAATCATTCTCCAAATTTGTTTGTTTTCTGATTGGTTTGGTGAGAATTTTTTTTGTCTTCACGTACGGACAGCTCGTAATTCAAGATCTTTTGGTTGACAATAAATATCTCTTACTAAATTTAAAATTCTACTCGTGCTGCATGCAGGGGCTGCTCCAAATATTAATTTAAATTAATGAGACTTTTTTATTATATGTATTTAAATATTAATTACATAATTTAAAAGTTATTGGTCGAGCTAGATATGAACTTATAAAGTTTATGATTTAGAATTTTGGGTTTGATCAACCGTTGTGCTTATAACCTTTGTAGGACACTAGGACCTCGACAGAGCAGCCCAGATCCAATCTATCACTAATGTTTTCTTTACAGAGAGTATAGTGCTCTCTTTCTCTCACCTCTAGTTTTTTTTTTTAATTGAATAAGGAAAAGGTTATAGAGAATGATCATTTTTACTCCCGATGTGAAAAGAAGAAGAAGTAGATGATCCTAAAAACAAAAAGGATTGGACTCCCCAATGATAGACCTAAAACAAACTAAAACAGTGCGAAAATAATTATAAAGGATAGGAAATAGGTTAAACAAGTGATTCGGTCCTCTCAAGGGGCCGTGTAAGGCGGTTACAGAAGCAAAAGGGGCACAGATTAAGGCAAGCCTATCTGAACCCCCACTTGTAAATAGCATTAACCATTGCGAAGAGGCTAAAGCGGTAGAAGCATTGTTAGAGTATGAATCCAAGACTGTTGAAAAGAGAGGCACCAACACCAAATTAGTTACAAAAGTCTCCACTAAATATTCAATCCAATATAAATCATTGAGACAGTAACCCACAAAACACAAAAAATACCAAAATATATACAAATAAAACTACGAAAATACAATAGGAAAGCAACAAAAGACCAGAAAACAGTAGCAACGGTCGGGAAACGGAGTGGGCAGTCACTGGCCGGAGCGTGCGAAACACGCACCTGCAAATGAGATCCACGTGCCAACGCGTGGTGATCGGATCGGGCCGGAGAAGGCCGTGTTGGGAAGTTGAGAGGCCAACAATCATGGTGGATATGAAGGTCGGAATTCCTTCATACCATCGAGGTCGGTGGACTTCTAATGTCTTTTACCATAAAGCTCATTTCTAAAAGGTAACATGTAATTGTTAGAGTATATTATGGAGTTCGAGATTCGATTTTTAGACCTCTAGGTCTGATACCATGTTAAACTATCAGTTATCCAAAAAACTTAAGTTGATAAGAATAAGTAAATTTAATCACTTAATAATTACTTTAACTCTTCTCACGTGTAGGCTTAAACTTTTTTTTAATAGGTCAGACCCAACACATATAACACTTTTTATTAGAGAGTGCTCTCCCTCTGTTTCCTGCTAACTTGAGTGTTGGAATTCCTACAATTCACCAAAGGAAATAAGCTTATGATGTTTTCTACAGATAAAAAATGAAACTCGTTTCTAAAAAGCGGCTTGAAGTTACTATATATAGTGGTATGAGCACCACCAACCTTGAACCTCAAAACCAGAAAAGTATGGTACATATTTTAAGGGTGTGCACTCAAACTCAAAAACTTGAGAAAACAAAAAACATCAGTTTTAATTATACTTCTATTACTGTGAATTGACGTCAAGTCATTTCACATAAAATTTGAAAAAAAAAAAAAAAAAAAAAAAAGAAGAGAGAGAGAGAGAAAGAAAGAGTCTACTTCACATGAGTTTTTATGAATTATGGGGTACATGCATGCACCCAAAAATGATGGGTTGAGTACCTCTCACACGTGGACATCTAGAAAATCTCACGGAGAATTCATGCAAATCGTGAACATTTGAATATTTATCGCGAAAAAAAGAATCATGCAGCAGAAGCCTATATATATATATATATATTGGAGACAAAAGTGCTTTTGCTGCGTGCCACCGTGCCACTCACGTCTCCTTTTGTCCCTATGCCCAAAAATTTCATCCGTTGCCGTTGAGAAATGATGGCCGGTGTTGGAGGTTGACGGGCTAAAAGAGAGGCAATGAGGTTGACTCCTCAACAATGGAGTTGTGAAGTGGCATTGCACGAGGGCCCCATTGTGTTTCCCAATTTGCATACACCTCTCATCAACCTCCTCTTCCATCTCTCTCTTTTAGTTTCACATGCCATCGATCTTCTTCATTCTTTCATATATATTTTCATATATATGCTCCAAAAAGTGTAAAAGGTAAAAGATTGATTGGATGTACATCATGTACCCATTTGCACTCTCCTGATCTACATACATGCTTGTTGGATACAAAAGCCATTTTTTCATGTCTCAAAAGCTAAAAAGCTAAAGAGGATTAGCCTTGATTAAAGATATATAATTAGCACGATAAACTAAGCATTGTGTTTTCCTTTGAATTTGGTTGAAAAAAATACATCATGTTGAGGTGTAATAATGTTGTTTTGATCACGTGAACAACTCTTAAAAAAATGTTTTACGAAGTGCGGTTTCGAATATAATAAAAAGACTTTGACTCTCCTCAATGAATACCAATTAACTTTTTAAATGAGATGTTCAAAAATCCAATTCATCTAAAGGTATTAGAACTCGGGTAATGGGTTTGAATCGCAAGAACATCACGGTAAGTGAAATATTGATGCTTTGCTTACGAGGATGATTCTTAGAACATGTTTTACAGGGTGTGATTTCTAATTTAAGACCTCCCCTCGAACCCTTCCCAATTATACACTCCACTAGTACTTATTGTCAAAATATATGGACGTGATCTCTTTTCCATTTTTTTTTTTTTTAACATACCCTTTACGCTATTATAAAAATTAAAAAATAATTAAAAAAATAACTGAAAAAAAGAAGTGGAAAACACCATCGATGGCCGAACTGCCGCCACAAACATGGTGCGGCAAAAGTCCATTGACAAATTAGATAAAGAGGAAAGTTCCTTTGAAAGTGTGGCTCGATCTGTTCATTTATCCCACTTTGCTTTTGTGCCTTCCTTTTCTTTTTATCTCCGTAAAATCTTATTGGTTTTGTTTGGAATGACGGTGGCTCTTCAATGAAACTGATGGACCAATAGGAGGGTCAGTGGAAACCATTCAATCACACAGAACGTGGGTTTTAAACAAAGTTATCAATTGCTCAGCAAATAAAATAAAATAAATAAGAAAAGTTCTCAAATTGGATTCCAAATGGGTACCTATTTTCAAACCCACCATTTTCTCGTCTTGTCTTCTTCCATCATGCACTTGTCAATTAAAAAACTCTTGGTCATAGTTAAATCCTAATGATCTTAATAATCTTCACCAACAACTCCACCAAATCAATCTAAAGAAAATGCATGTGTTAGAGGTTAAGCATAACCATTAGCCACCTAACCAAAGAAAGCGAGTCTTTTTATTTCTTTAAAAAAAATGCTTGGAATATTATAACTTTCACCACAAATTTTTTTACAAAACTTACGTGACAGTTTACATGAATCTCGCATGAAAGATTTTGGCAACAAAATTTATCAAGTAGTTGACATGGTAATTAAGTATCACATAAACCACCACGTTAGTTTATAAAAAGAGTATATTCAATTATCATTTCAATAGGTTGATGTGACGACGACTGTCCGTCATTAAATTTTTGCATTTTTTCAACAAAGCCAATATGCAATAAAAACCCGTGTCAACATTTTCTACTATTGTTTGAACAAGCCAATTAGAATTTTTTTTTTTTGTTTTAAAAAAAAAATAAAGTTAAGAAAATTGTAATGGCCTTAAGATTATAGGAGGGCCCAGATGTTACAATGTCTCCCTCTAACACAAAATTTTTCCTACCTGAATTGATGCATTCAACAAAGCTAAAAAACCAATCTGCCGACAAACCCTAAAATTTTTCTCTAGATCGATCATGTCAACATATCTTTTTGTCATCCATGAAGATTAACAAAAGGTTACTTGGAGAAAAAAAAAGGTCCAGCACAATTTTGATGAGTGCAAGCCCCACGTGCCACATGCCAATCAGACGAGGACAAGTGGGAAGGCCCCACGCCCGCACGAGCCAATCACGGAAAGGAAGTGGGGGTGGGCCATAGCTGCTGAGGCTAGTGTCCCCCTTTGATTAGTATGGCTTTTAAAATAGATGATTAGTTATAAATTATTAACGAGATAATCATAATTAGATGATCCATGTTAAGCAATAAACTATTGTTTGCTTGGTCCCTTGAATGGGAAGATTTGATGAAAAGTTTGTTTGTCTTTATCTCCATGCAATTAACAAATATAACCAAAAAGAAGAGAGATTTTAATTTATAATTAATCAATGTCCAAGGAACAGAAGAAAATGTAGATGAGAAAGATGGATCAGGATCCCTTCCAATTGCGGATAAATTGGAGATTCTCCAATTGTTAATCATGGACATTTATTTTAAATTCAATGGTTTATAAAATCATTTAAACTTCGATAAAACAAAAGTCAGCATTTAATGTCTCGGTTATACAAAAACAGCTCGCATTTTATAAACTATTTGATTTAAAATGAAAGGTCACGAGAATCTCCAATTTCTCCTCAATTGGAGGAGATCTCAATTCAAGAAAGATTGGCTTATATAAAAGGTTTGTTTTAAAACATCAACATATCTGCCTCCTAACCGACATTGAAAAACACAAACAACCAAATAAATGTGGTTACATGAATTGCTTGTTGAAAATTAGGGTGGTGGAAAAGGAGACACTTGAAATCATCACCACAATCTTAATCAAAGACAACATCATGTGTTTCCCACATTGCACTAAGTGGTTTTATACTTGGGTGTTTGGGAGTTTGGAGAATTGGACTTTAAGCGGTTAAGCCTAACAAGGAGATAGCCTAATACCATGTTCATTTTCTGTTTCTTTAATTTGATTATTCAATGACCCCTTTCCATATCTAGAATACCCAATAAATTATTATTATTTTTTTAAAAAAGAAGCAAATAAGTTGGTCCTCATAAGAACATGATTCATAACTGCATATCAGATCTTTTATAAATTGGTTTGAATTACAGGCAATTCAAGCAATCTCACAAAGAGAGGGATTGTGGAGCCTACTTGACTCCAGGCAAAGCTAAGATTATTCTGACAGCGTATGATAACAGCAGAAACTAAAAATTGAAGATTGAAAAGTGAATCTAGGAATAAAGAAAATAACAAATAGGGAAAAGAAAAATCTTGATTGCCCCAGTCAATCCACAAGCTATGGATTGATTGTCATAAATTTACCATCTGTAAAATAACAGTTTGGTCAATTTTTTCCTGCATCACTACCTGCCTAATAACCATGGATCGGGATCTCTTACAATTGACTGTCCAAATTACACGCAATTCAGGCAGCTCCACAGATAAAGGAAATGCAAAGCCTACCTGTTTGATAACCATGGATCAGAATCTCTTATAACATGCAATTCAAACAACCCCACAAGACAACAGAGCCTTCTGGTCCGAATACCAATCATGAAAATGCAACTAAACTTAATTTCACCTTGAAGTAAATTTGGGAGATACTATCAATATGGTGTGAATCATGTGTATCAAAATGAAGAAGCTCATTGAATACCATTCTCTTGTGACTCAAAGCTAAAACTTTTGTGCTGTAAAAGCATAATTGAAGCTCCTCAATGCCAATTGACCTCCAGCTTGATTTTGGGTTCCAGTCCAGAGTCCAATCATTTAGTGGTTGAAAAAAGGCAAAATGAAAACCCATGGCCCTCTTTGCCTCTATTGGGCAATGGGCCTGAACTAGACAACTAATAGTAGGTCAAAGAGTTAGAGCCACCACTGTTGTGTTTGGGATCCAGCTCGAGTTCCCCATGCTTTTCTGGTTTCAAAATCATCACCTTTGTCTTTTCTTCTTGCACAAGAGGAACACCATTAAAATCAATGGTAAAGATCTATGATTTAATTGGTGGGAAATGAGGAGAACAGAAAAACAGAGAATTATTAACTTTACTCGAACTATAATCTAAACAAAATAATTACTCAAGATAGTACAACCAATTAGGTGTCACATTTTATTAAGCAATTTTTCTTTTTCATTTTTTCTCTTATAATAAAACAAAAGTCATTAAGCAGTTTAAATCTTATCTTCTGTTTATGTGATCCAAGACTCATTCCATTAAGATAAAGGATCTATTACAATTAGTATGTGTGACTTTCACAGAAAATTAGGGGATCATGATTTCCTATGATAGATTTTAAAATTACGTGAATTTAGGTCGTTTCTTGCACCAAACAACTTAGAAAATGCTACATGTTGAAAATGGGTACCATGTTCCGAGGCAGCCAAAAAAATTAACTCGCAAAAGAATTATTCTTCACTTTTAAAGAGACATTCAAAAAAAAAAAAAACAAAAGACAAGTTTTTGCTCAAAACTTTTCTATAGCATAAAATACAAGAACCCGATGAAAATATAATCAATTCTCATTGGTAATATGAAGCATTTTCAAGCTGTTCGATGCAAAAAAAATGACACTAGTTCACTTAATTTTAGAATTTACAATTTATTTAAAATTGTAGAGAGTCGTTATCCAAGATTTGGTGTTTATCTTAGACAAGATTCATTCCATGTAAATAAGGAAAGATTTACTACAATTAGAGCCTTGTTTGGCAAATGATTTTACATTTGTTACTGTAATAGAAAATGATTGATGTGATATAAAGTTTTAAATTTTTTATATGAAAAAAATTAAAAAAGTTTTGTTTTGTAGTGATTGGGTAGAGTCTTAAGCTGTTGAAGTTATTCGGTGGGGGCAAGTGAGTTCTAGAAGCTCTTTCTTAAACCGTCTAAATTTTAATAAATTTTTTTTTAATAAGTAATTTTAATAAATTTCAGGCTGCTTAATTTTTAGGGATGTAAATCCAAAACTTGGGTCGTGGGCAGGTGCTAAACATGTCATGCAAGCAGACCATGGGCCTTCGGCCCAGAAAAGAAGAAGATCCTGGGCCTTGACCCCCCAAAAAAAGACGAGAAATAGAAAGAGGACCAAAACGGCGCGTCGAGAGGGTAGTCCTTCGGATCCTTTCACAGACTTCGTTTCGTTTTCACGGCAATCGTCCGATTCTCCGGGAAAACAAGCCCTAGGGTTTTCGAATTCCATGGCTTCCCATTCCCATCTCGAAGAGGTAGTAATAATTCCTACAATCCTTTAGCTATTTATTTTCGTTTATGTTAGCTTCTCTTATTTTTTTTTTTAACTTGAATGTGTTCTGTGAAACTCAGGACGATGATTTCGGAGGCGATTTTCCTGGGACTCACAATGCCAGGCGTTCAGGTTAGTTCGATTTCTCTGTATCCAAACGCTGATTCTTGAAATGTGGTTTTCTTAGTTTAAAATTGTTTAATTTCTTTTTTTGGTACAAAATAATTTAGTGGATAAGAGAAGCTTTGGGGATCTCGAGGACGATGAAGATGATATCTTTGGTTCAAAGAAGGTATTGTTCAGCTTCTATGATTTACATGTCTGTATGTATGCATGTGTGTAGGTTGTCGGTGTAATTGTGAGAGAGAGATTAGGAATGAGCTAGTAAATGTTAATGAAGCAATGGGAGATAGTAGGGAGTGTAACTGAGAAGTGTCATGTCGAATCGTGATTATAAAGTGTTGATACGTGTTTTGCTGAAAATTTGAGAAGGTTGAGATTGGTGAAGTGAATTTTTTATTCGCAGGGAACTCATAGATTCCTGTATATTGTTGATCTTCAATGGTTCCAAATCATGAATCTTTTATCCGAAGGAGTGGCACTATTTTGGGGCCTCAAATTTGAATTGGACCATGATACTTTTGTATGCTTCCTCTTTTGTAATGTTTATTTAGAAGATTGGTATATGACTAGGGACTGACTATACTTATAAAAAAAAGAGGACTGACTATATCTCTAAATGTAGTTTGCATGTTGCTTGGACTAGATCTTGAAAATACTGGTTTAAGTATTGTTTTGGACTTAACTGATTTAGGAAACATCTTTTTCTGAGTTGCAAGCCTAATTCTTGGACTCGCCTATTCAATTCTTGAAAATTTTACTGGGAGATGAATGGTGTGAGTCTGCCCCATCAATCTTTCATTAGTTACGACTCTGTCCCTCCCATGCATGCCTAATTCTTATTTTTTGAACTAAAAAAAACTAGAAATGACTGAAAAAAGAAAAGAAAAGGATTATAGGGTAGTTATTCCTATGATTTGTGGAGATCTGTCACCAATTACTTGAGATTGGGAGAAATCAAGAAGCTCTATGTTAGACACAGGGATGCATTGCATCTGATAAACTTGCATTAGTGATGCATCATCTTTTTCAGGCTCTATGCTTTCTAGTATTTCTCTATAATTCAACATTTGGATTCTTCTTTTTTCCACATAATTTCATTGTATAAATTAATATTTTGCACACCTTATATGTTTTCAAGTCTTTACCTACCCCGGATGCTGATCTTTCTCGTATTACACTACTTCTCCGTATGGTATTCTTGTAGCGGATGAATGTCATTTGCATATTTTGAGGATCGTCATTTCTTTGTTCAACATGCAGAGTAAAACAAAATTAGATGAAACTGCTCCTGGTGTAGCAACGGGGATGATTTTGTCTCTTCGTGAAAGGTATTGCAAGAAATATGTAATGATTTCTATCTTATGAATGTAATTCTATGCCTTCAATTGTTAGATTGCATCGATCCTTGTTTAAGTCTAATCTTTATTTTCTTTTGCAGTCTTCAAAACTGTCAGGATAACCTTGCAACATGCCAAGTATGTATTCATACCTCTCAATTGATATCATCTCTTTGTTCCTTCATTGTCATTCTGTAGGTAGCATCTATCAGTTTAGGTGCTGTTATATGTTAAATGTTGATCTTAAGGGAAATGATTGCTACCACAACATTAGGGAGGAAATTTCACATAGAAATTTAATCTGTACACGTTGTGCAGGGTAGTTATCTTGTTTCTCAGTTTTATATGAGTAAGGTACTTTTTAGAGGAACAAGAAGCCCCTTGGCCAGTAGACAAGTGTTTTTTTAAATCTTTTTATTTACGAATAATGTTGATTTTTTTTTTTATTGGTAAGCTACACACGCACCCAGTGGGACTTGAACCCATGACCTCACCCTTCACCTTGCAACAAAGGGAGGAAGTACCATTTGAGCTAAAGCTCATTGGCTAATGTTGATTTTTTTTTTTTTTAAAAAAAATTATTATTATTATTTTTATTTTCTAACTATGATCTTTTAAATTTTAATGTATGTCATACTGAAAAATTGAAAATTTTGGTTATACTGTAAGAATTCAAATTTTAAGTATGGTGATTTCTAGCATTTCAGGGATTCTGACATCAATTAAAACTGTTGAGTATGCTAATTCGTATATTTTGCTTTTTCAAGGTTCTTTCTCTTTGTTTACCAATAAAAGGGAGGCAATTTCTACCTAATTTGTAACAAATTATGTTATATCAAGGCTAATACCTATCCAACCCATTTCATGAGCCAATTAACAAACCAACATATCTATTTGTTACAAATAATATCTTTGTTGTTGCATTGAAGCCTACGAATGTTGATTAATCTGACCAACGTTAAACTCAGTAACATGAAATTGTTGAATAATTGAAATGAGGTTATTCAGGATTGCACATTGATTGCTAAGATTAGACATTGAGTTTCTGGTAGTAGATCCATAATATTAAGAAAAAAAATGTTAGGTTGTTATAGAAGTCCAAATTTCATTTTGTATCGAATAGTGTGATAAATCATCAGTTGTCCGAAAATCTTAAGTTGATAGAAAATGATGAAATTAATAATTTAAATTAATATTTTAATACCCTTCCTTGCCAATAGGCTCAAACCCTCTCTCAATAAGTGATACCTAACATGTGGAATATTTAATTAAAATGGGGATAAACTATAGAGTTAGGCTTCAAATTTATTTATTTTGCTACCATGTTAAATTACCAATTGACTCAAGAGCTGAAGCTGATAGGAAATAGTATATTTAATTGTTTAACTAATTTTGAACACATTGTTACAAATTTATTGTCTTTAATATCCTCAACATCTTCATAATGTATAAGAATCAATAGTCACCTTAATATTGATTGCTTCACTTACATTCGTAACCCTGATTGTTAACTTCTGTTAAAATGTCTTCATATAGCAGTGATTAGTGCATCCTTTTAAGTTATACATATCCTGAAGGGCAAGTCTTCTTGCACTTGGAATGTCAAAAAGCAAATAGGGTTAAAATACATTAAGCTCTTTGAGTATAATCTATAATGACTGGGTTTTTGCAACTTACAAAATATTAACTTCTTCAACTTTGTAAATTCAGATCAATAAACTTCAACAGTAGTAGAGAGGGACACTTAGATAGTTTTCTCAAGGCCACACTTGCACTTGCATCACTTGGGATGTTATCGTGCAAATTTTATAAGTGCTACTCCTTTCGAATTTAAAGTTGAAGAGTTTCATGCTGCCCGCAAAAGTGAATGGTGATTATACTTAATATATGATTCTGCCTTCCCTCCAAACAATTACTCGGTCACTAAAGTATGATTTTGTCAATTCAGGCCGAACTTGAAGCTTCAAAATCTGAGATTCAAATGTGGCATTCTTCATTTCAGAATGAATCGTTCATACCTGCTGGGACTTCTCCTGGTTAGATTTCCTTAAATAGTTCATCTATTATTTATTTATTTTACTTATCAAGAAAAAATTATTTATTTATTTATTTATTTATTATACAGTGTATGTGTAAATGTGCGGTTCTAAGATTTAAGTCCTTTTGTTATTATAAACAATTGATTTTCCCTTCCTTTGTAGAACCTAAATCAGTGATCGATTATCTTCAGACTCTGAAATCCTCTGACGAGTCATTGAGGGAACAGGTTTGGTATTTAATGCTACCTTTTTCATTTTTTTCCTCATGAAAAGCCACTATTGATTATCTACGATTTCATTCATGTTATCTTCTTGTTATCAGCTAGAAAAAGCAAAGAGAAAGGAAGCTGCATTCATTGTAACATTTGCAAAACGGGAGCAGGAAATAGCAGAGTTAAAGGTAAGAAATTTTTTCTTATATTTTTTATACTATTTCTTGAAGTATGTAGTGTCATTTTGCATCTACGAATTTCTTTTTTTAATCATAACAGAACTCATTCTAAAGAGAAGAGGAACAATTTGAAGAGAATTTAAAACAAATAACAGAAATAATAGTCATTGATGAAATTAAAGGAACATAGGACGAATTATAACTTTCATATAGTTCTCTTGCAAAATGGCTCCCTTGGCATGAAGGTCTGTTAGAACACATGCAAGTCTTAAGAAGATCTACCATATTTTTTTGTAGCAATGTCCTAAGGTTTTTAGATGAAGTCGCATAATTTCAGTAAGCTTCTAGGATTGTGGCTAGCCTATTTATTGAAATAAGAACTGCTTCTCCACAATCCGGAGATAAATTCTCGTGCTAGCTTCCTTTGACCTGATTGAGAGTGATAAACTACTTGTTTAATCTCCTTCAACTTAGGACAAAGTGCTTTAAGCCCAGTAATTAACCTTGAGATTAGCTTTTATGGCATGGCATTTCTTCATTAAAAGTGCTTGGAATTAGCCATAAAAGAGACTGCATGGAATTAGCCCAGATTCCTGGACAAGACATCACCACAATTAAACACAAAACAGTATTTACAAGTGTGGCGTCCCACATCACTTGGGTATGGAGATGGAGATGTGTTTATATGTATACTTACATCCTTTATGACAACAACGCGTTTTAAAGCAATGATGATCATGATCCCATCATAATAACATAGTTAAGCGAACTTATGCTAGAGCAGTACCATGATGGGTAACCTCTTGGGAAGTCTGGTTCGGGGGAGCCAAAAGCGGACAATATTGTGTATCAATGGGGTGGGGTGTTACAACAAGGGATGCCAAGTAGTAACTGTGCCATTATGGCTTGTGTTAAAGACTTAGAAAATGTATGTGCTGTATGATATCAAATTATACAGTTGAGTGGTTTCCCTTAAAGGTTTCTCTAATTGATGTGAAGAAAGAAATTTGTGACTTCACCTTCTCCCCTAACTTCCTTTATTAAATTATCCTGAATCTTATTACTCTATGCACTTTGTACACTGCTTGGTTTTCTGCTATGTTGATTACTTGTGTGTAATTTTCTGATTTGATGGCTATCTAAGATCAAATTCATTCTTCAATTTCCAGTCCGCTGTTAGGGAATTAAAGGCGCAACTCAAGCCACCATCAATGCAGGTAACATAAATATATTGTGATTTGCTTTTCTTGGGGAAAGAATTTGTTATTGGGGTATATAATATTCGTGAAATTAGCGGATCAGGAGTTACTATAATTGTTTGTTCAGTATCTTTCTTTTATTGTTGCCAGTTTATCATCTTTGGGATCTGTGTCGCTGATTTTTATTGGGAAGGAATTTAATTTCAACTTCCTTTGTGAGCCATATATTACTTGCGTTGTCACATTTAGCTTGTTTTCTTCTCCTTGTATAAGTGTAGAGTACTCACTCACCAAAACAGATTGCCAAGAATCCAAAAGCTCTATGCCTCAAAGTAACATATATGTCGTGGTACATCTACGTCATTAGGGAACCCTTTTTCATGTCAGTTTTGTGAACTGTTATCAGTGATTTTTAAACTTCAGATTTGAGGTTCTTATAGATCAACAATATGCATATCCTTGTCAAATGCATATGTGGCTATAGGTAAAGTTCCTCTTTGTAAATGTTCACAAGATTTTGAAATTTTGATTTTTTTTGTATGCATATCCTGGCATAAAGGAGAACTTCTTGTTACCAAACCCTAATAAATATCACTTTCAACATAAAATCAATGAATTAACCTGCTTCCTAGACATCTATTTGGCTGGATAAGGATTTGCGGCTGGCTCTCATGTCTCTCTTATGTTGTCATTATCGTTACTCTTCATGAGAGACATTTACAAGCAGCCTGTCCATGCTTTTCAGCTTTGGACAAGTGGTGTCCACATTTGAGATTGCTGGGGTGGTGGGCATTCTGAGAAATGAATTCATTTATTTATTGAGGGTCAGCTACTGTTTTATCAGAAGCATAACCTGTCCTAAGTGCTTCTTTGAAAGCACATGAGAAAAGGTGAGCATCAGTGAGGAATTTCTGAGTTAGTTATTCCTATCTAGGTTTGTGGACTGGCATTTTTTATCTGCGCCATATTTATATTTGATCATCCTATGAAATATACAAGATGTTTTGTTGCTTTGGTTTAAATGCACATGCTTGATCTTGGATGGCTTATTGCTCCTGTTTCCCAAACTCCCTGTTGTAGTGCTGAATGCTTTATGTGATTACCTTACTGCTATTGTAGTATTGTTTATGAAAGCATCAATGTATTTCTTGCTTTGTTTTTATTTCTTTATTCTAGAAATTTTTATTATTTATCAATAGAAAACTTCAAACCTGCTATAATGTTTCATTGTTTGGTTTCTTTGGAAAAAGAAACATGCTCTTTTTTTTTAGTTATTTTAATTAACTAACTAAATGTGCTAATTTCAAATGGTGGTTAATTTGACAGGCTAGGAGATTATTTCTAGATCCAGCAATTCATGAAGAGTTTACTCGCTTAAAGGTTTGTGTCTGAAAGCCAGTTGAAAGTAATCTTTTGCTTCACTTGATGCTTTACATGGATATCTTTTTTTCCTTTTGATCTTGTTGAGTCTAATAGTTTATATTGTATGAGCCATTATTTGAAACTCTCCCATAAGATACGGTTGTTATTACCCCTGGGTATGCATGTGCTCCTTTTCTTTTTGGTTATAAACAGCAAAAACTTCATTGCAAAAAGAGAAATGCATGCGAAGGAAGATATCTCTTACTGCAAGAAGGAAGGAATTGATAAGGAGGTTGACAAACGAATTGTAAAAGAAAAGCACTCTATGGGAGAAAATCATGTATACTTCTATCACAAATGACCTTCACTTGCTCACCTATGAGTGGAAAAAGATGTCACATTACTCTGAATATATTATGTACATTATATCTTCTGTCATTTTATTCATGTCAAAAAATATATATCCCCTACTGTTTTCTCCCATATGTGATTATGATTGCAGTTAATGGTTTTAAGATTTCTGATTTGAAGTTATAATTGTGTCGTATGCTGTTACTTTAGACCGCCCCAAAGTGGCTACATAAATGTGCGTTTTGCATTTTGACAAGTCTGTTTACGTTTTCTTGTGATGCCATTATGCTAGAATTTGGTGGAGGAGAAGGAGAAAGAGTTGAAGGAGAAGCAGGATACTATTTCTGCTCTCAGTTTTACTCCACAAAGCAAGATGGGCAAGATGCTTATGGCTAAATGTAGGACCCTGCAAGAGGAAAATGAGGAGATTGGAAATCTGGCTTCTGAAGGAAAGGTGTTGCAATCGTATTTGCATTATAGTACATGTTATTGTACTTCTCATTTCTATTAATTTTCTGTTTTTGGGTTGATATATGGTATATCCTAAGAAACAGTTTTGCTGCTGATTTTGTATCGATAATAAGAAATGTGATTACAGAAATTACTTGAACGCAATGATAGGCACCCACCTAAGTAAAACCAATTTGATGCAGTCTGTAATATGATGCTGAGCAAAATATTTTATGTTTCCAGAATTGATTGATTGATTGATTTTCATATTATGCTAAACTCTTGAATAATTTTTCTTTTCTCTGTTTTTTTTTTTGTCTACAGATGCATGAATTAGCAATGCAACTTGCATTGCAGAAATCTCAAAATGCCGAACTCAGAAATCAATTTGAAGGTCAGTAATATATCAATTGCATGTATATTTATCACTTTGGCTTGGTTTCACTTAGGATGCATGCCAAAGTGAATTAATAGACTAGTCATTTATGGTTACATGAACATAATAATACCTTTGTACCACTTTTTGAAATTAAACCAACTTAGTAATTAGTTACTAAACAATGTTTAATTGATTGAAGCTTTCTTGAGAATGTTTTAACATTATCAATCCTCTTTTAGGGAGAAGGCAATCAGTTTTTAATTTAGACCTTTAGAATATTCATTTCTAATGAATAAGATGCATCCCAAATATCCGTTTTCTTTGTAGCCAATTGCTAGAGTTATGAACCCACCCCAATTGCAATCCAGACTGAACTGGAATTGCCGTCATAATTAATCTCCAGTTCCAGTTTCTTTAGCATCACACAATTTATTAGCCTTTGTGCTCATTTATGTCAAAGGGAAACAAGGGTGATTGTTGAGGGTATACTTCAATTGAAATAATTTTGTACATGAAATTGAAGTAACGTTGTTCTACCAATGGTTTGTAAAAGTCATGCTGTATTGATCCTCTTTGCTCCATTGCATACAGGTCTGCACAAACATATGGAGGGGCTGACAAATGATGTGGAAAGATCAAATGAAATGGTTTTCATCTTTCTTTCCTTTCTTAATTTACGTGGGGTGTATTGTGCTGTTTGTTTATTTATGCTTATATATGATGATACCAATTTATTTATGTTTTCATCTTTCATTTCTTATTTATTTATGTATTATACCAATTTTCTGGGAAAAATGATAACTTGTATTTGATGATCAGTGCTGTATGATTGTCTTTATTGGATATTAATACACTAATGATTTATGGCCAGAATCAGAGATTTTGTAAAGCTGATTTAAAGTGTAAATGCGCAATAAAGTCATCAAATATTAAGTGTTGAATGAGATACAGACGAACTTAAACCCCTTTTACATCATATTGGGTTTCTTACTGTTATTGCTGATAATGATTAGTTAAAAAGTTCCCTTCCATATTTAATGCATCCTCTATTCCAGGTGCTTATTTTGCAAGAGAAGCTACAAGAAAAGGATCGAGAGGTTGAAAGCCTGAAGGATGAGCTGCATCAGAAGAGCGTAATTGAGGAGGAAAATACCAATTCAGCTGCTGACAAGAAAGCTCAAGATGAGGTGATGATTTCTGGGGAATCTGGCAACTGAGATATTCTTGGCAATTTTGTATGACTTAATCAATTTGTCCCCCCCTTCTCCTTGTGATCTGTACATTATAACTAATCAAAAAAATTTGGCTTAGAGGATGAGGGTAAGCTAATCCTGAATTCTCTTCCAGTGTTTCTTTGAGAGGGCATATATCTTTATATATGGAGGTTCTAAATGGGATCAGATCGGTCAGTCGGATTGGTTGAACCGGCGATTGCTCTCAAATTCAGATCCGATCACACCCCAATAAACAGATATGGTTAAAATCGGCATTCTTGGAACTTGGAAGATTTAAACTATGTACATATAGGAGTCCATTGAAAGCCTTCACCACTAGATTTCTGATTTTATGTGCATAAAGCGAGCAATTGTTGAACGACCCTCTCAATCTGGTTGGCGTGTGTGTGTATATAATGTTAAATGTGTTAATAATACATAGATAATATATGTAATGAAAATTGTATATATACGTTAGTTGTAGAAAAATATATGTATTAATTTATGTAAATTTTATAATATTGGGCTTAGCAATTTTATGGCGTAGAATTAATATTAATATTAATTTGTCTAATAAAATGAGATTTATTTTTTTCATCCAATGGGTTAATAATATCGCTTGTAATTTTTACCCCCAAAATTCATCCAACATGTGAAGGCTTAAGTCACTTCAAATTGGATCTTTTGTATGATTCACATATAAGAATTGTCCATTGCAGGCAGTAACACGTTCCAAAACATTAGGCCTTAAAATCTAAACTCAATTGAAGCCTTAATGCTAACACTAATGTTTCAAGAACATGTTTACAACAAGGGCGAAACTGTGCGACAGTCTATTCTGGAATTATGCTAGTGCAACCAAACTAAAGACACTCTAAAGTTCAATTAATTCCACTACGAGAAATCTCGTTACGCAAGTAAATGTGTATTAGGTTGTTCCTTTTGGATTTTGAATTTGATAATTGAGAATCACTTACTTTATTAAAAATGTATGTTAAACAAGCTTAATTTGATAGACTGGATTATAAAAAATTTCTCCAACCTAATTTGGAAGAAAACTATGTACATAAAAGTCATATATCTCGGTGGTGCTTTGCTATTCCCCGAGGCCAACCCAACCCAGCATTACCAATGTTTCCAACTGCTTGTATTGGTTCAACCAATCCCTTTGTGGTGTTGCCGAGGCCCTCCCCCTGCACGCATTAGGCAAAGGCAAAGCTCAATAAAAGAAGCGAGTTTACAAAAGCACACCCCATAGTTCAAATAAGCTGTCAAATTGGAACATTTCCATCCGTGACCCATCCAACTCGTCTTATCCTCAGACTTCAGTTATAATAAGCCCAAACTCCAATGCCCTAATCATTAATAAAAAATAAAAATAAAAACCCAGTCTTTCATAGGAATTTTTGCGAAGATTTATAGTTCGTTTGACAACACTTTTTAGAGGGTACTTTTTGCTTTTCGGTTGAAAACTTTTTTTAATGTTGCATAAAGGCGAAAATTGTTTTGAGTGTTCTGTGAATGTTTGGCATTTGAAGTTGTTTGTTAATACTTTAAACTTTTCAAGAAATAACGAGGCCTTAAAAAGTTTTTGAAAAGCCCGTGTCATGTAACACAGCCATTAATGTGAGCCAAGTGAACCTATTGGTCTAGAACAAATGATATAACCAGCTAACTGCATCTCTTGTTACAGTTCTCTTCTAAACAGATATTCTGAAAGACCTGGAGTGCGATTAGAATTTACCTCCTTCCAGCCCATGCTTTCTAAAAGTTTTCTGGCGTAACTATCAGCTCCAAATGACATATTCAAGGCCTCAGCTGCTGCTTCTTCTCTACCTGAAGAAGCTGGTGATGATGGAAGATCATTTTCACCGACTATTGAATTCTTTTGTCCAGGACCCACTCCAAAACCGCCATGTAATGTCCGTCTCTCGGCAGCTCTGTCCCTATACACATGGTTTCTACTCTGGAATTGCAACAGGAGACAGATTATGAGTTAAACAAAGCAGATTGTGAAAAAAGATGCATACAATCCAGAAGAAGATCATATACAGTATACATCTGTAGATGGGTTACAACATACAGAACATTTCCGATAAATAGAAAATTGCTGAGTCCAAAATCAACTTATGATGACTCAAAATCATGATAGCGTTAGTGGTGCACTATTCATTCAGCCGGTAATGCTGGCAGTTTATAAAACGAATATGCCAACTCCCCAAACTTCTAATTGTTCTTCTAGTTAGTGTAGGTTTGGTACCTCCCTGATGCACACCTAAAACTTGCATAAATACAATGCCAAGCATCGGATAAAAGCATTAAGGCATCACTGATAGCATCAAATTACTCTCAGCAAGGCCATTCCTTTATCAAACCTCAAAACCACCTTCCTACACTATTGATATACCTCTGTCAATTGACTAGAACAGGATTTGGCACTGTTTCAGCACATCAATGCAAATCCAAGCTTCTAAAATAAACAAGTTACCTTCTCAGATGCAGAAAGATTATCTGGCAACATAGACAAATCCTTGCTGACGGTTACTCCAGATGCAGTTTTTGATACATGCTTTCCACTGGATTTAGAGAGAGGAAGAGAATGCCTATCAACTGATAATTCAGGGAATCCCCAATCTTTTGTTGGGTTGGAAGAATCATAAGTTGACAATGAAGCTAAGTATCCCACATTAGGAGTCCGCAACTTGTACACTTGACCTGAGAGGAAATTTCATTCAGCCATACATATAAGCTCAAAATCACACACACGCACACAACTGTTTTCAACAACCTCCAAAATATCCAATCCTTCTTAGCAATCAAACGAATACAAGCCGATAGAGAATGACATGGCATATTATGCAGAAGGACTGCATATGTTGTTGAATGAAAGAGGCAAATGCAAACCTGATGTGACTCGTACCAGATCAAGATGTACTTCACATATTGGAGCAGTTTTTAGAAGACCACCACCAGAAGGCATAGATGGATGAAGCTTAACAGACTTCCTCACCAATCTCCCAACCAGCCTCACCGTGTCACCTTTTCCATCCTTTCTGGACCCTGTAACCAATGCCCAGTCCCATAAATCAACAATTGGGAACTCTGGCATTGGCTCTTCCCCAGATTGAATGACTTGACCGTACTGTGCTCGCCAGTTTTCTTCATCCCATGAAACACCTGTGGGAAAAATGCTAGTGTCAATCCATATGTGTGCTTATTGTGGATCACCAACTCCAAATAATAAAGGTTCTTGGCCAAAAAATTGTGACAACTTAGGACTGGTTTAACAGACAACTGAGAACTTTTAGAAAAGGTATTATTAGGATTCCAATGGTTTTCATGTTCATGCATGTTGGGAATAATCCCGGAAATTGTTCTAACAATGCAAATGTTAGGTTATTGGCTTTCTAGAGAGACAATTGGCTGATACTTGCTAGGATAACACAGGTGAGTCTTCATGTATACATGCGAATGGTATTAATCTTTGGATAAACAAGCCACTGAAGAGAGGGAACAATACCCAACGCTATGATTGTAACAAAAAAATGGATATCAAGAACTTGATTGTTAGCGGCATTATGGTGGCCATACCATCATCAGGGAAGCTTCCGCCAGAATTAGTTACACCGTAATGGTCCTCCAGAAGCCATTCTCCTTCACGTTCATAAGTATCGCTACTCCCTGCGATTCCACTAAACAAACTCATTTAGGTCCTGTTCCAGTTATAGTAGTCTTTATCAAATAGAGGAGAATTTGTGACTAACCTTTGGCTGACAACTGGAAGTTATCCACATCATTCGTTTCCAAGGGTATCATCACATCATCTGCAGCAGTGACTACTGGCTTGGAATAACCAGACAAATAAAGTTCAATAAGCGTATCTTCTAACCTAGAAACAGTAAATAACTATTGTTAAAAAAAGAGGTCATGAAGTGATACACTGATGAAAATGAGGAAATGAGATGCCTAAAGTAGCATACCATTCCGATGGAGGTGGATTATCAGGTGAATGACCACTGGAGCAATCTGTGGCGCCTGGTAGTAAAAGCGTCAATTAATTGATCAAATTCATTGCATTGAAGGAGAATACTTTATTTGTGAACCTCTAAAAAATCAATACTACTTTCATTAAACTGCAATGAAGTACAGTTTATTAGTCTCTTTCTATCCGTTAAATTAAGACAGGACATGACACCAAATGTATGTGCAGATTGTAGTGAAGGTATTGATTTAGGTGGCATAACAACGGCATAGGCTGTGGGGTTGATCGTTGAAAATAGCCATAGTGTTTAGACCATGAATGTATAATTGCTATGCAACTTGTTATATTTAGCAATGATATCGATGATAATGACCACTCTCTATGTAAACCCCAAGGGGTTGGCCCAAGTGGTGAAGGCCTTGGTCTTGAGGGTTTGCTCTTTTCAAGGTTCAAGGTTCAAGGTTCAACACCTCATGGGTGCAAACAATCCCTTGGGGCCACACCCCCTGGTGAAAAATCAGCGATTTAACCAGTTTTGTGTAGGGAAACTTCCAAGGGTGTGGTGCACGGGACCGGAGTTTACTCTACAGGATTGGGTCCAAAGGGCCCTGCCTTGGAGAGATTCCCCGACATCAAAAAAAAAAATGACCACTCTCTATGTAGAAAAAGTATTTGATTATATATATTTAGTATACAAAAAATTGAGCACATCATACAGAAGCATATAAAGACAGTATGGCACTAATTACTGCCGTGAAGTGTTAATAAAAATCAAAGTGCAATATAGAGAGGTAGTAGCATGGTGAAGAGATTTCAATCCAGACTCATCAAACACTAGCGACAAGGAACATAAACTGATCTGGCCCACACAGGACTAAAGCAAACCCATGACATTTACAACATCAACATAGTTTCTGTTGTCAAGATGGTATTAAATGGATGGCTATGGCAAATTCACCCAGTTGATATTTAATACAGGTCCAACCACAAACCCTAGGTAGAACCATTATGGTCTTGTCAGGTCATATACTGATAAATCATCATTCTTTCATTTCTTTGGAATGGAACCAACATAATATACAAACTTCAATATAACAGCTGGCATGCATACTCGGCTCACCTAGCGCTTGCCCGTCAGGAGCATTTTCCATACACTGGGAAGCCTCAGCTTCATCATCCTGAAGGGGATTATCATTACCAGTTTCCTTGCTCTGATTAACTTCCCCTTCATCACTCTGAAACAAACAAAGATAATGAGCAACAAGAATATTATACTTATATAACATAATCCTCCGTGAAAAACAACCAGATAAGGGGAAAGCTGGTACCTTGTCAGACTCCAGAAGCATATAATTTCCTTTCTCAAATTTGTAGTAAAGGCCATCTCTACTACTATAGTACCATCCGGCAACTGGGTCATGGTAAAACCCACTACTGCATCAAATCGAAACCCAAAAACAAGTTATTGCCATAACATGTTAGGCATCACCTTCATCCAAAACTTAGGCTACGTGCTTAGGTTTTAACCATCCGTTCTTGTGAGCCAATAGACTTAGGGATGCATAAAAGTGAGAAAATTTTGGTTTAACCAACGAAGAAGCCTGAATTATAGTTTGGGAGCTTATGACAAATAGAAAATCCAAATTTAGAGAAACAAAACATGTAGTATTAAAGAAAACCTGGCATGGAAGTAGAGCTGAGAATTCTCGTCCCATACAAATGAGCAATTATCTGCTTCAGTTGTACCCACCATTCGTTTTGCCCTGTTTCTCTCTGTTTGAGTCTCAGATACGCAAAACTCAATATTAGTATTAGACGAAGCCACAGCCATGGTCGAAGTTCTTCCCTGTAATGGAAGCGAGCCAGTGGGCGGGCTGAGGCTTTGCCACAAAGACCAAAATTTCTATTGGGCTAAAAGTCCAAAGAGATGTATGTACGATTGGGTTAGGCCCTAAACTTCTTAACTATGATGTTGAATTGGGCCGGATCTGGGCTTTCTATAGCCCGGCCTGTTTGTAAGAATGGAGAGTATTGTCACAAGTGACCCTTAAAAATGCTCAATATATAATCTCTTATGGATGATAGGCTCTCACATGGGAGGTGCCCTTTGAAAAGAGAGAAAAACATCCTTTTAAGGTTCATAGGTCTATGTTAGTCTTCTTTCCATACTAGTCTTTCTTTCGGTGCAAGCAAGAGTCCTAGTCTACGTAGTCTTGTAATCTCTATTCAAGAGTAGCTTAGAATAAAGTTTGATAGAGAATTGTTCAATAAAAATCAACACTTTAGGTTATAAGGCCTAAGTTTCTTCTAAGAACTTAATTTATCCCGTTAGACATAGGTTCATAATATATTCATATTCATTTCATAACATATTCATACCATCCTTAAAGGACATCTTACGTCATTATTGTGCCTTCTTAAAATTGATGTGACTTTTAAAAACTTCTAATTTGCACCCATAATAAATTGATCCACTCCTGTCGTGTTATAAGAAATTGGCCCCTCTCCGGGATCAAAATCCTGGACCATTTGGCACTGGCAATGATGTTATAGACGTAATCGATGCATCTGAATCTAATGGTAGATAAGGTACATATATTTGAACACGAGAGAAATATTGGCTTATATATATATATTATACCCAAAGTATCTTATATATGGACATGCAAGGGTAGATTCGTCAATTGGGTCTATGAATGGTCGAGATTGATCCGGATTCGAGTAGGACCATAATCTTCAGTTGGAATGTCAATTTATTTGTCCCCAGCTCCTTGGAAGTTTCTAGCGGTCGCCTTCGAATTCAATGACGTCCCTACACAAAAAGAAAACTCACCGTCATGCATATCATATCATATATACTGTCTACTTTTTTCTGTAGTTATTGAATGCAATCCATGCCACTAATTAAATAAAAGAGAAAAAAAAAAAAAAAAAAAAAAACACCAAAAAGATAATAGATGTTGGCTATCTAGAGAACACAAACCACTGTTGTTCGTTGATTGCTGATTTAAAAGTTTTCATTCATTAAACAGGAGTGAGTGACACAAGAGATGTAGATATTGCCTGTTTGATGGATAGAGTCCTCAAACTACTCAATTAAAGTGGGAAGATATATTAATTGGAGAAAACCCATGAAGAAAGAAGCATAATTACAAGTAAAGCGCCGCGAGTCTTGGCCGAAACAACAGGTTGATCGTGGTGAGAAAAGCCCAAGAAGCATCTAGAAAAGCAACGAACTCTGGAGATATCAGAATAAAGAAGAAGATTTGGCAGTGTCCTCTCAAAGTACATGGTAGACCCCATGGGGTAGCTTCCAATTGACCCCACTTTGAGAAAAATGGGTCCCCATAATCTTCCTCCCTGTGAGAAAAAGATTTTCCAATGCCCTCTCAGAGAACGTAGATGCTAGACCCCTTTGAAGTAACTTCCAATTGACTCCACTTGGAGAAAGTTGGTCCCCATTGAGCTTATTCTCCATACATTCTTCCTCCCTGTGAGGCTGTCACATCTTCGACTTATTCTCCATACATATTCTTTGATTCAATAGCTTGCTACTTGTACATCCATCCTCAATTGCCCTCTGAATTCAACAGCCAAACTCCTTTAGCCTTTGTAAGTACAACCCTAAAGAGGAATAGTTGTAGACAATATGAAGGCAAAGCCTCACAATATTGCCCCCCTTACATGCACTCGATATATATGAGTAACCCCATCTATAGTCAGTTTGAATTTGCTTTTCTCAAAGCGCCACTATAAAAACGTGCAATTGAAAATACAATTATTAAAATTAACTACTGTTTTTAAATTTTTTGATAAATGTTTATCTTTTAAAATTACAGTATAGTTTTTAAAAACATACTCTTTGGCCGCAATTTCAAACTACAGGTTTCTACAACTTTTTTAAAACACTCTTAAACGATAATTTTTTTGCTATTCAGAAAATTACACTATATAATTTTTATATAATTAGAATGATGTGATAGTCTATAATTTTTTTTTTTTTTTTTTCAAATATTTAAAAATTGATTTTCATTTTCATATGTCCAAGTTGTCTGAAAACGTACAGCCACCCAAATGACCCTTATAACCCATAGATTATTGTCAGTTAGTCACTAGAATGACCCACGACAGCAAAATTTACTCCCCCACTTGTATAATATTTTGTTCCCATACTTGAGCAACTCACGACCAAGTTTTCCTCCAACATTACACTCTTCTACATTCCACAATATATTTCTCAAACTCTATATAAACGCCACCTATGTGCTTGCTCTTAGCACTAACCCAACTAGCCAAATTACCAACCCCCCCTCTCTCACTCTTCCTTCCCAAGTTCTCCCAATGGCTCCAAGCTTAAGCAAAAATGCCCCTGACGTAATGGGGCTCCCTGACGACAGTATAGTACCATTGTCAATAACGTTGGAGGGATCAAACTTTCTTGCCAACGGCCATCCGTTTCTCACTGACGTCCCCGTGAACATCATAGCCACGCCATCACCCTTTATCTCTTCAGACAAGACCAAGAACTTGGTCGGCTGCTTTGTGGGGTTCGACGCCGACGACCCGTCGAGCCGGCACGTGATTCCAATCGGCAAGCTGAGGGGAATAAGGTTCATGAGCATATTTCGGTTCAAGGTCTGGTGGACCACCCACTGGGTTGGAAGCAGCGGAAGAGACGTTGAGCATGAGACCCAGATGATGATCTTGGACAAAAACGACGCCGGGCCGGGGCGTCCGTACGTTCTCTTGCTTCCCCTCCTCGAAGGACCATTCAGAGCTTCTCTCCAGCCTGGGGTTGCTGACGACGACGACAATCTCCACGTGTGCGTGGAGAGTGGGTCCACACGTGTCTGTGGGTCCAGCTTCAGGAGCTGCGTTTACATGCATGTCGGTGACGACCCTTATATTCTCGTCAAGGAGGCCATGAAGGTGATGAGGGCCCACCTGGGAACCTTCAGGCTTCTTGAAGAGAAAAACCCGCCAGCTATAGTCGACAAATTCGGTTGGTGTACGTGGGATGCATTCTATCTTAAGGTGCACCCGCAGGGGGTTTGGGAAGGTGTGAAGGGGCTTGTGGAGGGTGGGTGTCCTCCAGGAATGGTCCTGATTGATGACGGGTGGCAGTCCATTTCTCACGATGACGACCCCATTTCTCAAGAGGGCATGAATCGGACGGCTGCTGGTGAGCAAATGCCATGTAGGCTCATAAAGTTCGAGGAAAATTACAAATTCAGGGACTATCGAAGTCATGAAGGGCTAGGTGCCTTTGTCAGGGACCTTAAGGATGAATTTAGGACCGTAGATCACGTGTACGTTTGGCATGCACTTTGCGGGTATTGGGGTGGGATTAGACCCAATGTCCCTGGAATGCCGGAGTCGAGGGTGATTACTCCTAAGCTGTCAGAGGGATTGCTGATGACAATGGAAGATCTCGCCGTCGACAAGATCGTTAACAATGGGGTGGGGTTAGTCCCGCCGGAGCTGGCCCACAAGATGTACGAGGGGCTTCACTCGCATCTTGCATCGGCGGGGATCGACGGCGTCAAGGTTGACGTAATACACGTAAGTTCTCGAAACCCCACTTCTTCTTCTGAAAAAATATAGAAAACAATATATTAATGCACAAATATTATTATTAAATTTTAAAAATCACGGAAAAAAAAAAAAAAAAAAGTCTAACCCTCCTTCTTCTACGTTACTCTTCGAGCTGGTATAAAAAAAAAAAAAGTTGTCGTTATTACCAATTATTTGAATCGAAGAGGACAAGCCAACTATGTACAATTGCGATGGTAATATTGCAATTGCAGGAGGTAAAGCCACTTGTCTCATCCAGATGTCTTTTGTCATCTCCTTGTCTTGGCACGTGTCGTCTGCCGGTATCCACAGGTGAGTCTTATCATTATCATCATGTCGGTATCATTTAGCATAAAATTAAACAAATTACAGCCCATCTTTCATTGATTCATTCATGTTGCACACAAAAAAAAAAAAAAAAAAAAAAAAAGTCTATCATGTGAAACCACATATTTATTTGTTAATTCTTTTGGACATATTCTTTATTTTTTTTCTTTTGAAAAGGTGTTATGAAGTTGCATAATAAAAAAAATTGTTTGTATGTTTGGTTTTTTTTTTTTTTTAAGAGTTTTATGTTTGGATTGTATATTAATGTTTTGGAAAACTTCATTTATCACTTTTGTTTTTATTGTTTTTGTAATTATATCCTTAATTTTAAAAAGTGTCAGTTTAGCGGCTTTTTTTTTTTATTATTATTAATTTCAATCATCTGTTAAAATTTTTCGTTAAATTCTAAGGGAAGGGTGTTAAAGTTCCCAAATTAGTTCTCTTTTTTTTAGGGAAAAAAAAAAAATTCAAGGATTTAGGTCCTCGTCAGGATTTAATGGAAGATGCAAAAATATCCAAGCCTAAATATTTGAAAAAAAAAAAACTAGTATTTTGTTAAGAAAAAATAAATGGATATTTTGAAAATTTTGACTGAATTTAATAGAAAATCCTAACAGATGAGTGAATTAAATAAAAATTGAAAGATGAATACACTAAATTGACACTTTTAAAAGTTTAAAATTTTGGGACTGTTAGGTGCTCTCATGGTGTTTCTCTTAGTGTCCTCGTAGTCATAGGGGATATTATTTTCTAAAAATCATGTAAGAGAAATATAGATTATTTTATATATTTTTTTTAGAAAATACTATTCACCTAAGACCAAAAGGACACTAATAAAACAGCAGAAAAGTACTTAGCATTTTCGTAATAAAAATTTTCCTAATGTTTTTGTTTTGAAAAATATAAACCAAAAGACAAAAACTGAAATTTTAGCAAACGAACGGTGTGATTTCAATTCTCTCTCCCTTATATTTTAATTTTGAACGATTAAATTGATGTGTTTTCAGTGCTGGGCTTTTGGTAAGCTGCCAGATACCAGTTGGGCCAATCTGGCATTATTAAACCATTGTGGATGGGCCAATGGAGTTGATGAACTCTTGCTTTGCTCGACTGAAAAACAAATGAAGTTCCAGCTGCATTGAGAGATTTTAATGTTCATATTTGGCGTTTGCAGTTACTTGAGATGCTATCAGAGGAATTTGGAGGTCGAGTTGAGCTGGCCAAAGCTTATTACAAGGCCCTCACTGCTTCAATCAGAAAACACTTCAAAGGAAATGGTGTCATTGCTAGCATGGAGCACTGCAATGACTTCATGTTCCTCGGAACCGAGGCCATAGCATTAGGACGCGTCGGTACATCTCTAAGAGCCCGTTTAAGATTACGTTAAGAAGTTTACAAAATACTCAAACTGAGAGAATTTATACGTTAAGTTTTGTTAAAGCTTTTTCCTGAAATTTATACAGGTGACGACTTTTGGTGCACGGACCCGTCGGGGGATCCAAATGGGACATTTTGGCTACAAGGATGTCACATGGTGCATTGTGCCTACAACAGCTTGTGGATGGGGAATTTTATACATCCAGATTGGGACATGTTCCAATCCACTCATCCTTGTGCTGAGTTCCATGCAGCATCTCGGGCTATTTCTGGGGGACCAATTTATGTAAGCGACTCTGTTGGAAAACACAACTTTGAGTTGCTCAAGAGCCTTGTGTTGCCAGATGGGTCTGTTTTGAGATGCCAATACTATGCACTTCCTGCTAGAGATTGCCTGTTTGAAGACCCATTACATGATGGGAAAACACTGCTCAAGATTTGGAACCTTAACAAGGTAAGACATCTGTTTCCAAGTCCTAGAAATTCTGTCAAAATTTTGCCCAAAAACATATATCCTAGTGTACATGATGGATATTGTACAGCTTCTTATCTAGTCAACTTAATTAGTTTTTGTTAAAGAATTTTGAAAAATTAATATGTATATACACCAATTTGTGGATTAATGCTGAATGTTTTAAGTGGAAAGATTTAAAATTTCTTGAAAGAAGAGTCTCATGTGCAACAAAAAGAAAGTTAAGCCGGCATATATAAGATTCAACACACAAAGCTATTACTTTAAAACAAGCAATGCTTAGGTGTATGCACTTGTGGGATTAAGATCCTCTATAATTTTTAGGCATTGAAACGCTCGAAAAATGTCACATATTAAAAATATGACACCTTATCAAGATAACCATAAATAATTCTCCTCTCAAAAGACTTGTTCTTTACTTTTGCAAAGACGTTTCTTCTTCATATAACCAAAATATAGTTTTGGCTTAAAGTTGTTTTACAAACATAAAGAGCAAGAATCTAATGAAAATATTCTTAATTCTCAAATGTAACATGCCACATTCTTAATAGGTTGAATTTTTCAAACGTTTCTATGCCTAAAAACAACCTAAATGATGTAATTTGAGAATCTATAATTTCTTCAAAATTGTTGGGGATCTTAGTTCAAACTACTTATGTGCACGCGGGCATTTGAATAACAGTGAACTGTAGGGCGTTAATGGCACTTTGATGACGCACTTAGCTCAGAGTGATAAGGAATATCTATTAATATATGATGGTTAGCGGTTAATGATTGTTAAATTAATTGTGTAACCTAATGCATTTCAATTCGGGAAAAATAATTTCTTCAAAAAATCGATTTAATAACACACCTTAGAAGCATTTAATTTTTTGTTTTCTCCTTTTGTTCTTATAGTTTAATGTTTGTCATTTGATGTGCTACAGTACACCGGAGTTGTAGGGACCTTCAACTGTCAAGGAGGAGGGTGGTGCCCCCAAACCAGGCGAAACAAGAGTGCCTCAGAATGTTCACACTGTCTGGCCTGCTCTGCAAGTCCTAAAGATATCGAGTGGAACAATGGGAAGCACCCAATTCCCACAAAAGGGGTGAATATATTTGCTATATATATGTTCAAGGAAGAGAAACTAAAGCTCTTGAAGTCATCGGAGAAAATGGAGATTTCACTTGAGCCATTTACTTATGAGCTTCTCACTGTTTCTCCGGTGACAACCCTGTCGAACAAACTAGTCCAAGTTGCTCCGATTGGGCTCGTAAAGATGCTAAACTCCGGTGGCGCAATCCAGTCACTTGAGTTTGATGATGATGAGAATTTGGTGAGGATTGGAGTGAAGGGGAGTGGAGAAATGAGAGTGTTTGCATCGGAGAAACCTATGAGTTGCAAGATTGATGGAGTGGGTGTTGAATTTAGTTATAATGATCAGATGGTTGTGGTGCAAGTTCCCTGGCCAAATTCCTCAAATTTATCCATAGTTGAGTACTCTTTCTGAGTTCAACAATGGAGGTGTAATTTGAAGCTAACTTTAATTGTGCTTATTCTTCCTTTTTAACTCTCTTTTATCTAGAAAAAGCAAGGGCTTGTGTTGATCTTCGAAGGCCTTGTAAACAAGAACTTGTGAAAATGGTATTACCCCTTCAATTTATACTACCATTTAGTTATTTGCAAATTCTTATACGTAGGTGGAGATGATATCAAATTAGATTTGTATTAAATTCGATTAAGGTAGACACCTACCTTTACCACCAAGGAAAAGTCCAAAAGATCTTGATAATTGATTACAATACAAATGATGTTTATTTGTAGAATATTGTAGTGGGTGGAGAGAATATAAAATGGTAAGTGAAAATAATATCAAATTAGATTTAAATACAATCAAATCAGGTCATATATTTCAGGAAAAATTCTACTTGTCGCCTATGATCTGTCATCATTTTTGCAATTTAGTCTTAACTTTAAAAATTTTTAATTTAGGGTTACTATCTTTCAAAAATTTGCAATGTCGACCTTTCCGTTCAAATTTAGCGTTAAATTCTAACAGAGAAAGTGAAATCTCCAAAATATACTCCCGTTTAAATTCAAGGTTTTTTTGTGATTTTATAAATATCTTGAGAGTATTTTGGGGATTTTATTCATCAACCGTTTGATTTAACGCTGAATTTTGACGGGATGGTTGACATTACAAACTTATGAAAGATGGTAACATTAAATTAACATTTTTTAAAGTTTAAGAGTATGATTATAAAAGCAACAAAAAATCTAAAATAATAAATAAACTTTTTCCTATATTTCAACACCGGAGAATATGGAACAAACTCACTTATTTTGTTCGTAACTTCAAATGTAATGATGTGTCTTCTTGTCTCAACAAAGCTACAATTGGCATGTATAGGCTATTTAAGAGTTAATAGGTATAACCATAAACCATCTGATATAACCTTAAACCTTAAGGTTAAGAATGTTATTGCAAAATTTTAAAACATGACGACCTAATATCAATACTTTTAAAATTTATAGAGTATAGTTGTATACAATTGCGAAAGTGCCCAAACATCAAGGGGTGAGTAAAATTATTCCAAATTATTGACTTAAATCTCAAATTTATTTAATCACCTCATAGAAATGGAGTGATTTAGCTACCCGTAGTAGTTGGTGTTGCGGTGACACCCCCAAAGACTACCGTGGCTCTGCCCCGAACAATATATTTTTATATTTTCTTTTTACTTTGTTATTTGACAGTAAATTTGTAATTTATAAAATCTCTTTTTGATAGAATTGCCATGCTACTAATGCCTCGGGGGCAACACGTGTAAATGTGTATCAATTACAACTCTTCGGTTGTTGACTTGCGGGTGAGAAGGATAAACCGATTTTCCGATTACTTACTCATTAATTACTGTTCCTGTGTAACCCTCCGTTTGGCGTGTCGGAAAATTAGAGGGAAAATGTAAAAAGAAAAACACAAAAAGAATGAGGACGTCCGAGTTCACGGACAAGCAGATTATGGAACTCTCTGGATCCCGATCCGAAAATTCTTCGCCTCTGTTCTCAAATCTTCAAGACGACGATGAGAACGACGACGACCTCTCTCCGGTATTTCGATTCCACCCTATACGACCCGTCTTTTTCGCCAAGAGCGTTGATTCTGCGGAAGCTGTTGATTCTCATGTTGTGGCACTGATAGATAGGAAGATGAACGAGCTCGGCGAGATTCTGGTGCACGCCGTGGAGGGTCTGAGCGCGCGGCTCTCGCAGCTGGAGACCAGGACGCGCAGGCTGGAGTGTTCCATCGATGATTTGAAGGACTCGGTTGAATTCAACCACGGCAGGTCTGATGGGAAGCTGAGAGAGCTGGAAATTGTTCTGAGAGAGGTAGTTAAAATCAACTCCTTTCTAAATTTGAAGAATTTCCTAACCAAAAAGGGGCACACAATCAACACCCAGTAGGATTATGGTAGAATTATCCATTGCTACTACAGCTCAGATTCACCTAGCACTTAGCATATGCCTATCTATAAGGCCTGCACACTTACAGTACTTGTTTCAATGTTAAATGACACAAACTGTAGATATGTCAGATATAAGATAAATGTTGCACAAAAAAATTACACTCTCAAATGCTTACTCTAGGCGTTGCAGTGAAACTCACCTTTCGGATCCAAAATTTAATTGTATTCATCCAAAAATTAATAGTAATTTTCTTGGAATAAGCGTTTGAAAGTGTAAACTTTGGAGTTTGTGTCTATTTCTCCTGCCATAAATGACAACTCTCTTGTACATGACTACATGTAAGTCTCTTGCAAAATATGGTCCTAATCAGGGTTAGCTGGTAATTACTTAAGGCTTGTCAAATACAGCAGGGAAATTGAGCTGCTTTACATGCTCTTTGTGAATAATTTGTTACAGGTCCATGGTGGTATTCAAGATTTAAGGGATAAGCAAGAGATTGCAGACGCTCAGCTGCAGCTTGCGAAGCTTCAAATGTTGAAAAACCATAATAGCACTGTTCAGAGTAATTCAGCTAAAGGGATGCTGTCATCTGTCCCTCAGCAAAGCCACCAACCTCTTCCAATTCCTGTTGCTTGTCCACAGCCCTCTAATGTTCCTGCAAACGTACCTCTTCAAACTGCATCAACAGCAGCTTCAGCAACACCTATAAGGCTTCCTACCATGTTATCCCAGAACCAAATTCCCTCTCTTCCTCACCCTGAGTCTTACTATTCACCGCCTGAATCTACACATCAGCAATACCACATGCCTCCAACGCAGCACTACTCTCAGCAACCATCTCCAGCACCACACAATCATTATCACCCAGCACCTCAACTTCCCCCAATCACACAGTTAACCCAGCAGCCACCACACCTACACCCACCTGTCAGCTTTGGCAACCCCCAAGCACATTGTCCACCTAGCCATCGTGCACCTGCCACTGCTCCACCACCCTCCCAAAATTTTTACCTGGGTTCTGCCCATCAGGTGTATGATCAACCCTCCAGCAATCCTTATTCAGGGTTACCATCCAGGCACTCACAACAACCACCTGGGCATTCAAGTTTTTATGAGCATTCTTATAGCGGATCTCCTTCCCGCTACAGCAGTTCGACAGTGAAACCGTCGCAACCCTCCCTGTCTCCTTCGGTTCTCAGTGGTGGAAGCAGCAACTCACGGCTACCAACCACCCAGGTATTACCGCACGCACTACCTATGGCCTCTAGTGTGGATGGTGGATCAGGTTCTGGTGGGACTGGAGATGGCACACCAAGAACTGATGATGTTGTTGACAAGGTTGTAGCAATGGGATTTCGGAGGGACTTGGTGAGAGCAACAGTGAGGAAATTGACGGAGACTGGGCAACCAGTGGACCTTAATGTGGTTCTTGATAGGCTGATGAATAATGGGGAAGTAGAGCCACAGAGTGGCAGGTTTGGCAGATAAAATAACACCCTTATTGTCTGCAATGCCTGGTTTGATTTAGTTCTGTAAATTATAGTGAACCGTGTCTTGTGTATCAATGCTGTTTCACTGATGGGTACTTTACACCATTTCCTTGTTGGTTTCTATGTAAATTAAATTTGTCAACAGACATTTATAATTGGTTTTGTTTTATGTGACTGTAAATACAAAGGTCGCATTATCAATTGGAGGATTAGTGCTGTTGACCACACCGGTGTGATTGAACAGTAATCACGCTGGTTACAGTTATTAGCGGGTAATAACTGTCCACTGGTATTCTCTTAAGTGGAGTGATATTCTCTTAAGTGGAGTGATGCGTTATGTGTAAAGTGTTGCGTTTGGTTGTAATTGTAAAGCGATGCGTTTTGTGTTGTATTCTGTAATAGACACTGCGTTTTGTTGGGTTGAAATAGGCGCCATATAGCAGTTAGTTTATTAGAATCCAGCTTCAGGGTAGTTAGATGATAAGTGGGTATATAGCCCAAAGGAGTCGATTGGGCTGGGTATTCATAGCATATTCTTCAACTTGTATTTTTCTTCTTGGAGAGCCGTCTGATCTCCAACCCACCAAACTTTGTCAATACAACCCGTGAAAATGCTCACGGCCCAATGCCTTGGTGGAAATATGGACAAGTGATGAGCAGTGGAGATTATGTGGGCCACATATGATGACAATGTTTCCATTCCACAACTCCATTATGTTGAGGAGTTTCAATACAGGTGCGTTCATGGAGGGTGCCATGACTATTAAATATGATGAATTTAATAATTTAATTTATATTATAACAGTGATAAACAAGATTAGATCAAATCGTTATCTTCTATTGGTGTGAAAAATTACATATTAAGCATATGTGAATGTAAAATGTGGTTAATTCACCTGCCCCTTTTTCTATGTGGCAATGAATACTTGGACGGTTTGTCTCCTATACATAAAGCTTGCAATTACATATGGGTGATTAAAAGGAAAAGGTGGCAATGAGAGGAGGAAATTATCCCTCGTAAAGGCAAAAGAAGAATGGCAAAATCTGTGTTTCCTTCCAAGGATCAAATTCATGCACATCATGATTCATGACATGAAAGCCCATGTCCAATGCATGACAAGTGCCGAAGATGTTAATAATTGAGTGGGTCTTTTACTCTTTTTACTCCAAACAAAATAATTTAAGGAGTCATTCTTTCGTATGTCATTTTTTATGCATTGATGTTGTAGGGACAACATCCCAGTGGTATTTAAGCAGTCATGGATGAGCTTGACTTGAATAAAGCTTGGCCTTGTTTGGAAATGCTTCAGTTAAGCATAATTAAAGAGAGAGAGAGAGAGATTGATTATCCTCCTTGGACTCTAGTTACCAAAATTAGTCATCAAATATGGATAATTAGTTTTATTTTTTCTTTTATTTTTCACTCTCATATTGGTCAAGGTCATATAATTCTTTTTCCAACAATCATGTTCTTTTAACGATGAATAACGTATGAAACTTATCGATTAGAGGTGACGACAAAAACGATTAGGTGAAAAAGGCCAACGATGGTAAGATGGTAAGAAAGGAGAGATCACCAAACAAAGAGGCAAAACAGTCTAGAGAATGTTTTTCATTCAAAGAAAGAGAAAGACGTTGATTGGTAAAGAATCTGAGGGAGACACCGCGCAACTTAAAATCCTAAGCTTATGGGTTTGAGCACAACTATATGATATTAACTATCTACACTCCTTACATCTTTTCAATGTAGAACTTAATCATTTTTCATTGACACATGTATACTCAACAAAACCGAATGTAGAAGCAGTTTGAAGAACTAGATGCTAATGCTCTTAAGGGTTTTTTAGTTTATAAAGTCTGGAACAAATTATTAAGGGATAAGTGGAATAACACATAATTTTCTTATAGCAATGGAAAATATAGTACTCTTAAAGAAAGATAAATGTTTCTCTTTTGGAGTACCATTTAGATCGCATACAAAGATGGCAAAAAGGTCCAATTTTGTAGCTTTCATAAAGGGAATAAATAAGCTGCCTTCTTTCTATAGCTAGACAACAAGATAAAATTGAGCATGTTGTGGATAAAATCATTAAGAAAATTACCTTTGAAAGGTATTTTGTATTGTAACTATTTAGAAATAGTTAAGTTGTTAGTTTTGTTTGTGGTGTAACTATTTAACAGGTAGTACAATTACTTTCTTAATTTTTTTTAAAGGTGAAGAGACATGTTTGTTGGAAGTCTTTTCATCGTTATTAATGTGTTCTGATGTGACAAAAACTATTATTACTTTTCAAGTTAATATTTTTATTTTGAGCATAAAAAACAAAAACAGAAAAAAAATATATATATATATATATTAACAGATTAAAAATAAATATATTGCTTCTTGGGGCATTTATAGTTGAGATATACATCATTTAGTTCTTCATATTTTGTAAACCAACCATTGGATTTGTTATATAAAACAAAAACATTATAATTTTTAATATGATGTAAATAGAGTAAGTAAACTACCTTTATTAGAATAGAAAACTACCTTCGTTAGTTTTTCATCATGAAATTAAAGAGAAAAACACCTCAAACTGATAAAGTTAAAACTTATAACATTTCAAAGTTAAGGGATTAGAAAATAATTGGATAAAATTAAATCATACTTTTGTACAAATTACCACCTTTATATTACCTATCTCCATAAAGTTAAACTTGGTGAAACTTGAACCCTACTTTGAAATTTGGGTTTATCCCATTCGTTTGAATTAGTGAAATTTGAAGAATCAATTGATCACACTCAAGCCCTATATCCCAAGAACCTAGAAGAAGTGTTGCAATCAAGCACGAAGATTCTTGTCGGTGTTCCAACAAAAAAATTACTTTGATGCTTAAGTTAGTAGGGTAAGCTTGAAAGGGGGCAATTTTAAAGAAGGCTTGAGAATATATAAGAAGCGTACCTATAAAAATAACTCTAATCTCGTATAAGGTATTGTCTATTGTGCCTTTCGGCGGTAGAATAGTTATCACAGAAAAGTGTTGTTTACCCAGAATAGTTTTAAGATTTTTCTAGACGACAACACAATTCACCTAAAAAAAGTTATATTTTTGTTCGAGTTCTTTTGGGGAAGCGACAATCAATATTTTTATGTCCATAAGTAATAATAAAAAATTGCATTGTATGAGTAATTATCTTACAATGTTAATGTGGGTGTATCAACCAACCATTAAATTAGTTATTGTTAAAATAATAATAATAATAACTGTAAGACAAAAAAGAAAAGAAAAAAAAAATCTAACTTTTCTCTTTGACTATTATTCTTCACTTTCTCAAATTGATGTTATAAATCTTGGGTAGAACTCACCCTTGAAAATTGGCTTGCAAAGAAAGGGTGCTCAAGAGCTTATATACATATGGTTAAAGATTAGACTTAAGTCATGTGAGATACTAGGATCGTAACATACCACTATACTTCCGTGGCCGAGGTCCACGGCGGCCCACTCTATTGAGACTGACCCGATGGTAGCCATTTCTCTTTTGGCGGTTCTACTCACCTATCAGTATTTTAATCTAGTCCATAAGTCGCTCCCTTCGTGACTCAAACCCCTCGACATAGTTGCTAGTTCTAATACAAAATGTTATAAACCTTGAGTAGAACTCATCTTTGAAAACTGGTTTAAAAGGGAATGGTGCCAAAAAACTTATATACACATAGTTAAAATTAGATTCAAACCATTTGAGACACTACGATCGTAAGAATTGATGTATTGCAAATTTCATCCACCAAAGTTATTACACATATTAGTAGCCACGTGCCAGTCACATAGTAGGGGACCTTTCTCATCTGACAAATGGGCAGTTCAATGGGTGTAATTGGGCAAGTTGATAAGGACCATCTCCTCAATGTGTACATGCACCTTATTAACCGTGTTTCCTTGGTAGATGAAGGAGAAGGACCACTTTTGCTTGCACGGGGAAGAAAATGACGTGGCTTGAATGCAGCAGGCTGACTAGGTGAACCATATATATATATATATATATATATATATATAAAAGAATTTTATGCTTTGTTCTTAAATTGTGTAGAGATTACCATGACTGACCTCTCAAAAACATACTTATATGGTCCCGGGTTTTGAATGCACAAATTTGCTTTTTTGGGAGTGTTGATTTTGTGGACCCTAAACCAATAGGATGTCCAGGCTATTCGTACTCTAGGAATTTATATGTGTCATCCCTTTCAAGTATTTATTTCTTTTTCTTTTTTTTCTTTCTTGTGGTACCCAAATAAAAAGAAACCAAAAAAAAAGTGTCTATTAAAAAAATGACATCATTTCATTTCATTTAAAGAAAAAATAAAAGTTTATTTCATTAAAAAAGCAAAATAATTGGAAAGAAGATAGGACTCCCACAAATACTCACCACTAGATTTTTTTTTTTTTAATTAATTTATTTATTTTTATGATCTCTCTTGTATCTCATCGTATGGACCTAGGATATAGACTAGTTAGCTGTTTATATTATATGCAATACGGGACAACTAATGTGAACGTGTATTTGGTGAGATGTCCTTTCTCATTATCTGCCTGTATTGTATTTGCATGCAATATCAACAAGTAATTGGTTTCAAAAAGTAGCTCAATCAGCCGTAGACCATACCTAATAAAACAGAGATTACTAGTTTAAACTCCCTCTCCCCCTTCCCTTGTATGGACATATTAAAAAAAAAGCAACTAATTGCACATAATTCAAATTTATGACAAAAAAAAAAGCAACTAATTGCACCATATAATCAATATGTAGGAAAATTATATTTACTCCCTTCAATTTACACTATTGTTGCAATGTCTTCCAATCTTTTAATTTTGGGTAAAGTCCACATACTCCCTTCAAACTACCACTCAATTGACAATGTCCCCCCAAACTTTCAATTGCGACAATGTACTCCTCAACTACTAAAACATTGTCAATATCCCCTCCAAAGCTAGCAAAAAGATCAAAATGCCCATTATATATTTATCAATATGACAAAAATATCCCTAAAATTCATAAAAAAAAAAAATTAAAAATTAAAACGAAAATTTTAATTTTTTTTTATAAAAAAATTATTTTAATTTTTAAACGATTTTTTTTTAAAACCGAACTTTTTATTTAAAAAAAAAAATCAATTTTTTTTTTTTTAGATTTTTTTTTTTTAAAAAAAATGTTTTAAAAAACGAAAAATTTATTTTTTTTAAACGAAAATAATTTTTATTTTTTTTAAAAAACGGAAATTTTTATTTAAAAATTATAAAAGAAAACATTTTAAAACAAAAAAAAAACAAAAAAACAAACGAAAAATTTTCAATTTTTATTAAAAAAAAAAACGAAATTTTTTAATTTTTTTTTCTAATAAAAAGATTTTTTATTTTATTTTAGGTTTTTCCAAAAATTTTGGTTTTTTTTTTTTTTTAAATTTTACTAAGGGTAGTTTCGTCAATGAGGGAGACATTGACAATATTTTGGTAGTTTGGGGAGTACATTGTCGTAATTTAAAGTTTGGGGGGGTCATTGTCAATTGGGTGGTAGTTTGAGGGGAGTATGTGGACTTTTCCCTTTAATTTTTTTAATATATCTTACTAATCTACCCAAAGACGGAACTAAAATTTTAGGTTTGCGGGGAACAAAACTAAAAAAAATAAATAAATAAATAAAAAAATTGAGAGGTAAAAGGTTAATTTTGGAAGAATTTGTATGAATTTTTATGGGATCAATTGGAGCTCCAACGTGATTCCATATTATTGGGGTTATAGTGTCTCCCTTTCACCCTCAAATGACAAAAATATTATGCATAAGCAAACTAAAAAAAAAAAAAAAAGTACGAAAAAATAACCCGTTGCAGATGACCTACGACCACGTCATGAGTTTTGTTTTCTATTTTTTTATTTTGTTTGAAATTTTTTATGTTATGGAGCCTATTATTGTTATATTTGCTTGTAAAAGGAATACATTACAATATCAATTGGAATGGAAGTACAAGGCTCAGCCTGCCAAGACTAAAGGCCATCCCACAGTCCACATGTTCATCTAAACTTAATTCTTATTTGCCTACACGAGTAACCTAAGGAAATAAGGGACTATTAGAATAGAAGTATATGGCTCAGTTCGCCGTAACCAAAGGCTCATCCAACGGCCCCCTATGCTCATTGGCTCATCTAATAGTTAATTCACGTTGGCATACACAAATAGCCAAAGGGAATGAGGACTACTGGAATAAAAGTATGAGGCTTAGTTCGCCAGGACCAAAGGCCTATCCAACAGCCCACTAGGTCCATCTAACACTTAATTCACATTAGTGTACAAAAGTAACCCAAGGGAATAGAAGGCTAACTCACTAAAGGAAGGTGAATCAAACTCACCCGCAATATTGAATGCCAAATTAATGGCTATTTGACGACAATTTCCTTATAAAAGCAAACAATGTAAATGATATGTAGCCTATGCAAGATTAGAAGGAGATTAGACCCATGTGCTCTTATCTCCTAATTTTTAACTATCTTTTTTAATTTTACCTTTATACTTTACTGACTTAAACATCAGAGGTGGTGCCGTTGCCTCCCCTCCCCCTTACGCAATCCACCACTCTAATGTTTAGTTGTTTTGCGGGGATCCTGGATCAAGGACTAGGTGTGAGTAGTCATTGTTTGATTTTCTTCATCAACATCAATAATAAATCAATAAAGTATATATATTAATCAGATTAAAAAAATTAAAAGAATTACAAATTAAGTAATAGACCGAGGGGGCAAGTATAACTTGCCTAATATGTATCTAGAAGTTCTCATTTTCTTGGCTCGAGAGGCAAAGGTAAATAAGTGGGATCCATGTGGTGCTAGGAATGAAGAAACAACAATTTGTAATGATTAAAATTACTCGGCAACTTAACTCCACTAATATTGACCATTTAAACAAACAATCATGCTTTTAGTACAAAATGTTTTTAGCATGAACATTTGAACAAAACCTTTTCTAAATGCATTTGACTTGGCCACTCACTGCATCATCTCAAAACCAGCACTATTATGCATTTGTTGTGTGCATGAGTTGTTGACTAAAACATATAATTATGTTGTTGATTACCTATAATCCCACTACAACCTTGTTTTTTATTATATTTTGCAACAAGTTCTCCCAAATGCCTTTGACAAAGCCATCCCCGTGCGTCCTCCCATTTTCTTATTATGCATCTAGTTATCATTAACAATCATCCACTAAACTTTAAAAAATTACAATTGACATTTCAAACTACTGAACTCTTTGTGCTAATCGGTTGTTCTTATCATTTAGTTATTTTCTATACGGCTCTCAATAAGCATGTGCATGATCATGATCACACCTAAGTAGAATAATTACAGTTAGTTTGCATGCCGTTTAGTTCCAAAACTCTCTATTAAGTCTAATGGGAAATGAATCATGTGTGATACAAGTGACTCAAAATAGTAATTATACCCTAATGCTTAAAAAAAAAAAAAAAAAAAAACGTGGGTCTTCCCATAGCTCCATGGCAAGAGATTTACAGCCTGGTCTAAAAGTATAATTGTAATTTCACATATATAGTAAGGGGTATAATTGAAATTTTACTTTTTGTGTACCGCATCATTTTTTGTTGGATTTAGTAAAAAATCCTAACCATAAGTGAAAATGTTAGATAATTTGGAGATTAAGTGCAACTTTTAAAAGTTTAAATAACATTGTAGAGTAATGCTAGGTACTATCTTTTTATCCTCTTAAAATTCTTTTAAAGCTGATGTGGCTTTTAAAATCATGATTAAATTTTAGATGAATCATACTTGAATTTTGATCCAATGGTGATTTTGAAAGCCACATCAACTTTATGAGGATTTTAAGATGATAAAAAGATGATACCTAGCATTACTCAGCAATATAAATTGGGTAATAGTTTGAATTAGGTAAGTGTAATTTCTCATCCTTCTTCCCTATTTTAGAACACTAGAGACCGGCTTCTTAAATCTTATTTTTTTACAAGATAAATGCAACTAATTAAGCATTCTTAAGTAGTTTTCTGTGTCTTTTTATTTTATATATATATAAAAAAATGAATGGATATGCCACATAGACAATAATATCCAAAAAAAAATGATATTTGAGAATGCTGAACATCATTTATCTTCTTTAAATGTAGAAAAAAACTTTTAAAGAAGTCTCAATTAACACACTTGGTGTTCCTTAAACTAAGGGAAACACAAATTAAATAGGAAAATATTAAGGTCACAACATAAATCTAATTTATGGCCAACTTCTCTCTAATGTGTCATATAAAAAAAAAAAAAATTAATAAAGAGGATTTTGAAATTTTGAAAATTTGAGAAAAAAAACAATTTGTTTAGTTTAAAATTCAAATTCAATTAAATAACCAAAAGTATTATCTTATCTAGGGTAATACTTTTTCTTCATTTACCATTATTTTAATGAAAAAAATACTTTTTCTTTTCTCTCTCTTGATTTTTTTTTCTCGATAAATGCTAGAGGCCTTTCAATTTTATTTTATTTTATTTCAAAAAATTTAGTTCTAAAATAAGGTGTCAGCATTTCATATGAAAAACCTTGCATTTCTCTTCCTTCTCTTAGCATTTATTGTATAAAAAAAATGATAAGAGAAGCTATTAACTATTGTGGAGTTTATTTAAAGATAAATGACAAGAGAATTTATAGTGGAGTTTATTTAATGAGAAATGCAAAAGAATATTTCTCTTTGAGCCGAAATGTAAAAAATAAATAACATTTCTAAATTTAAAGAAAAATCTAAAAAGCCCTTAATTATTATTATTATTTTTTAAAAATGCTAAAAAGCCGTTACTAATGCTCTTAATCCTTATCCGTTTATCTTAAATTCAAATCTTTCATTGGAGAGCTCAATATTTTTAACTCATTGTTATCATCACAGGATTCTTGTGAAGACTTTTTCCTAGTTTTGCGGTTGCTTCAACAGTAATAATTAGGCCAGTAACTGTAATTATGAAAGTACGAGGACTAACCTGTATATAGTTTGACTTCAAATGGATCGGATCCTCTCTAGTTCAAATGAACTGGATAATATTCAGTTAGTTATAGTGGAGAAGTATTTTTATCTTTTTACCTTTTGAGGGGATAAAAATACCTAGATACTATCCAATTCAAATGAAATGAAAAAGAATCTCAATTCCAGTCCAAATGAGGGCTCAATGTTCTCTTCAATGATCCAATAAATTTGCAATCAACCCATATATTTTCTGCATTAGTGGAAAATATCCAGTTAGTTATAATGAATGAGCAATTTTGTCTTTTCAAAAAATAAAAAGACAAAAATACATCGTATTCTTTAGTTTATTTGAACCGAAAAAATCCTGTTCCATCTTTTCTTCTACAGTAAAAAATTAATGTGCATAACATGTGCAATTATTTAACCAAATTACTCTCCATGTATTTTCTTCACGAGAAAATTTTAAAATATATAGTAAGCAAAAAAATACAAATAAGTTCTTGAACTCAATATTACCTAAATTTTTGACAAAAATCATTAGAATGTAAAATTAACTCAAATTATATTGCGACATGTGTCATTTACTATTATAAATAAAATAATATAAAAAATGAAGAAAAAAAATCAAGGAGTGGCTCGATTTTTTTTGTTTTGTTTTGTTTTTTTGTTTTTTGTTTCATGTTTATATTTATATATTTTCTTCTTATGCTTTTATTATTATTATTTTTTATTTACTTTTATTGTAAATGACATGTGTCTCAATTTAATTAAGAAAATGTTAAGGTCACAACACAAATCCAACTTATGACCAACTTCTCTTTTACGCGTCATCTAAAAAAAAAGAAGGAAATTGAGAGATATGATTTTGGAATTCTGAAAATTTGGGAAAGAAGATAATTTATTTAATTTAAAATTCAAAATTTTTTTACACGTAGAGGAGAAGTTAGTCATAGATTAAGTTTGTGTTATATCCATATCAAATCTCATTTAATTAATACTGACGTGACATCCTAACAATTTTCATCAAAATTTTAAACGTGCTATTTTCAAACGGTACTAGAGGACAAAAGGATATGTAAGAGTCCATTTTCTTACCTACCATCCCAATTCTCACCCTCAAAGTCAGTGACATGATACGCTCCATTGTTTGGGTTGTGTTTTTTTCCATTTGATTTTGAATTTTTTTCATTTTCTATGCACCAAAAGGGTTCCACATGAAGGGAGCTAGAAGAGGGAATTAGGGAACCATTAATTGAGCTGGAGAATATTCAGTTAGTTATAGTGTATGAATATTTTTGTACATTCAAAAAGTAAAAAGACAAAAATTCCTTTAAAGCATAACTAACTGGATACTCTCGAATTCATTTGAACTAAAAAAGATCCTGAGGACTTCACAAAAGAATTCTACGAGCATCGCCCGAGAACCTGCAATTATAGAGGAGAGGTGCGTGGATGGTGTCGGTGGAGAAAGTACAATAATCATACAAAAGCACCAAAAAAGACCTTAGCTTATATTTAGAGGTGAATTTAGTCTCGAGTTGATTAAACTGGCCCTTAGAGACTTTTCACGGAGCCTTAAAAGATTGATAAATGGTTAAATTACTCTCAATGTCACCAAATGCAAAAATACACTATGTTAGCTTTAGTTTTTAATATGCTTTAAATTCATTAAAAAAAAAAAAAAATCATCATCATAGACTCATAGTCAAGAGAGGCTACTGCAAAAATGTAATAATCATTGTCGTAATCTTGGCTGAGAATTATTTACTAGATCAAATATGATGTTAACTCACAAACTCAACTAAATATTAGATTACCCATATTAATATAAAATAGACAACTAAATAGGATCTTCAAATTATTAATTAGGTTGAAACAAATTCACGTGCATGTATGATATGCATTATTTAATTTAGAATTTGCATTAGAAATATAATTATTATCTAGATTATTGTTTTCACTAAAACATAACACATCCAGGAGTAGTTATGGACCCGGGGTCCTTTCTTAAATTTTGTCACAAACATTTAGCCTCAAAATTTGTTAATGATGGTCCAGCTTAGAGGGTGTTTGACATTGCAATTTTTTAGGTCAAAAGTGCAATTTTAAACTAAATACCAAAAAATGTATGGTTTGTGAGTGTGTTTTTAAAAAATTACGATTTGAAAACGTAAAAAATATGTGTTTTCAAATAGCAACCAATGGAGTAGTTTTTAAAAACGGTGTTTTCAAATTGTATATTTTAAAATCGCTATTTTTAAATCACAAATCCAAACAAACCCTTAGTTTAATCCACCCTTATTCCCTAAAATTAAAGTCCTAATTTTGTCCCTATATAATAGAATCAAAATTATAATCTTCAATGTCAAATTACTCGTAAGAATTTTCTTTATAACTGTTAATTGCTTCTTCTTTTTTCCTAAATCAAATAAGGGAAAGGAAAAGTGGAAATTACATCAAAAGTAAAAATAAGTGGTGGGTAACCCAAATAACCCTGAACAACCGACAATTAATAAAACAAACCTAAAAACTACTCGGAATGAGTTAAATAAATGACCCAATCCATAAGGAGAATTGAAGCCACCAACAAGGGCGATAACCAAAGGTAAAGTTTCGTTGTCGGAACAACTAAAGAACCAACTGTTATGAAGAATAACAAACAAGCACGCACAATGGTCATGCTTTGCGGTTTCACTATTTGTGTGGATCATTCGGAGTCGGACTTGGTTGGACAATTGGTAGTGGTTGCCTATTATACCTCACTAGGGCATGGTGTTGTACTTGAAATCTCAGGAGACACACAAACCTCACTATAAGAGGGTTATGGGTACAGATAGACCATATGAAAGATAGTTATGACTTGATATACATGTATTGTTATATGTTATTAACTTATTATTATAATATATCATTATGCTTTTATGCCTTACTAGTCAAAAACCCTATTGCATGATGTTGTGTGCAGTTGATCATAGTTTAATAAATACTGAGTTCCTTGCATATTGATGTGTTTCAAGTGTACTTAACTCACTAAGTCATGGATTTACGATTTTATCTTTCCACTTGTAAAACATCACTATTTTATAGCCAAATGGTTTTTAGAAGATGGTACATGTGGATTTCAATGGATGATTTGGCTAGGCTAATCTTTGTGGCTAACTTAGAGATGGTGGCCTATATGGAGGCTCAAAAGGTCATTTCCTTTCTAGTGCTTGTGTGGTGGTAGTACATAAGCTTTATTTGGGACCCTTAATGACTTATATTATGGACCTAAGTTATTTCTATGTTTTGATGTTTCTTTTAGACTTTATATGTAATATTTTGTAGACCTAGATTTGATATCCGGTCCATGATCGAGAATTTGACATTGACATATTGCTAATTAACTTGTTTTAGTTTATCTTGCTATTGGTAGAGCTCTAACCCTAGTTTTAGAATAAGTGAGAAAAATGCTACTTGATGACAAAAGTAATATACTTAAAGGTAAAAAAATAAGAGAGTAGTGCACCCAATATTAATTCATATTATTTATTAGTCCAAGGTGTTACACCTCGCCACTACGATGGCTGCCATCTTAGGCACCCATCGCAGTGGCTAGGCGAGCACCTAGCCATCGTGGAGGGTCGAGTACCTCACTACCACGATGGTTGGCTTCTCAGCTACCCCATGCGGTGGATGAGAGAGAGAGAGAGATTGGCATGGGTGTGTCAGAGAGGGAAAAGTTTGAATGCTCTTATTTTTTTATTGGGAAGAAGTTTCTTTAGAAAGTTAGTTGTATGAATAAAAACACAAAAAAACATAATGGGTTTTCCTAATTTTTGAGAGAATCAACATAATATATTCATCTGCCTAAGATATTTATATCAAATTATTAGACTAATATGGTCGTTAAAGTTAGTTGTAAGAATGTATTTCTAATGCACGAAAAGATAATAGTATGTTAGTTGTAAGAATGTTATTACTATTTTCCAATTATTATCGACACAGGAAAACATAACGGTATGGTCGTTAAAGTTAGTTGTATGAATGACAGTTGAAACAAACATAACATTTTTCCTTAATTTCTGAGAGAATCAACGTAGCAGGCCTAAAATATTTACATTAAATGGTTAGACTGATATGGTCGTTAAAGTTAATTATAAGAAAGTTATTAGTATTGCTACTTTTCAATCATTACCGACACAAAAACACATAACGGTACGGTCGTTAAAATTAGTTGTATGAATGACAACAGAATAAAACGTCATAACAATTTTTCTTATTTTTGAGAGAATCAACGTAACAAATTCATTTGCCCAGGGGTAGAACCACCTTGCCTTGGCATTCCCCCCAAAATTTTAAAAATTGTCTATAAAGTTTGAAGATTTTTATAAAATGGACCTCACAAAATTAATATTTACTTTGAAAATATTTATTTTTAGTTTCGTCCCCTCTTCTAAATTTATAGTTCCATCCTTGCATCTGCCTAAATCATTTATATCAAATTATTTAATTGTTATGATCCTTATAGTTAGTTAGTTGTAAGAATGTTATTATTGCTCTCCAATTATTAGAACAGAATGAAATCAAGAGTTAAGAGCATTTCCTTGAGTGGAACTCATCCAAAAGAAGCAATTTCTCTTATTAACCATAAAGAATGAGGGCACATAAGGAATTAATCCATAAAAGACGGAGATAAATGTTATTTAGAAGAAATGCTGACAAGAAACGTGAAACTCCATTTTATGAGAAACCAAAAGGAAATAAAGCAACAACATCATAAACTCATCTAATCACTATTATCCCTTTCTTGTTTAGTTCCCAGTCCAAATCAAATCTCCAACATGTATACAACTGAAAAACGATAAGGTTTATCGAAAGAGATCGGAAATCAATTACCCAAAAGGAAACAGAAAATTAAAATTAAAAAGAAAAGAAAAGAAAAGAAAAGAAAAAAAAAAAAAAAAAAGAAGAAAAGAAAAGGAAAAAGAAAAGCACACTGCAAAATGCAGAGCATGTAGTGAGAGAGCAGCTTTTTATGTTACCCTGCCTTTTTCTCGTAGTCCTATATTAGCAGATACATGTTGTGTATTTTATTTTTGTACATAAAAAAAAAAATGGAACATTGAATCTACGCGCTGAGTGAGCGGGTGTGGGGGAGTTTATTGTTTCGAGATCTATTGAAGTAAGCATCGGAAAGCTGCAATTTTTGCCGGAAAATCGTCTTGAGATTTCTTGATTCTGAGAAAATCTCCTGTCGGGGAGTCTGCCAAGGGTGCTCCGTACCCCCCCTTCCAGGCGCATTTTAGCCTTCCCACCATATCAGTTCTGGGTTTTCTTTCCTAGTAAAAAATGCCAACGTATTATTATTAGGATTTAGGATTGAACTTTTTTTTTTTTTTTGTTCTTCTAAAAATTGTGAATTTTCTTTGAATCCCACAGGAAAGCTTTGAAACATCATGCTGGTGATTGATATTGTATTAGCGTGTTTTGGGATTGCACGTTTTTCTCTATTTTTGCTAAATATTATTAGTAAAAGTTGAAGATTTATATGGAAATCGTTACAGGGTAGACCAAGTTTCAAAGTCATCTTGAGGGATTTGCATGCACAGAGGCTCTAGAGACCCACGGAATCTGAGAGATTTATTGAGGGTTTCAGAGTCCTTCCAAAGTCCCAAAACTACCTCTGAATTTTTCCAAAATTTTCTGTTTCTCAATTTTGTCTGAATTGCTTTCATTTACTTGAATTCGCACCATTGACTGGAATCTGTAACGCTCACCAACAGCAAGTTCTGCATGCATTAACTTTCACCATCCATTTGTCACTTCAACTTTTTTGTTTCCATCTTCTGGGTTTTGCTATAAATTCCCAGTTCACTGCCCTGCATTTCACTCAAGCTCATTGCAGTGCAATACTCTGTTTTCCTCTTCTGTTTCTTTCAATACTCTGTTTTCCAACTCTGTTTCTTCTAATACTATGGCTAAAATCACGAGTGTTTTCTCAATGAGGCACTTCTTCGTGCTCTCTCTGGCATTGAATGTCAGTTTAATCTTGAGGACTATGTACGAGACGGAACAGGGCTTTCTTTGCTACCGTTCCAAAACTCAGAAAGGCCAAACTACCCAGAGGATGCGTTTGTCCTCGTCTTCTTCTTCCTCTTCCTCGGCCGCTACTACTCGGACTGAGGCTCAAGATGGCGTGGAGAGAGTTATCAATCTCGACCAGTAAGTGCAAGAGCGTTTTTGTTTCAAGTTAATATCTTCCCCTTCCCTGTGATCCTTTGTATTGCTCGGAAAAAATCAAGTTCATATCTATTTTTGTGTTTGTTGAGTTCGTATCATAATATCAAATACTTACGGTGAAGCTTCTAAATGTAGCACTGACCCCCCTTGTGGTTCTTGGTATTATCACTTACCACCCTGGCAGATTTCAAGGCTATTTACCAGTCAAGTTCTCTTTTTTTTTTTTGTTGAGTCATATTTTAGGCCAGGGGCATACTTGTCAACCAAAATGGCCAGCTTTTGCGATGGAGAAGTATTAGGTAAGCAATGATGGCATCTCAAATCCAAGGGGGTCCTTGAAATGTCAGAAACCTGAGGTCATGTCAGTGATATTTCTCAAATTATCGTGGGGGTAATTATTTTTTATTATTATCTTCATTTTTTTTTTTTAGCTTTGCTGCCTTTGTAACTGTAAGGCTGATGCTTCTGCTGGGATTAACGTGCAAAGGGGGGCTTACGTTGTCCAGTAAAAGAGTACTCTGCTGGCTTTGGAATTTGCCAGCGTCGACAAAGACAGGTCCTGTGTTGTTGGTTTAGATTTTCCATGGTGGATGTTAGAGTGGGGGGGAGAGTCGGGAGGCCCTTGGTACTCGATGACTCCTTTTTTTGTCATTTCTGTGTTCCCAAGTTGAGGGGGCCTGCTGCTGTTAGTGCTATTGCAAGATTCTAACATGCACCATAGGTGGTGGTGCTCCATCACATTTGACCAATACCATCATTGTGTACCTAAGCTGTGGACCTCTCTCTCTAGCAAGTTGGAGATCCCAAGAATCTTTCCGGGTGCTGTTTACAGCATTCGTAAATTTTTATCATGAGTCGCTAGAACTAGCATTACTAGTGTTATCTTCTTGGTGTTTGATTTAGTTTGTAGCTTTATTTATTAGTTTTTTTGTGTTGTTCTGCTGTTGGGTTTCTTTTACTCATTTTCTTTTGCTAAAAAATAAAAAGGTTAGAGGCCCCAAGGTGGATGTCAAAGCACTGTGCACGATAGAGGCTTATATATAAGTAGATGCATGCTTGTGACCTGTGGCCTGTGGGAGCCATGTGGCTTTGCGCACACAGCATTCGGACACCCTTTTGGCCTTTGGAATGAGGTAAAAGAGTTTAAAGTTCTCCGTGGCATGTTTGAGATCTAGAGGACTTTTGGCCGCCCAAACTTTTTGGTCCATTTATTAGACCTAAATGGAAAAGTGGGATTGCCTGGATCTACCCATTTTTGTGGGTTCTATGTAGATATAAACCTTTCTCTGGGTCTTTGCCTGTTAGCACTTTATTACAGCATATTGATCTTATGTTAGATTTGCTCACTTCTAATCAATCAGCCTGTCAGACAGGGACCTACAATGCTACCAATCTCCATACCTACTTCCATGCAAATTTGCTTTGAGTCTTTTCCCACTTCTACATAGAGTGACAGTTTTTACATTTTATTTTTCCTGCTGAGTGACCCCTTTTCACTTGTTTTGTTTTCTTCTTGATGACCAATTTATGAGTAGAACATATGGGTGGTGGACTGGAGAACACCAAGTACAACAAATACTGGATAGATTTGAGAATATTTTAATCATTTACTATTACTTCAAAAACCATGGTGACATAGTAAATATGAGGGGCATCAGTGCATTTTTGACATGTTATTTTATAATGTTTTCATTCCAGGGGTGATCCCACTATGTACGAACATTATTGGCAACAAGTGGGGGAGAAAACGACGGTTGTGATCAGAGGGTGGCAGCATATGAGCTACTTCTCGGATGTGAGCAACATCTGCTGGTTTTTGGAGCCGGAGTTAGCCGAAGAGATTGCACGAGTCCATCGGGTGGTCGGCAATGCTGTGACGGAAGGGCGTCACATCATTGTTGGTACAGGTTCCTCGCAGCTGTTTTTAGCTGCTCTTTTTGCTCTTTCTCCACGCGATGGCCCTGAACCAGTCAGTGTGGTGTCTCAGGCCCCATTCTACTCGGTGAGTGTTCTATAATATATTATTATTATTATTATTATTTTTATATGCTTGTTGGAGAATATAAGCAAACAGAAGGGTATTCCCAATGAACAAGGTATATGTATATTCTAATGTCTTTGTATACATATAGATATATAGATGTGATTAATTTAATGAGTTTGCAAGGTGGGCAACTGGGCATGCTTATATTTCCTTTTCAAACTTCTTTACATTTATGGACTGGCTGTATAATAATGCCCAATATATTCCCGGAAATATTAGAAAAACTCCTGCACTAGTAACATTTTCAGGGCTTAATTAATACTCTGATACTAGACTTTGGCATCTCAATTATTTTCTGCACTTTCTGACGCACTTCATTTATGCTTCCCTGCCTTTTTCTTTCTTTCTTTCTTTATAAGAATGCTTCCCCTGTCTTTTATTCTCTCCTTCTCATGCTTTAAGCAACGCGTGCCGACACCTTTGACACAGAACCCGACTCAACCCAATACATGGAGACTGCATATACATGCGCCTAACTGGATAGGATGAATACTGCTGAAATTTTTGTTTTCAATGGTTGTCGAAATATTCTTTAATTGTATTTTCAGATCCATAAAACCCATTTAAAAAAAAGGAATTCATTGATTGTACTTGAACTTTAAAAAGTCAAACTACCCCTAATTAATTATTAGAAAGAAACCAACTCTTTTGTTTAAAAGAAAGCCTTTAGAGCTTCATGTGCACTCTACTCTCTAGTTTAATACCATTAGGAACATGGCATTGATACCAATTTGTTTGATGATTCTAAAGATTCTTTTGCATGTACACAGAAGTACATGATATGACAAGAATCAAGTCCATATCTTTTTCAGATTTTGTTTGATTCCTAAGAAACAAGAAGCTCTTAGATTTTAGTGTAAACATTAAACAATAGTCTTACTTAAGACTGTCTTGAACTCCTGACCTATGGACCTAGGACAACATACGACACTCTTATATGCTTCTACATGATCTTATTTTTTCGAGATTTAAATTTATTGACACTGACACTAATAACGAGTCTCTTCAGGGGCTATCGAAATGGGTGTGATAAAATGGTGTGAAGAGTCATTACTCTTTTGTAGTTTGCTAAAGATACTAGATTTTTGGCTTGATTTGGTGGGTGAAAATTACATTTTAAGATATGTTAGTTTGCTATTGACTTGCAAATTACTTGCAGTCCTACCCATCCATGACGGACTGCCTCAAGTCAGGCCTCTACAAATGGGCAGGAGATGCGCAGAGCTATAGTAAAGAGGGCCCGTACATCGAACTGGTCACTTCCCCCAATAACCCTGACGGCAATGTCAGGCGATCTGTCGTCAATAGAAGTGAAGGGACATTGGTTCATGACCTTGCATACTACTGGCCACAGTATACTCCAATATCTTCCCCTGCAGACCATGAGCTGATGCTGTTCACCGTCTCAAAGAGCACTGGCCATGCTGGGATGCGCATTGGGTAAGTTGATTATATCAAGATAACAATCATATTAGAAGCTGTATTTGGTTTCTGCTGGCTCTATTGTCTAAATGCTAGTTAGCGGAAAAAACTTAAACTAATAGAAAGTGGTTAAAAGGCCTAATAAGTAGAATATTTAACTAAAATGAAGAGTATATTATAGGGTTCAAACTTATAACGCATGTTATGATATTATCTCAAAACAGTACTTGTCCCAAAAGCTTAAACTCTTAAGAATTGGTGAATTTTAATAATTTAATTGATATTTTAACAATGCAACACTGTGTGGTAACAAAAAAAAGAAAAAAACACTTTGTGTGGTAACAAACTATTCCTAACAATTGCATTAGATGGTTTAGCACTATCACTGTATGAACTTTCTACATGTAATTTTATTTTGCAGTGGTTGTTTAAAGCTCTCTTAATTCCTAAGGGGGTGATGGTCATATGAAAGCATGTAATGAATGGTTTCTATTTCTAAAGTTCACTTGTACCTTTTCCAGCTGGGCTCTTGTGAAGGACCAAGAGGTCGCAAGAAGAATGATCAAATTCATTGAGCTCAACACGATAGGCGTGTCCAAGGATTCACAACTCCGGGCCGCCAAGGTTCTGAAAGCTGTTTCTGACAGCTCCGAACATGGCGGCACCTGGGAAGGAGTCGAATCCTTCTTCAAGTTCAGCTATCGCGTAATGGCAGAGAGGTGGAAGCTGTTGAGGGAAGCGGTGAACAGCAGCAGAATATTCAGCCTGCCGGAATTTCCTCCCGCACATTGCAACTTTTTAAACCGGGTCTTCGAGCCTCAACCTGGTAAACTAATCAATCACCCACCAACTGATTTAGATGCACGAGTTTCATATATTTTACAGATGATTAAGATTCGACTCTTTTTTGCAGCTTTTGCTTGGTTGAAGTGTGAGAGAGATATAGATGACTGCGAAAGCTTCCTTCGAGGGCACAAGATTTTGGCTAGAGGGGGAAAACACTTCGGTGTTAGCCCAAAGTATGTGAGGGTCAGCATGCTGGATCGTGACAACAATTTCAATTTATTTGTGAAAAGGCTGTCAACTATCCACTTATAACCTCCGTTGACCAACTAATGTACATTACAAAAAGAAAGCAATGCAATTTTGTTGATCTATTTATATGATTTCTCTCTATTTTATTTCCTGTTGTTTATCAAAGCGAAAGAAAAGGAGAGAATATAAATAAAATGTTATCCCAGTTCATATATATTTCATCAAAATTTTTCCCTTTTCAATTGTATTATGCAAATGAATTTCGATCCATAAAAGAAGGTAATCAAACGAAAATGAAGTCGCTGGTAATATTATTCCTCTTGAATTTCGATCCATAAAAGAAGGTAACCTGTTAGCAGCAGACATGGGTGTGGAAACGGGATTGGTAGTGAGCATGTGAGCCCGTTTAAGAAGATTAATGATATACCCGTGCTGTGATAATGAAAGGCCTTGACGGACGGCAATGGTTTGCCCATCAAAATAATGGGGTGGCCCAAGGTCTTTAATTGCAAACTCAGTGCATAAGTTTCTGATGAATTGAGAGATTTTTTATTTTTTTTTTTAAAATGAAATAATTGACAGATGGTTACTTGAGAGTTGAGAGGAACGGTGATGATAATATTATCGACATATAATGTTGACGTGATAATCTCAATCTATTCTGGAACTAATATTTATTTTTTATATTATCAACATATAATAATGCTGACGTGATAATCTCATCAATTTTAGAACTGATTCTTATTTTTTATATTATCAACATAAAATGCTGACGTGATAGTCTCAATTCACTTGAATCCTTATCCATTTATGTGGCATTTGATTTTTTTTTTTTTTTTTTTGAATGTTCTTCAAATAGACCCTAGCATTCATATATGTGTCTCATGTGCTCTCTATTTTTTTCACCTTTATTTATATATAAAATAGTGGACACCTCCATGAACTTTCACTCGTTTTGACGCTACTTCTCAAAGTTTAAAACTCTCAATTAAATTAAAAATATCGAACTTTCAATTACTCAATAATGTTAGAGATTTTTCATTAAATCTTGTCAAAATCCTCAAAATAACCGTTTTTTTTTAATAAAAAAATAAAAAATATTGCAAAGATGTTGCAAAAATATTAAAAATATATTTTATAAAATAAAATAAAAAAATAAAAAAAACACACACACTAACACACGAAGCCTTACAATTTTTATAATAATAAAAAAATAGGTATTTTAAAAATTTTAACAAAATTTAACGAAAAATCCTAACAGAATAGAGTAGGGTAATTCAAAGAAATTAAAAGTTTGATACCCTTATTTAAAAATTTTTAAACTTCAAGGAGAAAATTTCAAAACGTATAGAAGTTCAACATGATTTTTTGAAGTTTCCGCTAAATCTTTTTTCGTACTTTCTGAGTTCATAAATAGAGTTGATAAAATCTTACGGTGAGAAAGGGAGGTTCTTATTGGGAGAATGAAAAATCTCAGGGGTCAAAAGGGACTCTCTCACCTCACAGAGGAGAGGGAGAGAGCAGTCGTGTAATTTCAAATCCTTTTTGCTTCCCCTAACTAAGCCATCGCTTGTGACTCTCAAACACAACTCTCCTAATGAAAGCTCACATTCACAGCCAACGAAAGCAACAAGAATCTCCCCTAGGAGTCAAGTTTTTGTGTAACAGGATGATAGCAAGGAAAGTGCCAAATCATACACAAACGTTAAAATGAAATCCCGCCATTGAATTTCACAACAAAAATGATTGATTTCCGCAAAATTTGATTGAATAAACATTTTGCCCAAGAAGAAATTTTACATTTGAACAATGACAAAAGCAGAATACGAAGAAACAACACCACAGAACAAAACCCCCCATATAACACCAAAATTTTGGGAAGAAACTTGTTCCCAAGAGGAACCGCATATTAGGCACGTGGTTTCCAGGACATACACTATATTTACGTTTCATTTAAAGCGGCAACACATTTTACATTAGCCTTAGTTCATATTCACCAGCCATTGTTATGTATCTCACCCATGGAAGAGACTGGTATCCACTTTTTTCAATGATTTTAAGGTAACGAACCTGCAAAAACCCAATTCATAATATAAGCACATTGATTACAATCAATTATTATTTCATCATTGCACTTATTTTTATTTAGCAAAACCACAAACGACAGCATGCCTCATCTAAAATCTCATTTGCCCCAATTTGTGCGAACTCTACCTTCCACAAGAAAGATTACTTTAAATCATCCTAAAATAAAGCTATTTAGTAGCTGTTCATGAGTTTTTTTTTTTCAACTTGGAATACATGCAAGTGTTGCCCGACACTCAAGAGTGCTCCACACCACCCTTAATCTGTTGGACAACCTCCTTGTCTTAAAAAGAGGCTAACATAGAAGGCACAAACAATCACAGTATGGCGATCCCCCTTCATAAATCATATTAGCTAGTTCTTTTGTCCTTATAAGAATTTTTTTTTGATAAGTTTTTGTCCTTATAAGAATATATTGAAAAGTGGCAAAAAGTGGGTGAAACCAAAGTA